>NW_020897771.1:860978-1067931 GCF_003984885.1 Neopelma chrysocephalum | reverse complement strand
CTCTTCTCTTCTCTTCTCTTCTCTTCTCTTCTCTTCTCTTCTCTTCTTTTTCTCTTCCCTTCCCTTCTCTATAAATCTTCGGAAGTCACGGTGGAGATATCAGTGATCAATACATTTTTCACGGTCATTCATTCAAATTTGGAAATCAGGTTGCAGATCCCTGATCTCTCAGTTTGCTTTGTGGATGTATGGAAACCTGTCTATCAGCTCAGATTTTAGATGATGCCTCCAAGTGCTTCTTGTTCTTCTTCCTCTTTACTTTATTCCCTTTCTGTATTTTTACTGACTAATTAGTAATTCAAGTTCAGCAGTTATCTTTTTTTAATATTTATTTATTTGCATAGTGAGTGGAATAGTTTAGTCATTGGTATGGACCTTTTTTTAACTTTTTCACATAAAATAAGGAAACAATAAAAGGAGAACATCTCAAGAACAGGTTCAGCTGATAAGCAGTCGTACCAGAAAACTCCCAACCACCATGCTGACTTTCCTATGTCTGCTAATTAACATGCAAAAGCTCAAGAGTCCAAGAAGATTATAATAACTGTAGATATATAATTTTGTAGATATATAATTTTGTAGCTATATTAGCAAAAAAAAGTTTATTCCAGCATAAACACAGATTTAGAAGGCTGATAAATGCCAGCTAACTTATCAGCTAAAAATGCCACCAGTAGAAAAAAAAAAAATTGCCCCAAACAAGAACATTTGGAAGTATATTTATTATTATTTATTTATTTATTTGCTTTTTCCATGTAGAAATTAAAAAAAAAAAAAAAAGAAGAAAGGCGTAGACCAAGAGCTAACTTCTGTCATCATTTATGATGATACAAACGCAAAGTTGATTCACCCAGTTCTGACTTCAGTTAAAGTTTGCATCCATGATAAACTCAGCACAAAGTGCTGCATCTGATCCACTCTGGTGCTGTCTGTGGATTCTTGCCTCCCAACTTTACATGGTTCTACTTCAGAATTATCATCTTTATTCTCCTTCGAGGTGTTGGAGAGAAATAAGCAGAGTTTGTTGTTAAATATAACTATGAAGTTAGTAAATTAAGCTGTAAGTGTTGACAGGAAACTGCCTGTTTTCCTTAAATCCTTCTAAAACATGGATTCAGGTGTATGAGTGTACACTGTAGACTTCTGAAGCAAGGTGAATTGGACCTCACCTTCCGCCCATGAACCAAGACCTTTCCCCAGAGCAGTTCTGGAACTAGAGGAAGGCTGCAGCTTCAGTCTGGAGAGGACACGCAGGGGGCAGCTCCTGGGCCATAAAAAGTCCTCTGGGCACCAGAATCTCCAGGTAGATGAGCCCTTATTCATGCTCCTCAAAAGCCACATAAATCCACCAAGTTCACAAGATCCTTTCTGTATCAAACAGACACAGAAGTTGCACCAAAGCTGAGGGGAATTTGGCCGTGAGGCTGTCACAGGAATCACTGTTTGAAGTAATGGCACAACTTGTGGATTTCCTCATCTGCAGACACGGACAAATGAGATGGGACAACATTGAGCAAGGAGCCCTCAAGGAAAGGGAGCTGGAGAGGTGGAAAGTCTGTGCTCGATTACATTTACAAGATAAATCATTTATGTGGCCCCGAATCAAATTTGCCGCATGATTTAAGGGCGTCATCACCACGTGCAGTGTTGTCATTCTTCCTTAGTCGTTATTTCCTTGTTATTAATTCTAATTCTCATTGCTTCTCAACTGTCCACGCTCAGAAAGAGAAGTGCTCAGGTTTTCTGTGTTCTGTTGCTATGTAATGTGATATAAAGCAAGTTTGGAGTGTCTCCCTGAATGCAGGCAACCCAAACTAGGCTAGAAATCCCTTCCGCTGCAGCTGCTGATCATTAAATCACGGATCTGCTCATATCCTTGTGTCAAACTGCAGGAGAACCTATAGGGGGATATCCACAAGACAACTAAGAAATCCCCTGGAATATGGTTCATGTGCATCCTCTTCATGCTTTTGGAGACGAAGGTCTTTTGGTTTCAGTGGAATCCTTTCAATTATGAAGAGGATTTAGGTACATGTGTATTTGAATGCACACAGGGAGAGAGAGGCTGTTGTTTCAGTAGAGATGCTCAGAAAAATTTAGTAGAAATGAGAATTCTAAAAAGGATGAGGGAAGGGAGGAAAAAAATTAAAATTTCACGAGTTTTTGTTATTTTACAACCAGGGTTTCTGCAGATGAACAGGCTGTTCTTCTCAAAAGAAGATTTTTTTATGTGGTACTTTTAGAAAAAATGGGGAAAAGATAATCATGGATATAATTGTTTTCAATTTCAGACAGTGTAATTTTAGGCATACTATTTATATGGTGGCAGTTTTCACTTCAGTTCAGCATGTCTGAGATACTAAAAATCTTTTGATTGAAAAAAAAAGGCAAATTTGCAGTGAGATCAACATCTGTGTTAACAACCATTTGTAAGATTCAGAAATATTTGCTAAGATTCAAAGATCTTTTCACCAGGCCTTATTTCCTGAGTATTAAATTTGAATTTTCAAGGTTTGAGTGCTTATTCCAACACACTTCCCTTTTAGTGAGGTAATTTTGAAACTGAGAAGGGTTTATGATTTTTCCAAACACAGAAGAATCACGAATATTTGGTTTCTTCTTTAGTCATGGAGTCACAGAATGGTTTGGGCTGGAAGGGACCTTAAAGATCTCTGCTGTGCAGGATGGAGGGCACCTGTGAAGAGCAGGTTTGGAGCCTCTCCAGAGCTCCCAGTTATGATGAAAATTCTCATTTTCTTTTCCAGCTTGGCACAGCCATTATTTTTGGCAGGTATATACCACTAATATTAGCCTACCTCATAAGGATGTTCGCTAGACTCAGTTAATTAATTTGGAGACAACTAGAAAATGCTTTGTAAGTGAATTACAACCTCTGCCATCATCTGTAGAATATTTCCCACTGGCTTCCACAGGGAGAGTATCTTGCTGTACAACAAACCTGAAGAACATTTTGTTTTTTAATAGTATAGAAAAAATAAGACAACTCCCAGCGCTTTCTGAGATGTCACAGTATCGATCTGCTGCCGCTGACCTCCTACTGCTGCAAACAGAATGACTAAGCAAAGGCTGTTTATTTTCCTTCAGATCAAAGAGAGGCAACAAAAGAGATCCCCCCAAAAGGTGGTTCACTGCAGAAGTCAGTGCTCTTGTTTCCCTATCTGATCAGCAGATTCCTTCAGCTGCTGCTCAGTCAGCCCCGGCCCCGCCATCAGTCTTGTCCGACTGGCTCTTCCCAGGCTGCATGGGAGAATAACAGTGTTGCTCTGGCATGGCTAAAATACAATAGATGGGAGCTGGAATATAAAAGTGGGGGAATTCCTCACATACCTTCCCATTTTCATGGACTATTGGCAGCGAAGAAGGGGGGGGGGAAGAAAAAAAAAGGAGAAAAAAACAAGAAAGAGAAGAAGGGGGGGAAAAAAAAGAAAGAAAAAGAAAAAGGCTCACTTTGGCATTCAGGCAGATATTTCATTCGTTTTCCTTTTAATTGCCTGAAGTCATTCCACAATGTGCTCCCCGACCTCTCTTTTCTCCCACATCCTCTCCCTCTCTCCCCCCCCCCACAGCCACACTCGGCCCCAGGGACGCTGCAGGAAGGCTGGGTGCTGCCTCCAAGGAGAGGGCACCCACATTACTGGGATGCTGCTCTCTGCTCTGATGCAGAACCAGTGAAAAAATCCCTTTACGGAGTAGCAGTTTCTCACTTCACCAACCCTGTCAACCTTGGAATGTGCCATAGGACAGCCTTGGGCAAACCATCGTAGTTTGGTGGAAACTGCAACTGCAACAACCTGCATCAGCTGAGTGTCTTCACTATATTCATTATCCAAGGTGTCTTCCTTAAGGCTTTCACTGAACTCCAAATCCCCGCTGCAATCTGCTCACTAAAATTCCCAGTTACCTAAACCAGTGCCCTCTCCCTGTGCTGTGCAGGGCTGTTGGGATGTGTCACATGGATGTTGTTTGATTCAGCTTGGGAGCAGTTTATATTTTAGGGATTAGAGTAGGTCTTGCAATGTCTCTTTCCCCACTGGACCTTATTTAATATTTGTGAAACACAGAAGGTGAGAGAAGTAGGACATTTTTCTCTAGTCAAAGTGCAAGTTTGTTATTTTTTTAATTATGCTGAGGAGCTAATATAATTTAAAAGACTGCTTTTCTGTAATAATTCAATGAAAATGTGTTTACAGAGCTTTAAGGCAACCTTTGCTTGAAAATCTTTATACTAACAACTGGATGTGTTTCTGTAACAGTCATTTCAGGACAGTGGAATAGATACATCCACTGTTCATTAGGAACCAGGTCCTTGAATATCTTACAGATGGAGATCTTTTTCCCAAATAAATAGCCAGCAAAAATATTTATGCTATTCAAATAACCAAAAACCTGCTTGCTGAAAAATAAGCTGAAAGGCTATTTTTTTATGTTGAATGCAGATATGGTCTTGTTTTCATTATATAACAATTTCAGTTTTCTGGTGTTATTCTGTAGAACTTATGAGACACTAATATAAGAGATTCTGCATATTAAGGTAATGTTCTGGGTTGTAATAGTTACTGTGGTTTCGAGTTTAACATCTGCACTTGATCTTTATTGTCCTGTCAGCTGCCAATTTTATGCCACTGAATAATATGGTGATATCCTTTGTTGGAAAAGTTGTAGCAGAATGAAAAAGGAGAAAGAAGGGAAATCTGCCAGTGGACAGAGGGAAGAGTGAGACTGCTGTCTTGTCAGGAAGTAAAAATGTAGAAAACCAAAAAAAAAATTAAGTGTTTCTAAGGGAGTTTATACTCTACAAAACTTAAAGAAAATGGCTTGCAAATCTAGGTTGGCCAGAATATTGGTTTTTTTAGTTTATTCCTCAGGTTCTGGCTGCATCTAAAGTCTCAGGCCAATCTTAAATGAGACTGAGGATGTCACATGAACACCAGCACATGAGAGCACTCTTGATTCCACACAGAGCTGAACCATCTGCTCGACCTGCACTACCTGGCAGGACCTGGCTGAGGAGCAGAGCACAGCCCAGTCCCTGTCCCAAGCTCTTTGCCTTCACACCAGCAGCAAGGGGGGACAGGGAAGGGCCCCCAAAATCATGGGCTGCCACCCTGCACCCAAGTGGAGCCTCGTGACAGGGTCTGCCCAGCAGAGAAACCACGACTTCGAAAGATTGTGGTTGCAATCTGCAATTTGGCTTTCAGTATGAAATGTTGATTGATATGTTAATGTTGTCATAGAAACACTCTCTTAAATGAAGCCTGGATAGAAATCTGCCAGGGTTGCCCCACAGATGGGGACAGCCCTGTGTTGGGCAGCAATATGTGCCCAGACATGCTTCCACTGAGCTGCTGCCAGTCACAGCCACTGGAGAGACCCAACAACTGAGAAATTTTATTTTCTGGGTTTCCATAAGGCTATTGAGAGAAAACCTTGCTTGGCTTCCCACCACAGTGCAGCCTCACCTCCCTGGAACAGGATGGACACCCCTTGCAAAGTGGGGCTAACCGTGAATAAATGGAACAAGCAAAAACGTGGGGTGTTCAGCTGTTACACACAGAAGAGCTATAAAAGTGAGACAGGGAGAGGATGGAAGTGCAATAAGTAGCTAGAGAAGGAGGAATGATGCCAACTTCCAAAAGCCTTGCAAGTGATGTAGTGGTTAGTAGACTCTTAGTAAGGGTTATTATTTGTGCACTGTTTATATCTCTGATTTAAAAAGCACTTTTTATTCAGAGATCTACAAGTGTCTCACACACGCTGGTGCCAAAGCCACTGCATCTGCCAATAGATTGAGTCAGCTCTGGAATGCCATTAAAAGTAAATGCTGTCTAATGTTCTACTTTTTAAACACAAATATCAAAGAGAGGGGAAAAAAGGGAGAGTTGGAGACATGGGGAGGAGGGAGGGAAAAGTGAATTGCTTTTGCAGAAACTGCAGTTTCTTTCAAAAAACCTGTCATTGACATCTTTCCCCAGAAAACATTTTGTCATGCACATCAGTGTATGTCTTCAAGGGGATCAATCTAGAGAAGGAGTCAAACCCACAATCATCATGTGACAGATTTTCAGATGGTGTTCTCATCAATCACGCTGATAATGAGGTGGCAAATTGCTGTCTTATAGCAAAACTAAAAAGACAACTAGCCCGGTAGGTGTCAATGAATATGTCAAAGGATTGTCCCTAGGGGAGTCTGAGAAGGTTCTCAGAAACCTTTTTGTGAAGCCTGAATGCAAAATGCTTTATTGATCACTAAAGAACTTGCACTGACATGCTATTTCCCCATGACATTTGAACCACCAATTTCCTAACTCATGGTGAGTACCTGTTTGGCAAACACTTTGAGAGTTTTCTTTAGCCTTTAGACATACTAAAAAATCTTGGTTTAGTATTAGCTTGGTCTTTCATCTCCTAAGGAATGGCAAAAGCAAAATGTTACAAATTATAAGCAAGTTAATTGTTTGAAAATATTTAATGCCCAATAATCATTCTGACTCAGTTATAATAATTCAGAATTAGCTTGTTTAGATTATATATGCTGAACTTTTTATTAGTTTGATTAGTATCTTGTATTCTGTCTTAGGGAATCAAGTGGTCCTCTTCATGGAGCAACCTGCTATTAATCTGCAGAGCAGGGTTATCAGTACAGTGACATTTGAAGATAAAATGGTCCCTTTGTTCCCCGTTTCCTAAGTCTCTTAACATCTGAATTAGAGCCCAGAATACTCCTGTAGCTCAAGATCACGCAGTGGTGAATCGCCATCACTCCATTTGTGTTCTAGAGAGGTTTGATGGCAGACAGGTTGCTATTTATAAGGCCTGAAATTCTGCATGTCCTTATTAGTCCAGCTTCCAAACAATCATGACTGGGCTTATTTTTTCCCATTTTCATCAGAGTGCAAAACATGGACTGTCCTTTCCAGTTCTGAGGCAGAAAGTATTGCAAAAAGTGTAATAGTGAAAATTTTATGCCCTGCTTTGCTTGCTCTTGGCTCAGTTGTGAGCCAAATTTTACAAGATTTCCCTCAAAATTTGCATGAAAAAACGCATCCAAACCCCTTCTGAGATAATTTGAAGAGGCTTAAAGTTTTACACTCTCAGTTTTGGTAAGACATGGTAATGTGGGGAGATGGAAGTGAAAAAAAAATATTGGAAAAACACTTTGATAAAAATCTTCATTTAAAAATAAAAATATTCATCCAATTAATAATATTGCAATTAATAATTATGCTGAGAAAAGGCCACGTTTCAATAATAAATATTGTAATGCAATCATTTCAGTTAGATTTGGGGTTTACATGGTGCCTGGTACCTTTCTTTCTAATTCTGAGATTAGTAATGCAGAGTCATATCTGGAATAAGTTTTCTAATATCCATTTGGACTTTTAAGGCTGAGGTCAGAAGTACTGGGAACACAGTCTGTGTGGTTGATAACTTATAGTGCACATGGTAATTAAATGCTATTATCTACCAGGCCTTTACATTGCGACTATTTGCAAACCCTTGGGATAAAATCTCGCAGACTTTATGTCAAGGGCTACACATGCCTGGGGTTGTCCCACCTTCGAGGATATTTAGGCACACAAAATTGCTGGAACATATCTGGTTTTACATTCAGCTTTTGTTGCAGTCAACTAAACATGTGCAAAGCACGTGTGAAAATTAGAAATGTAATTGCAAGCAATAATAATGCAGAGGCAAAGAAGACCCAGGCCTGACACATTCTCTGTGTATCACTTATGTTCTCTTGCTGGGAAGTTGTTCCTAAAATAGAATGAGGCATCAGTCTAATTTCAAATGCATCTTCCCTCAGAAGATGGTTGTGGGAGTCCCAGAAAACCCCTCCAAAAGATTGTTTTGCAGAATGTCAAAAGTTAGAAACTGGAACAATGTCTGGGATTGTTCCTGCTCCCGACCTCTGACATTCCATGAAACAATATACTGAAGCACAGCCCTCCTTCAGCATTACGAGTAATGTATTTCAAAGGGTCCATGAGCCTTATCTAATTCCAGTTAAACTTAATGGAAAAATTCCCACTGAACAATAGTAATAGTAAGTGTAGTCTTGTTGGATTGCCAAGGGGCCAGCTGTGAAAGGACCACTATTGTATTAGATGCTCAGTGGAGCAGGGGCAAGCTCAAGTCCCAAAGAATTTATGATCTAAACGGACAAGACAACCCCATGGGGAGGGAACAAAATAGCCCAGGAACTGAATGGCATCCTATTATACTGTGTGTAATTGAGTCATATCAGTATTTAGTATCTTGGATCTTAATCTCCCAATTAATACAATTGGCATTGGAGACTTGAACTAGAGCAACCCCAACTGCACCTTAATTGGAAATCAGTTTTTTTGGTTTGAATTTCCATCGTATCTGGGGCTCTGTTCATATTCCTTTAGATTCTTACCTGGATATTTAGGACATGAACAGTGAGGGACCCCAGGTGTTGGTTTTGTTGGTTTTTGGTTTTTTTGAAGGCAAGGGACCATCAGAGCCCCAGAAAGCATTAAAAGAATGTCAGTGGCATGTACCTCATGATATGGAGTAGCTGTCTCTCTAGGTTCTAAAACTCAAGGAAATCTGCTGTGGTAAATGCTGCTGAGACAGGGAAGCCGTGGGATTTAGGATTTTTCCCTCTTCACACATGCCCAAGCAAAGCAAGGCAAATCAGTGACACCACTGCCACCCCTTGCTGTCCTTCTCTGTTCACTGTCCTCCTCTGTGCTCCTGTGTGTGCCCAACTTGGATGGTGGTGTCTTAACCTGACTGTTCCTCTCCCTCTTTTTCCAAATTTCGTACATATTTTCAGCAGTGGGCCTTTCCTTGGCTAAATGTGTGTAGCACATGTGCCGTGGCTTCTCTACTGATGGGTGTCATTACCCTGGTTCCTCAGCAATAAAGTCAAGAGCCTTCTGGTTTGAGCAGTGAGCAAGGTATTACCAAGTATCCTTTGAAAGATGGTCAAAGGAGAAAATCTGGTTTCATCCTTGTAAAAATTGAAAGGGACAAGGCAATTAGGTGAAGTCTGAGACTTTTTCAACCATTCCTTTCCTTAAAGGCTCAGGGTGGGGAGGAGGAGGGCAAGGAGGCATTCAGGAGGTTGCTATCCTGAGCCTGCATTAAAGCCCCTTCCAATTCTCAACCACGTTGTCCCAGTCTGAAAGTTTGTAAGGACTTTGCTGCACTGTAAGCAGTGAAAACCCACAGCTGCTCCTCACATCCTGAAATTGGTCTCTGCTCAGAAGACTGCCTTGGAGGATTACGTGATCCTTTCTTGCCACCCACTCACTCTGTCACTTCCTAAACTCTGATGTTTTTTGCATCATCTCTGGCAGTTAAAAGAACACATGTACATGTATATCCCTGGAGCAGACTGCAAACATGTTTTTAGAAGTACACAAGAGGACACCCATTTCATAGGTCAACCAAAAGTAACTGGCTCTTATTGTTAAGAGACCCAAGGGAGCACATGCACTGCTGTCGGCTTCTCTTCACACCCACTCCACGAGATGGCTGCAGAACCAATTTAATCAAGAATGAAGACTGCATTACTCAGGCAACAAGGTCAAAAGCCCTGTGCCTACAGCGGAAGTGCACTGGTTTAACTTCAGTCAGTTTTTAAACCAACATCATTAAAGCTTGGTAAAATAATTAGGTAAGTAGATTAATACCACTTCTAATTTAATTTAAAGCTAAGCTAATTTAAGACAAACTAATAGCTGTTTTTTTTACGCTGAAATGAATATATTCCCACAAGAGTTTGCAGTGATTTACCTAAATCAATTAAATTCATAGCCTAGGTCAAACCAGTGCAATTCTCCCATGTAACTAAGCCTTAAGGAAAGTTTTTTAAAGATAGATATCTCAGTTAAACACTTAAGCTGCAGTCTGGATCCCGCAGAAGTCAGGAGAGCAGGCTGCCAGCAAGGCACACATGTTTCTGAATGAGTGGCCTCATTCTGCTCTCAGGAACAAACCTCCACTTCAGTGGGAGGCAGCTTAGGATCACGGCAAGTTAATATTTTTACTTCTTCCATGGTGGTAAATGGAGACTTAGTCATAGTTACTTTCACATTAATTGGTCTTTTATGTGTTTCCTGTCTGTTTTTTCTCCTTAAACTCAGGAGGAGCCGCACCGTTTCATAGCTCAGCTTCTTCTTTCCTGTGGTCCTTGCTCTGTATGATTCTGAAGCTCATTGGGGTGATAGCTCTTCTTTTTCAGTCCTTTGCCTCTGCTGTGTCCTTATCTTTCCACAAGCTCATATGAATTGCATTTAAAACAAGTGCAGCACCACTGCTGCTTCCAGCAATCCCATCTGGGATTTGCGCCTCTTCCCCATGCCAGCAGGTCACCTAACGCTGTTAGGTGTTTGGGAATTCTCCTGTCGAAGGAGAGGGGCCCAGCTCTCCCACAAAGCTCTGACAAAGTGTTTTCACCTACTGCAGGCCTCTTACTGAGACACTCAGTACCTTTTCTACTCAAAGGAGCAGGAAATGATGGATGCTTTGAGGACGGTGCATCTTTCAGACAAACCCCATGGCTGGTGTGTTGTCGTTAGACCTTGGCAGCACAGAGGCAA
Source organism: Neopelma chrysocephalum (assembly GCF_003984885.1). Taxonomy (NCBI): domain Eukaryota; kingdom Metazoa; phylum Chordata; class Aves; order Passeriformes; family Pipridae; genus Neopelma; species Neopelma chrysocephalum. The sequence continues at coordinate 1,057,333 of NW_020897771.1, read as the reverse complement.
AAAAGGTCTGATGATCAGAGCAACTTTTTCTTTTTTCTACTTCTTTTGGGGACTGGCACCCCGAACAGCACCAGGGACTGTCAAAATGCAGATGAGTTTGTAGTGCCTTCACACCTCATGCTCTTTGCACTGCCTTGTGGGGTGAGGCCACTGCATGAAGAGGAGAGATGGGCTCCCTCATTAATGGGATGCTTGTCCCTCTGATATGGGCCAGCTCCTGACACATTGCTCTGCCTGGCTCCCAAGTGGGTGTGTTGTGTCTGTGTGCATGGAAAGCTTTAACAGGAGGGTGATGCTAAACCATTTTTAATTAGCTCTGGGTTCGTGCAAGCTCTTAGGGTGGGTGGTTTGCTGGTGAGGGAGAGCCTGCAAAGATTTAACCATGCTATCCTTCACTCTCTTATCCACTTCTGCAGACTCAGCCCTGGCTGTGCCTCCAAAATCAGGTGAAGGCTGTGCCTCCAAACTCAGGTGAAGGCTGTGCCCAGCTTCCTGCACCTTACAGCAGCTGCTCTACTCGATGCGTTACTGCAGTGCTCTCTATCTACCACAACCCTGTAAAAATAGTTGCATAAACACTCACCCACAGAGCTGGGAAGGGAAGGGAAGGGAAAAGGGAAGGGAAAAGGGAAGGAAAAAGGGAAGGGAAAAGGGAAGGGAAGGGAAAAGGGAAGGGAAGGGAACAAAATATCCTGTGACAGGAGCTAATAGGGCATGAACAAAAGTCAGCACAGGTCTGTGATGCTGCCACCAAGCAAGGGGAGATACATGGAGTGGGATGAGGCAGAAAGGGGCACTGAGCATGGATCTGGATAGAGAACTGGACTCAAATCAACCTCCCCAGTGCATGACTGAAAGCAGGTTGTACACAGGATGTGCTTTCCTCCCCTGCTCACGATTTATCAGCCGTCTCCAAACTCTCATCCCTTCACCCAGACTTACCCAAGATTTCCTTTCAAGTCCAAGGACACAGCCCACCATTTTTGTCTTGCTACACTTAAGGCTCTTCTCTCCTGTTTTTTTCTGGGCAAAAGCATTTGAAGCTCTTTGCTGTTTCCCTGGGTTGATACTTGATGGGTAGTGCACACCTCCTAATGTTCCATCAGCTGCGGAGGAAAAAATCAAGTTGTTTCTGCATGTTTGGTTACTGCATGGTCTTGCTGGGTCTGTTGCTGCTTGCCGGGACTCAGGTATGTGTCAGCTGGATCACTTTTTACTGCCCAAAACCTGAGCACATCATGCAGGACATTTCCATAAATATTTATTTGAATGTTGATACAAATCTGAATCAGCTGTGCTTCAGTTCCTTTGGATCACTCGGAGTGTTCCTTGGCAGAAATAGATATGAATTTTAAGTAAATACTGAAAATAGGTTGGGCTGTGATTTTTCAATTGCTAGGTGTGAGTTCTTGCACCAAAAAGATGCTTCCAAGCCTTGTAATCATCTAGTTGGGTACAGAAAGTTTCTAGCAACTCAGCTTGAATTATGGATCTCAACTATTAGCAAGATATGGCTTATGAACAATTTACTGGCTGTCCAAATCATACAGGCAATAAAATCAACACACAAAAGCAAGACAGAACGTGGTGGGAAAAAAAAATTATGTGCAAGTTATTCATCCAGCTCCAGGCAACACAAACAATCCATTACTGTTCTTTGAGTTGGGTATATTTTATACTCATGTAAAACATTCATAGAAAAACTCATAAATAATTAAATAAGACATTGCATGATTCAGTCAAAGGAGTGCAAACATGAAATGCAATCTGTAGTACATAAGTTTAGGTCACTCCTGGGGAGTGGACAAATAAGTGAATTTTTGTAATGAGAATGGCACTGGAAGAGTAGCTGCCGATGGAACTGGTAAGATTATTCACTCTGTCTTTTGGGGGAAAAACAGCATCTTGAATCTGGTCTCCCTTGTGCTCAGTTTACACAAGTGAGAACGTGATTAGTCCCACACATTCTACCTTTAAAAAATTCTTTCATTAGGACTAAATGCTGATGAGTGAGTTAGGGGTTTTTACAGTGTGGGTAAAAAACTAAAAATGTGCAGTGAGCATATATGTCCAGAAGGAAGTAGAATTTCCCTAATTCTGTCCCAAACAAGTCAACATGTACCTAATCTGATTTCCTGCAAAGGAAACTGCATTGCCAGTGAGGGAATCTCCAGTTTCATGTACAGATCCCTCAATAACCTAAAGAATAAGAGATTACCCATTTAAATTTCTAAAAACAGACTTAGTTATCTGGTTTTATTCACTTTTTTGGTCAAGCATCTTTGCTTGTGTCTACTACTGTTTAAGTTTTTGCTCGTCTATAAAGAAAGATGAACAATTCTATAAAGAAAGGCAGGATAGGAAGAAAAATCCTCTGACTGTTAAAAGTCTGATTGGTCTCAAATAGTGCTGCAAATTAGGAACTGACAGGCTAAGACATCAATTTACTCTTTAATTCTTAGAGAGCTGCTTCCACACTCACATGTTTAACTGCAAAGTGCCCTCCTTGTAACTGAGGGAAGTTCCAGGAGATTTTACTGATGATAAAATGGGACTTACTGGAAATTAAGTGGCTGTTTTATCCTTTCTTCATGCTGCTTTGGAGGTGATGTGTGCTGTCACTGACACTTCGTGTGACGAATACAGTTACCTTGAAGGGATCAAGAGAAGCCATGATATCTCCCACCAGTGTGAATTAAGTTACCCTACTCCATATGTAGCTTTTCCAGCACCAAATATACTGTTTACAGAGGAGTCAAACCATTCCTACTTGGAGGTAGCTTGCATAAAATTACCTGTGCAGAGGAAGTGAGCTTTTCAGCAGCCTAAGGGAGTATGGTGCTTTATTTTCAGTGTGTTTGGCCCTGATGGCAAAAAAAAATGCTTGCAGGTGGTGTTGATGCTTTTCCTCTTCAGGTTGCTAATATTTCATACAGAGTTTTAAAAGAAAAGAAGGAATAATAAAAAAAAAAATTCTACAATATTAAAGCAAATAGGTTATGAAGCTAGATAAAAATGTGGGGAGAGTAGACATGATACGGGGAAATTTTGCCTTATAATTTCAAGGTGGTTTTTTTTCTCATGGGAAAAGTAACACTTTGCTTTAATAAAAGAAAATAAATAGTTACAAGCACAACCCATTTGCTGTTTGATGTAACAATGTTATCTGCTCTCTGGGCTTTTTTTTGTCTCTGTTCAAGGCATAAAATAATTATTGAAGAGGGTGGAGTACAAAAGTCCTCTTGCTAATTGCCACATCAAATGACTTAGAGGACCCCAATGGAAACCTTCAAATGACTGTGAAAAAATTCAGGCCATCACTAAATGCTGGGCACTTTTTTTTTTTTTTTTTTGTGTGTGTGTGTGATTTCCCATTGCAGATTAGGTTACTTGGGTGTGGGCTTATCACACAGGAAAGGCCTGGCTGCAGATTAGTTCTGCACCATTGCAGGCCTGTTATGCTTCATCCTTGACCAAACCCATGGCCAGCACCTTTATTGTATTTTCTGATACCAAAGAACACTGGACTGTCCAGGCAACAAAGGAAGCAGCAGAAGGCCCACTGTGTTTCTAAAGTGTTACTTCTCCACTTTTTGTCATGCTCCAGTGACATGAGTGCAGGGTCCCAGACTTTAACCTCACACAGAGCCAGAAAAAAGCTGTCAGTCTCGGCTTGTTCAAAGACAAATCCTTTGTGAAGATCAGACTGAAGTGGCATGGTCCATATACTCACTAAAGCATGCCAAGGAGTCAGAAAGTCATAATCCGGCTTTGTGCTTATGGCCATTCCCGTTTTCCTCCATAGCTGGTGCCCAATTACCAGTGCTGTAATTTTTTCCCATTGTTAGGAAGCCATAAGGGTTTAGCTACCACTTATCCAATCGGGGTCGTGACCTGATGTATTTAGGCTTTGCAAATATAAGTAACAGTTCCCTTATCAGTGTCACCAGGACTCTTTAACACTTAGCAAGCAGAAAGATAAATATACTTGGCAGATACAATTTGATCCATTGCTAAGCCTTCCATTTTCCCAATGACCCATGACACTCTGCTATTCAAGGCTATGTTAACTAGTATAACCTTATACCCTTCAGCCTGGCTCACAAACTGGCCAACTTAGGAAAGACTTACAGGAAAGACTTACATATGACAGCCTGTCAACCTGGCCCGTAGCACAAGGGTTCGCCCTGGGAAACCCAGGGATGAGTCTGTCCTTGCTTCCACTACTTCTGCTTTGGCCTGGTTTTAGCAGAAATCCTCCTGACTTACGTCAGGACAAGAATTAGACTCTGTCTCAGACCAATTTGCTTCCAGGACAAAGCTAAAGCCATCTGGTGTATGTGTTGGTCTTATTTGAAGTATCTTTTCACTTGAGTTTCCCTGGTTAACTGGCTAAGTTAAATATTGCTTTATGCTCTTTTGCAACTCAGGTTTATCCTGAAAAGTTCTGTTTGCTTTCCTTTCCTCTTCCAGATCCTTTCTAGGACCTCTACCATCCACAAGGTCTACAGGTGATAGGATGAGGTCCTGGCTTCAGAAGCTGGGCAGTGCAGAATCTCTCATTCATCCACCCCTCTGGTAGGTGCTGAATTAAGTGCTCTGAGCAGAGTTGTGTTCAACAGGCACATAATTAAGAAGGGTTAAAGATGCAGCATCAGATCTACAGAAGCATCTGTTTCAAGCAGAATAGGACAAGAATTCAAGTGTGAACCACTGGTGTGGAGATCCTATAATGAATAGGCTGGAGCTTTTTGCTATCTTGAAACTGCATCTTGATTGGCTACAGGTCTAAATGTTTGAGGCATTCAATTATTGCCTCTTTAACAGTAACTTGAGAAATCTATCCCTCATCTTTCTGAAAACAAGTAGGTGTTGACCAGCCAGAGTCTACAGGTGGCTCTGCAAATTTGTATCTAGATCTCCCTTATTCTCACCGTAGAATTTCTTTGATCATCGCAATCAGGTTTTATTAATATCAACATGAACTGCATGGATGGGAGGAATTAATCATGAAGATACTGTTCTATCAGTTCTTTGCCTTATGAAACATTTGACAATGAGACAGTGGTTTTGCCCATAAAACTGTCAGTGCTTGAGACCTGAGTGGTTCAGAGCTCACCTGTAAGAATCTCTTCCCATTTAGAGCAACATATACTGGAAGACACAACACTGAATGTTTTAGAGTAGCATGAGATGGAAAGAACTTTGCAAGCGAGAGAGAGAAGAACTTGACTTTCATATGCTCCCTAACAAACTGCATTGCTGGGAAGTACTGACTCCTACTCTGAATAAATTCAACAAAATGCCATTGTCAGCCTCGTTTTATTGGACATAAAGCAACACTGGCAGATGTCAGAGCCAGTCCTTGCACTAACCATGGAGATATTACATCTTAAGATGCCTTTTTTAAAATTACAAGGAATTCTCAAGGTGGTTTTATTTATCTCCATCACGTGGGCAATTTTTATGACCACTGCAAACATCTTTATCAGAGTGTCCTCCTTCATCTGTTTTAATTCCCTGAAGTGCTTAAAATCCAGTTAGCTAATAGAAGACAGAAAATAACTTCTTTCAGGAAACAATCTGCAAGTGGAATCTTAACCAATCCAAAAGGATGTTTCAGAGTCCTTATTCCTATTAAAATGGCTCAACCAGAATTAATGGCTGAGTAGCTCATTCAGTCAGAGAGTGGCAGAATGGTTTGGGTCGGAAGGGACCTTAAAGATCATTTAGTTCCAACCCCCCTGACATGTGGATCATGTTGCTCATGTATGGAATTGGGTCATGATTGAGTCATCATTTCAGACATGATTAAAACACAGAGTCTGACTTCCCACTCTTAAACATGGACTCTTTGGACTTCAGGCCCACATCTGGAATGCAGAGGTGAACTCATACTATCTAAAAACCAAGTTCCCCTGTCCCCTCTCTTATATATAAGGTGAATCTTTATCTGAATAAGAACTGCCAGGTCATTTCTAGACTCAGAATAACAAGGAAATGTTGTGCTGTGATCAGGGCTTTCAGGATCATGAGCCTAACAGTTTACCAGTAATTATGCAGTGTCAGCACTATTAATTCCAAGGCAGAGGCCATGAGATGGCTCATGAATTTTTGGGGTGTTGAGGATTTCCTGGACAAAATGAAGAAGGCAGAGGGAAAAATTTTACTCTTTGTTTGCACAGCATCAGTTCAAGTTCATGATATTTTTGTCACGATTAAGCACTGTTTTATCTCCCTGGCTGGCCAGCTGAACTTCTAGACTCAGGCTGTTATCCCTGGCCAAATTACCTTATTTATAATGTAATATATGAATTATTACATTATTTATAACTTAATACTCACTTATCAATATATGAAATTATGACTATATCAATATATTATTATTATAGTTGTTATTTTTATTATTTACTACTACTACTAACTTTAAAAAACTAAATCTCTCATTTAATTTCCTCAGAGTTCAAATCTTTTGGAAATACTTTATGGAAGTTTTCTTTCTAAGTGGCAGTTATATGGGACTTTTAAACAGATGATATATATTAGGCTATGAGTCTTATCTGGAGCTGAGATGCCCAGGAGAACAGGGAAATTCTTTTTCTTGTTTTTTAATGATGTGTTAGGGCATGGAGTTTCCTGAACATTTAGCAAAGGGATGTCAGGGTGAAACAGCTGCACATATTAAACCAGCAGTGAAACCCAACTCCTTTTCATCTTCTCAGCTATACAGCTCTTTGGAAATTATTCCACAGGGCAATGTGTGAATAACTGCTAACTAATGTATGATCCATTCCATTTTAAGGTGGTCCATACAGGACTGGCTGCGCGGTGCCGACATCGGTGCTGGAGCCAGCACTGGGAAAACACAGCGTCATAAATTGATCCAGGTTAAGTGGCCTGATTCTTGGCTAATTATTTTATAGTTCATTGATATTCAGCAAGTGTGAGAACTGCAAACCTCACGGCCACAAGGTGCCATGAAGTGGCTGTAAACAGGAGGTCTTTGATGCGACAAATGGCACAGAGGGGCAGTTCCACACCCTCACACAAAAAGGCTCACTGGCAGGGCTGCTGCCAAAATAAAAAATAAATCAAGCCATAGCAGCTATTTCAATCCTGCCTGGAAAACCCACGTGAAAGACTCTGATGCACTGACCTTACCTTTCCCTCATCGCTTCCTTGTCTCTAGTTGCGGTTTAGAAGACGTTTACAGAAAGTATAAAGAGAAGTCAACTCGTGATTTGTATCAGTATGGAAGTTAAGTGCTTTTAGAAGCAGACATTGTAATCAAACATCACTTTGCAATTTAAAATATATATTAGAAATCTTCAAATGTCTCGCAGAAACAAGAGTGCAACTTGTTTGCAAACTCCCTTTATTCTCCTTTAGAAGCAGGCGAGGTGTCCTAATTTGTAGTACACTCCAACAAGGTGGAGAGGAGGACTGATAAAAATCGTTGATTTTAGTTAGGTTTTAAATCAATAAGCAAGATGTGTTGATTTACATGAATAACTCTGATCTTTTGGGTGCTTGTTCTTAATCATTTTCCTATTCAAAAAGGCTGTTCCTTCAATAGATGATAAAACCTCCTTCTCCTTTTCGTTTACCAGAAGGTTTCCCAGTGTCTCATGATATTTCTTTCAGTTTGCATTGCCTAGTGTGTATTACTCATGCATTACTCAGACCTATCAAGATGAGAATTTGAAACTAAATAAACCACACAAAACAGTATTTTACCAAAATAATTCTACCCTAAATACACACGAGAACAAGACGTGGTTTTACCAAGAGAGGGTGTCGACAGACTTCTTAGATAAAGTAATATGTTATCTCTATGTATTAAACTTAATTGATTGGGTTTTGAGCGCTACAGATCAGAATTTGAGATTTATTATGTACCATCTCTCACAGACTCATGGCTGGGAGGGGAAGACAAACTTCCTTGCCTTCCCAGACCCTGAGGAGCTTCTGAAGTTAGAATCAACTAGTCATTGAGCCAGACTAATCAAATACATGCCAATGAAAAAGTTTAATAGTGTAAGAAAGTCTGTTTAAAGAAGCTCTCCCAGCAACCAGGTCAATGATTTGGCTTTTGTTCAAAAAGTCACCAGAATTAATTCACTGTTGCCAGAGAAGCTGACGAAATACCACACTGCTGGTCACTGATTAGAGGGTCTGGAGATTCAAAAAGATCAAGACCCATTTATTTTATTTTTATCAAAGTCCAGGACAAGCCCGAGAACTCCATATGCTTCCTTTTCCTTCCCCCTGCCAAACTGGAACAGTTCCAGATTATTTTGTGATGTGGTTTAGGGCTTCCCCTGGATCAAGGTATAGGAAATTCATCAATTGTCAGCACTTAAAAAATCTTGGAGCATTAAGCTATTGGTTCACATTTAGTGATTTCAAAATGTCAGCCAGACACTTCTTTTCTTGAGACCACTGAGGCTCTTGGTTTTTGGGGCACAGAGATCACCCAGAGATATTGAGTTCTCCCATCTATATTCACATCCACATCAATGTGGTTACACATGCCAAGAACTCAGAGCAGAAGACGTGCTAAAAATATGATGTGAAATTACCAGTGATAATCAGCATTCATTCAAATGTATTACTGGGGGGGGAAAAAGACATATTTTGCCACAGTGACTAGGGCAGAAAGGAATATCCACATGAAATGGGATTTGTTGAGGAATAAACATGCATTTCTTATACAATTTCGTTTGCCAAAACCCATTAGGACTTGCAAATTCAAAATTTTTTTTCTTTTTCTTCTTTTCTTTCCCTCAAATTTTCCTCGTTGGAAAATCATGAAGTGTGACAAAGCACTTACATTAAACATCAAAATTTGGGGAGTAACTCAACACATCTTTCCAGAATTCTCAGCATTGCCTCCTAAACAAACCCCCAAAATGGTGAAAGAAAGTTGGAAAGCATAGAAGGAAACTTACTGCTCCTGATTTCAGTTTCTTCATCTGCTTTGTAGAAAATCTCCTTGGACTGAAAAGTGTTTCAAAATGAAAGCTTTCAGTTTGATAAATGTGCTTGTTCAACCCATTCAGTCAGAAATGTTTGTATTGACCTTGGTAAATTGCACTTCCCAATTAATAAAAATAAAACCAGAAATGTGTGTGCTGATTGTACTCCCAGCTATTGCCCATGGATAAATATTTTTAAGGTTCTTGTGTTCCAGTGCTTCATTTAAATTAACTTTCTGAGAACCTTGATGGATATCAATGCAGAGGGTCAATGAATTAAAAAAAATCTTTCATTTCCAGTTTCAAAATGTTCATTACTGTAGTAGGTACAACATACAACTCTTTGACTCAGCGTTGCCAACATGTGACAACATCATTGAATGTCACACTATTTCAGCTATTCACCTTTCCTATGCTGGTATGGGATAAATCTTTCTATCTTGATTCTGCCCAAGTGACCCTAATTTACTTACAAGACTCGTTCATCAGAGATTCATGCATTTGCTCACAGCTTCTGTGCAGCATCTTCTTGCCATTAATCATATTTTGTTAAGAAGAAAAAAAAAACACAAAAAAAAGACAAAAAACCTCACCCTAAACCTAAACAACACATCAACAAAACTCTGGAATAAGATTTTCTTTTCTCTTATTAAGAAATCACCTTCTCACTGGTTTTTTGCTTCCTTTTTAAGACATAGTCCCCGTGATTAGAAATAAACAGATCTGGTAATCATAGATAAATATTACTCACTAGTCCTATGCCTGTTGGACAAAAAAAACCCTAAGAATAATGTTTTAAGCAGAAAAGCAAGTGGCAAAAATGAGTGAATTAATATTTAATGCAGACTTAGTAACCATCCTGCAACATGAATATTCATTCCCAAAGGTCATGAGTCAGTAGAAAACAGACTTCAAACTGCTATTTAGGAGTGGGATTGAAGTGGGGTTTAAGAAAAGACAATAAAGACTGGGAATTCAGTCTTGCTCCTGATCCCTTCAATGGTGCACAGGTCTCACTGAATTTGGTTTGTCAGTCTACTGGCAAGAATTTGGCAGAGGATTCCAGCCATCAATCACTAAGAGTTTCTTCAGTTTAGATATAAATAGCTTAGGTGAAGGTTTAGGGCTGTTTATAAAGAATCCACAGAATCTTTTTTTAATCTGTTACTGACAGATGGAAATACCACAACGTGTTTTTAGGCCAAATTTAATGCATGTAGCTCGAGCCAGTTTGGAATATAAGGTCCCAGCTAACCAGTCAAAATACAGGAAAAGAGCACTTTTCACTAAATTCTTCAGTCCTGTTACGGGAAGAAAGGAGGTTGGGAGCCTGATGCCATCCTGGAACACCAGGTCGCTGAGCTGGATCTCCCTTGGCAGGTGCCTTGTGTGGCTCTACAACGTGTAGTTTGCGTGCCTCTCAAATTAAACATCTTCCCCTTTTGCCCACTTTACTACCTTCATTTTCAGAGAAGTTCTTCAGAGCCAGAGCCTGTACTGTGTACACGTGGGGGGGGGGTTGACTCTGGCCAGGTGCCCACCCAGTCACTCCCCTCCTCGGGGACATGGAAAGAGGGGAGAAAATGGGATGGAAAAGCTCATGGGTTGAGATAAGGGCAGGGAAATTGGTCACCCTTGCCCAGACTCAGCTCCATTCTGGGGTATAGGGGCTGTGGTGAGTCCCTGACAGCTCCTCTGCTGCTCCGTCCTCCTCACGTGTGTCCCCACTGTGGTCCCTCTGAGGGGAATTCCTGCTCCAGCCAGCACCTGGAGCACCTCTTCTTTCCCTGCTTCTTCCCTGATGTGGGTGTTCCAGGGCTGTTTCTCACTCTTTACCCCTCCTCCTCTGCCTGTCCAGCATTTCTTGCCCTTTACTGAACACTCTTTCCCTGATGCGCCATCGGCCTGGCTGAGGGGCTTGGCTGTGCCTGGTGGTGGGATCACTCCAACCTGCTGGATCTGCCTGTGTGCAGCCCAGGGCAGCCTGACCTCTCCTCAGAGGACCCCTCTGCAGCCAGAGACACCCACAACAACAGGATTTTACATTAAATGGCAAAGGTAACCACACAGTGGCCATTATCACCGTGGGATGGTCGGCAACAGCGAGTCCCGCTCTTCAAGAGTAGCCTGCATCCCTTTGGGCTGTCATCCATCAGACAGGAGATGGGCAGCCCAGAGATGGTGTCCTGAGCCCAGTAATTAATTTTACCATGAGACAGTTGATTTTAATTAGCCTATTGCTGTGCCCAGTTGCTCCTGAGACAGCCCTAAGGGATAAACTGGTGGGAACGTGGAGTCGAGCCGGGGGTTTTTCCAGGACAGAGACGACTCTCAGGTGCCCACACTGGAGGTGACAGCAAATCAAAGAGCCACACAAGCTCCTCTGTCCAGGGCATGTCTGCCAGGATGGCTGTCAGACCCAGGGACCAGGATTGTTCCCACAGCACAACAGGCAGGCCTGGGCAGGGAGCTTTCCCATGGTGCTGAGCATGCCACTGGGATATTTCTACAGAGCGTTACAGAAAAATGCTGCACTATGCTAAAAGAAATAAAAAAATCCAAGTCCCACACAGTGTTATCTTCCATTGATCTTACTGGCAAAAGCAGGGTATTTAGTAATCCCACTAATAAAAATGAATATTTTGCCATCACTGTTGGTACCTTGATTGTTCTCATGGAATAAAGGAGGCTGACAGTTAATACCAGTATTCCCAGCTTCAGATATGCAGCAGATACAAATTTGTCCCCAAGTAGTCCTTGGTATATAACATTTATGTTTGCATTTTGACCTCTGAGCCTTCCTGAACCTTTTTCCAAGCTCTTCTCTCCGAACATATGGTCAAGATACACACTTTCCAAAAGTCAGAAGAGCTGAATTTCTTATAAGGGCCTGACCCACGCTAGAATAGAAACCTCAATTTATGAAAAATAGTATTACAACTGTCACGCTGGCTGATGTGCTCTACTTTTACAACAGAACAATAGAAAATCAATTATACTGGCACCCCCCTGCCTTGCAGAGTGAGGCTGTGTGAGCTTTCTCAACAGATAGAGCAGATGTTTTCTTAAAAACCAATTTCTGAAGCCTGTTTCTTTAGGTAAGGAAATTTGGCCTCCTTCCACAAATATTATGTCTTCATTTCTTCAGTTTCAAATCACAAATCATTCTGCATTTTATCACTGAGGCACCTGCTAAATTCTGGACTAAAATCACTCGTTCCTGGTGTATGGGCCACGAAGAAGTCCACAGATGGTGACACTTTCCAGCAACCTCTGCAAATCAACATTGCATAGAGTTAAAAATGTCTGTACCATTCCTTTCCCCACCATACCATCCCCTCTGTCCTTAATTTTTACATCTTGAGAAAAATATAGGATTTGGCATTGGGACTCACTTTTGTAAAGGATTTTAGCAGCCCCCATTTTTAGAGATGTAGTCTCACAGGTCAAGGAAGGACTTATTTTCTGAATTCCTGATACATATTTAGAGGCTGATAATAGCATGGGATATCTCCAAGAATGTTATATAACTTAGAGAGTGTCTCTTAAAAAAGGAGAGACTTTGCCATTTCGGGAAAAAAAAAAGTAGAAGCCTGTGAGATTCCCACCATCTGGATGGAGTCTTTTTTCTTCCCAGATGAATTAGTTGTCAGGGGAGGAATTATTTTAGGCATCAAGTAACCCCTGATTGTGAGTGACAGAGTAACACAAGAGCAGATGCAAGGTTGCTGCTGCCTATCCATTATGTGGAAAGGAGACCCTTGCATGTCCTACTTACTGTGCAGACTGACTTGGGTTATTAAGAGAGTAACTAGAGGTGGGTCAGACCCAGAAGATCGCTCGTACCACTCACAACAGATGTTCTTTCACAGGAGGGAAAGCAAACACTGGATACTTTCTGGGGGTGCTATAGATGGAGGGTTCACTGCTTGCAGCAACTCACTAGCTCAGGTTTTCAACAGAAGCACAAAACCAACTTTTTCGCTCAAACAACAATCACTTCGATAAACTTTTTAAAGATCTGAATGCTGCAGAAATCCTATCCTGGTATAACACCCTTGTTTGTATAGTATGCATAGCAGCATCTTGAGGAATCCAGATAAATAGAGCAATCAGCAACATTCCGAATACATCTTAAGATAAAATCAGTTTTCACCATCTCCTATTTCAGCTAATGGAAATGTCTTTTTTTTTTTTACATAAATATGGATATCAGTAAATCCCCCCATCCTTATAGGCAGTACAAGTCTGTTATGGGAACATTTAGCAGTACCTACTCAACAATGTCAGATTTACAGGTTTATGCAATATAAACCATAATCTGACATACAATTTTAGAAAAACATTATTATAGTGGAAATATATAAAAGCTGCCTAGAAATTTATCTGCCTCCTGCTTTCTGTATGAATTTAAAACCCAAACCCTCCCAGTTCAAATCTTGATAGAGGCTCCCGAATTTAGGAGAATCTCAGGATTAGTCTGACAACTGAACCATTTTTCTGATTTAGTGGACCCAAAGCCTGATCTGGTCTGAGTCTGAAAATTCAAAAGTGAAGTGGTGGGCTCCGAGACATTTTGCAGTCTGAAAGGAAAATAATGTCTACAATCCATAAACGCTGAAAGCCACAAACCAGCATTTTTTTTTTTTCAAATCCAGTATGAAGAGAGTAGATGGTCAAAATAAACAGGTATAGGAAACAATTGTGTGCTACATGTTTTTGAGATCTGATCGTTTTCCCTTTAGAAACGCAAGAGGACTGTGGACAGTGCAAGCTGAAAGAAATAAAAGACAGTGCCCTCTCGTGGTAAGTGAAACGCTTTGATAAGAGAAAATAATTTTTTTCGTGCATACTCAAAAAAACCAGATGTTAGAATAAAGCTATTTAGACCTTGTGGTGGTGACTTTTCCCCACGTTGGGGTTGGTTGCTGTGGCAAGTTCATGAGTGCTGCTGTTAGAAAAAAAGAGGAAGATATCAAAAAATCAGCTGTTTCCACCAAGAAACAAACAATAGCTACGTAGAGTTTAAATGAATATATTCATGACTGACCGCTCGCTGCGTTCTCTTATTTAACATAAATCACTAGTCTCTGCAGGTGAATTACTGTGGCAGAAGGTGATGAATCCTTATGCCACATATCTCCCTGCTGAAACGTTGTAAAGCCGGAGCTGCAGCCCAGGGCAGCTGTGCAGCAGCAGGGCAGTGGCACCACTGGAGAAGATGATGCTGAAGAAACAGGAGTGTTTTCTGAAGTTGCACAGTCTGCCCAGGTAGTACCCGCTGTTGGGAATGGAGCTGAGAGCACCAGAACGAGAACTTACCAGGTCCTCGCTCTAATTTCTTGTACCAGAGTAGGACTAAAAACGAGCCCAAAGCTCTCTCAGGCAGAGTGACTTCGGCAAAATATTTCCCAAGCCTGACCAAGACTATTGAAAACAGCAGGATCTTTTGTCTTTGAACTGAGTGGAACAAGACTTCAACCTGGGTTACACATACTTCTGTTATTATCCAACATTTTCTGTCTTACTCCAGAGTTTCTGTTTGAGTCATGTTATCTCTTTACCAGTGCACGTGGTAGTAATAATATAATACAAGTTTGATAACTATTTTAGGTGCCATGAACTGTCTGGTACAGTATCTCCCAGTGAGTAATAAAATACTCTGAAGTTACTCCATTAATTTGTTCCTTTTGATTGCTTTTGAGATAAGAAAAGAATGCTACAAGTCCATTTTTCTTTAATTAAAAATTCATTTCAAATGCCTGTAAAGGCAAACTCTCAGATTTCTCGAGATCTTCCAAATTTATTTATTGACAATAAAAGGATGACGAGAAGTTTGGGGTATTTTATGGAATTTTCCAAAGTTCTAATTAAGATTTCTTGGAAATTGTCAAAATTAACCTTAAGGTTAACATAATCCTTGGTCCTCATCCAAAGGTATTAGAATTAAAAGAACACCGTGTCTTTATCTGAAGTGTGTTCTTCATCCTAAGCAATAAACATAACCCTTTGCCATAAATGGTAGGCCTACAATATTCTGACTGTTGCCAAGAGGAACGAGGAAAATCTTTTACATCAGGAAAAAAGTGTACAGGTAACTTCTGGTCAAACCACGAGTAACCTAATTCCCATTCAGTTTCAAGGCTTGAATATACAGATATTGGTTTTATAATGCGATTGAAAGACATTTGTAATACATGGAAATACAATGAAACAAATACATTTACTTTTTAATAACAACACATGTTTAGAAATAGCAGAATGTAATTTTTCTTTAACTAATCCTTTGCTACCAAAGAGTTCAGCAGCACAGGTACATTCAATATCTGTCAGTCATGTCCACTCCTTCCTAAATTCAGGCACCTGAAAATTGAACTTTCCAAAATTATGATTTTCTTTTTCTGAAAACGGAGCTCAAAATATTTGCTGTTTTTCATTGTAATTCTACACAGAAAAACAAAGAAATATTTTGATTTTTTGTTGTTTTTTTTTTAAATGTGGTTGGGGAAAAAAGCAATTGAATGAAATGTAGTAAAATAGCACGATTACGTATTTTCCTGCAGCAGGCTTTTGCAGGGTATATCTTTCTGATACTTAATGCAGCAAATGAAAATCAACAGGTTGAAATTACAAACCTCACTGACATTGAGCAGTCTGTGAAGACACTGATGATCCTCACAAGCACTTGTGCATTAAGAATAAAACTTTGTGCATTTGACAGTGTGTTGAAGTAGCACCTGAACTGGCACTTCATCGTTCTGGGTTAGAGAGCTCAGATTATCAAAATAACAACTGTTGGAGTGAGGGAAAGAAGACTCCAAGCCTCCCCAATTAACTAACTACCCTTCCTGGGTAGTATCTTATCTGATTGATCAAAATGCAGCTGTTTGCTGCAGGCAGTGCTCCTAATCAGCTCCATACCAACCTCCATGAGTCAGCTCCTGATCCCGGGATGTATAAAACACACAGTGCAGAAGAAATGAAGAATATGTAGAGCTATGGCAGCACTCACTAATTCCCCATCTTCATTTGGAATAAAGAGCAAATTGGCTCTTTAAATCCAGATTTAACCTGGATTTCCGGGGAAGGTGTTGCCGTACCATCTGAAGGATGCTATAACTGATACAACAATCTGCTCTATAAAAAGGTATTTTTGTGTGTTTTAAAGCAGACCCTATTTTTTAGTTGCTGCAGTGTTGGTATATAAGCAGTTTTGCCAAAAATTATTCACACTTTAAGCTGTTCCCCCTCTTGGCTTTCTGCTGTGTGTTGGATGGGCCTTAAGTCATATCAAACAATTATAATGGGCTGCTGAAGTAATTCACTTCAATTGCCTCGTTGTAAGTGTGTTGCCTTTTTTTTCCCCTGTTAGAAACATGATGATATTTCCCAAATGGCTAAAATGAGCCACGTTTTTCCCCTAAGTACTTCCCCAATGACTGAAATAAGTAGATGTCATGCTCTTTGCTGATGGGAGTAAAATCACACACCAAGAGTTCAGCTGAAAGAGCATCGGGCTGCTCTTCTGAAAGATCAGAAATGAATCATTATTTTATTATTTCTAATCTTTGTGTGCTGAAATTAACCCCAGGCCTAAAGCACAACAGAGGCATTTAGACCTTGATGGGTATTTAGTCACTAACACCAGGAAATATTTGGTCATAACACCACTGGGGGAACTGATGTTGGACTGTGACCACAGCAGGTACGTGCATGGACATATTTCCAGTGCACACAGGCCACTGCACAGATTAAGAGCATTTTAGTCACATTTAGGTCATAATTGTCCAGAAGGTGGTGTTCTGAGTCACAGGAATTGTAACTTTCTTAGGAAAACTAAAGTGAGTGAATGTTACAAGTAGTTCTAGGCTTTGGGAAACAAGAAGGACCACCTGGTTGAACTTTAAAAGGTAGAACTGTCTGACTAACAATGAGAATTTATTTATATGACATGATGTGCCCTGTTAATAAAGCAGGTGGAGTGGCCTGCAGAGCAACACAAACTCATAGTCTGCTATTTTTTGTCTGTTTGCTTTTCAGCTTCAGATTCTCCCCAAATCCATATGCAAGGCGTGAAATAGAGCTTTGTCACCTCTGAATTACTCTTATTTTTATTTCTGAAAACAGAAAACAAACCTTAGTGAAATGTCTAAAGTTAGGCTTTTCCAAACCTAGGAATGTGTTCTGATAAAATCTCCTAAAAAAAAAAAGTGCCAGGGTTGGCAAATAAAATACAAAATCTCTAGGAGCGATTGAAGTTTTGCATTCTTAGTATGTCAGGATCTAGGAAGAGGTGAGAGATGCACGGGAAGAAAGGGAGCAAATGGGCTGCCATCGCAAGTGAAAACAGATTTATGGCTTCTCTAACCTGCATTTGGAAGCTAATGCTCCATGGGGCACTATCCTGCTGGCTAAAATTGCCCAGATCCCACCACACTTCGGCCCCAATCGCATTTTACAGCTGTGACAATCATCGGTGAGGGGCTCAGAGGCCTCACCGAAGATTCGCATTTCACAGCTCTGTCAAACACATGCAAAGAGGCAGAGGATCGGTGACAAAGGCTGTGGAAGGACCATTCTCACTGTGTCAGCTGGGACATTTTCATACAGAAATGAAAGGTTAGAGCAACCCCTAAGTGGATGGAACACCTGGATTAGAGCTTTTGCTGTTTGAGGGATGCTCTAACCCCTCTAACTTGCTCTATACTCTCTCTGTTTTCCACAAACTTTTTTCTACCCTTCAGAAAAGACATCAAGAATTGCTAAGCCAAGGAAGCTGCGCTTGTACAGTTGTTTTCTCTAAGAAGGAGGCAGAAAATGAGAGCCCTGAAAGATGTCTCTTCCTTTGCCCATTCTGTATTAACCATGTCAAATGAATCCCCCCCATGTAAGGGGTTGGAACGAGATGATTTTTAAGCCCCCTTCCAACCCAAACCGTTCTATAATTCTATGATTCTCTGAAGGTACACTGGCCACTGGTGGAGTGGACACCAGAATCCAAATTCCTCACAGTCTAGATTAGTTCCTGAATCATTATCTGACAGCAGGAGACAGCAGTTCCCCATGAATTTTGAACTCTTTCCTGAATGATGGCACAGCTTTACCCTTTGGTCTGGTAGCTGGGCTGCCTTACATGAAAGCCAGGGATGTGGGATGATCCCGTCTGGGAGCACAAGAAGGCTTCTTGCATCCAGGATGCTGGTTCCAATCCACGTGTATGATGATCCATATCTCTTTTTTCTTTCCATAAGGCTGAGAAATCCTCTTTTTCTTTCACATTAAAAAAAAAAAATCACTTGCAGCCAATTATCTACAATTTCTTGACTTTCACTGACCCAGAAGAGCCAGGTTCTCCCCAGATTAAGTTGCAGCTGCTGCTAACAAGCTGAGTTCAGCAGTACAGACTCTTCAGATACATATATTGGCTTCTAAAACCAAGCCATAACACAGGAGGAACACAGGCCTAATGCATGGACCACATGCACAGACTGTCCAGTCCACCAACAAGTTCAACTGGAAATATTACACCACTCAAATTTAAACAATTACTGGGTTTTTTGAGCATGCCCAAAGAGCACAAACCACTTAAAGATGTGCAGCAGAAGTTTGTGAGTTTATGTAGTGTTGCTGCACATGTTGTCCTTATAGACAATCATAGACACATCTCTTATCCCTGAATGTTGCAAGACTGGAATCAAGGTAGAACCTACCCTAAGGAAAGTAATCAAAAACATGACCTTTTATGTAGGCAAGGAGTACAGAGTTACATGGGGTTTATTCCTTAATTGCTTCTTCTGGAACATTACCCAGGCCCTGTGCTTTCTTAGGCATGCCTTTTTTTTTTCCCCTGTTAAGCAGTAGCAAAGTCATATCGCCAACTTCCTGCTCCTTAAAAGAGGAATTCCAACAGATAAGTCAGCAATAGAAAGCAAAGGATTTGTTAAGAACAAAACAATAGATGAAACAACCGTCAATAATAAACTTCTAATGGCAGGGTTTATCTCCTCTCTGCCTTTCACCACCTGTTACAGATTCGATGGCTTATCATAATTTTCTTGTTTATTTTTGATATCCCAGCTGAGTAATACCTGGGAGGGCGTATTCCAGGAGTATAATACAGAGAAATTGTGGGAGCAACCATTTATTGGGATTAATGAGTGCAAGGACAGTAATAGCTACGTGGGAGGGTAGCAGCAGTGTTGGAAATAAATAGTTGTGAAGGACACCCGAGACTACGATTTGATTAAAAATAAAAAATTGATCATTTATAAATGTGCACCCACATTTTTTAGCTAAACCTGATGCACCTCTTTACCCCTCTCTCCCCTTGGTATTATATATATAAAAAATGTGTCTTACATTTTATAAAATCAGCATCAAACCCAGTGCAATAGAATTTCCACTGTTCCAAATTTGCTTGAAATGTAGCAACGAATAGGTAGTAAAAAAATTCCAGGCTCCACAGAGATGTAGTTTAACCAATCCAGGTAGCGAAGGTTCCAAAGAATATCAGTCTGGTTTGGTTTTGCAGGTTTTTCTTAGGCAAGAAAAACCCAATAAATTGAATTGTGAGGAAAACAAAAGACTCTTGGTGTCTTCAGTGGCTTATGGATTGAGTCCTTAGTGCCTGTGAATGTCTGTGTGGGTCAGATGGAATGACTGTGGATTTTTGCTGTGGTCAGGGATGGCAGAAAACCATCTGAGATTTTTCTTTTCACCCTGTATACAACTTGAGTAGCTTGAATCTCTAATAATCAAATCAGGAATCCTACACTAAATCATCAAATACCTCAACTCTTAAATTAGCTGATGACAGTCACACCAAAACAACAGAGATTTCAGCACTCCAGACCATTACTTAAGGAAAGTAAATCCTCCTAAACGTGTGTGGCCTAATATATGATCTTTATTAGTGTTATTATTATGGTTTTTTCCTTTTCTTCCTCTGTAAATTCTTTTATCATTCTGAAGAGTTAGTCATAGACAGATGCATGATCAGACACCCACAGTGCTTATAAGACAAGATTTTAATTTTAAATTCCAAGTGACACCTGATGGGAACTAGGTGCTTCCTTCCTTGAAGACTTCTTTGGAAAACCTGCCTTTCTTCTATAAAAATGTGATTTCCGGTACTTCGCAAAGATATATACATAACATATACAAGTTTCCTTTAAAAAAAGAAATTAAAATTATACATTTATAAAAAGCCTATGACTTTGCCATTCTCCAACAACCAGCCTGTCAGGCTGAGAAGTTCTCAGGGACTTTTGATTCGAGGTGGAAGTAAATGAAAGTGTATTTAGAGAGCATGAGGAACTGATGTCTTGGCATAACACCACAGCACAATTTGTGGAATGGCCTCAAAAATGTTAGCATTTTCCTACTGCAATTGTTTCCTTCTCCTTTTTTGCTCTAGGCACCTTTCTCTGCCATCCAAACAGGACTGCCAGGGATTAGGTTGAATCAACTGGCTGCTAATATTTTAATCCTTTTGCAGCTCATTGCCCATAGCTGAACTAAGCGCTGGTCAAGTGCCATGTCACTAGTTCAATGGAATTCAGACTTTGGCACTCTGAAAAAGGCAACAGATGTGCTTTAATGATTATCTAATAACTCGTATTTTTTTTTTCAGTTTGCTGTGCTAATGAAATCTAATCTCATTGACCCAGCAGACAAAGCAGTAACAGTAAGAACATTAATAGCAAGACAAAGGACATGAACAATACCACACTTTGGCAAAGGGCCAGGAATCCAAGTGCTGCAACAGACAGGTTGACTTCCATGCCATGAGCAGCTACCAAAAAATCAGCTCTACAATCTGTGAATTAACTGTGGGAATATGAATGCAATGTGCCTTCAAACAAGCATTCTGAAAAATCACAGCTTTTCCCGGGGTTGAGAAAGACCAGAATAAAATTTCTATTAGGAATCGCTAAAAATTCCAGATGTCCGGATCCCAAATGTCAAGTTTAACCCTTGACTGTGTCATTAAGGTCAAGGGAGGTGTGTAAAACATTAATTCAGTTTATGATGCCTTATTTTATACATAAAATTAAAATACTGAAGATAGACTTTTAAGAATCTCGATTTATGGTTTTCAGTTCATGTTCAGTGACTACCAGATCATGTACTGGGCAACCTGGAAAAGGAATTAACAAAATGTCACTTAAATAAAACTGGGGCTACAGTTTAAGGCATAAAATCAAGGATTTCCAAATCAAGCGGACTTAGAATTTGTCATCTCTCCTAAAATGCACCTGGATGTTGTGGCAGCTGGGTTCTCTCTTTATTGCCGGTCTCACTGCTCAGACTGCTGCTCCAACACACTGATTAGGAACAAGTGCTCAGCTTCTGTTGCTTTTTCCTGGGATTTTAATGGGAATGGAATATCTAAATGCTCTTTTCTGGACCTGGTGCAACTTTTTAGAATACCAGAATTTGTGCAGGAAATATTTTCACCAGCGCATAGGACTGTAAACACTGTTTCAGAATCGCTCCTTGTCTTGTGCTGTCACTGCCATACTAGTCCATGTGTTATACAGTAGAAGTCTTGTTTATAAGAAGCTTTAAAAAAGCTTTAAAAGGGAAAAAACAAGGAGTTCTCTAAAAGACAGTTTTCACTCAAGTGCTGATATTTGTAATATATTATTTTAATATTGTTTTGTTATTATTTTTATTTATAATGTTCTTTATTTGTCTCAAATTGTTGTGCTGAACTGCTGTGGAGCTGGTCTGTTCTCTCAGTTATTCCTGGCTGAGTTTAGCAATGATATTGCAGTTTTATAATTATATTGCTGAACATGATGAAATGTTTTCTTCAACCTCATGCAGCTGAAATGACTTAACCATGATGGACTGTGTGGCATCAAGGAATAACACCAACCTGAGGATCAAATCCAAGCACATATATCTGAGGCCCTGTATGCATCAAAAAAGTCTTTGAGTCTACTGATCTTCAGGGCTTGTTCTCCATCCCTCTCCTTCCACAGGGGCCACTTTCTTAGTGATCCCTCCTTCCTGGCTGTATTTCTTTTGCCTTATCCAGGTTGAATTTGATTTGGGTACCTCTGTCTGGAAACTACCCTTATGTAGGCACTGCAATATCCTATTTATATCACTGGTGACATTAATGGCAAAGGGGGCACATTAGTAGCATCACAAGAGAGTTGTCAGATGTTGAGGCCATGACTTCTGCTTATCTCTCCAGATGACAGCAAGTAAATATTTTGATGTAAGGGACTTAGATAGAGGTCTTTGATCTCCATGTGTGCCCTGCAGAAGCTTCTGGACTCTAGCAGAGACGGGCAGACATCAGTCATGCTAATATACAGCTGTCAGACAAGCCGTGTCACCTTTCATTGGCAGAACTATTCTTCTCTCATTGCTGAAATTGGGCTAAATTGTCATTCTGTCTTCCGCAGGCCCCAAGCCTGGGAAAGGGATAGACTGGGGAATTAAACTTACTGGCATCTCTGAGCACTTTTATTGACTTGTGTGGTTGTCAGAGGGGACTGACCGAAAGATCAGAGATGACCCGGTTGACCGGACGCAGGTTGTTGTTTTAGTTTTAGCCTCAGTGAGTCCTATGTGCTTTTTGGAGCCACCAGAGATAAGAGGAGGAAAACACACAAGAGGGAAATGACCCACCTTGCTGGACATAACAATCACTCCAGCAGGAAATTTTGTTGATGTGAAGTTAGAAACCTTTAACTCCATTCAGCGAGGTTTTGGCCTGTGGAATTTAACAGAAGTTTAAATTTAATTTGTGCTGCAAACCAAAGAGAGAGGAAACCTCAGTGATAAATGCTGCAAACAAAGCTATATGCTCATCTTGCTATATTTCCCAGTGGCAAATCCAGCTTCCCAGGTACATAATCCATCAGTGAGAGATTGTGCAGGGAAAGTCCCAGACCCGGGGGCCTGCGAGTACATCCACAGTGTTAGAAAAACACAACAGTTCTGCTTGCAAACGTTGAACTGAGCTATGGGATTCAGCTCCACGTTGGGACTGGGGATGCCTCGTTCAGGTTTTGCAATTATTAGTGGCCTGCAACGAACGTAAACTTCGGCAAAATATTTTCCCTCTGAAAATATTCATTTCGTGAGATTGAAGTGCTCTTCCCTGCTTTGTAGAGTTGCTTCACAAACTTTGGGTAAGCACCCAAGTTTCCCAGCATTTATATCAAAATAGGCATGCACAGACATCTCAGTCTTTTTTAGCTTCCTGCATACTCTGTGCGACCAAAGCTTCTCTCATCAGCTAGCAGCAGGCAGGCAGCTCCAGACTTTAGAGCAGGCACAAGGTTTTTCAAATTCCATTGTATTTTGCAGAGAAAATTTATTTACTGTCCCTGAACTATCATGGCCTTACAGCACCAAAACACCCTTGGCTCTAAATTTGATGCTTGAGGGTATTGCTGGCCCTTGGAGCGTTGGGTTTGTTTTCACAAATTCTCTTAATGTTTTTCCGTCAACTTCTATTTTTCCTGTCAACCTCCAGTTTCCCATCTCTCCATCTCCGTGGCTTTGAAGCTTATCCCTGATAAAAGACAGCACTTATGTCCAAATACACTACTGTCATTTTGACACACAAGTGCACAGTCTGGAAGCCATTTCACTTGGCAGAATTATCTCCTTTGGCAGCCTCACCTCAGCCCAGTTGAGCTGCAGGGCACTCCCGTGTTTGTCCCTCTCCTTTTTTGTCAGAGGTAAACCCTCGGGACTTTCATCAGCTCACATGAAATAAACACCAGTGAGAACAGCTCTGAAAAAACACACTGGTCCGAGGCTGTTTTCTGGGAAACAGTTTCTTGTTAGTTTTGGGGGTTTAATTCAGGGCAGCAGGGCAGTCCAGGGAGATGAGTAACAGTGTCAGACACAGCGTTTGCTCTTGCCCTTCCTCTTCTTCTGCTAAAGTAACATATTTTTAGTGAATGAAGGTTATAAACATTTCAGAATTACTACAGATTGCCTCACTGGTGTTTGTGAATAACTCTGTTGTGCTCCTGACTGCAGATCATCTCTCTACTAATTACTCTATGGGAGACCTGTATTGATATCAGCTTTTTTCCTTGAGGAGAAGAATGATCCTGTGACTTTGGTACTGGACTTTGGGTCTAGATCCTGCTTTCCCAATCTGACAGGAGGAGCCAAAAATACTCATACTGTCAGCTACCTGAACTGCAGGTCACAGACCCTGCAGCTCAATTTAAGTTTTGGAACTCACAATGTTCTAAATGTAGCCCTTTGGAACATGATGCTCCTCGGTGAAACAGGATTTTCCTTACCTGGCACTACCCCGGTCTCCCAAGGCCAGTTATTTGGATCTTATCTTTCTCATGTAGTGCTAAAACTTGCATTTCTCATTATCTGGTGCCTGACTTGAGAATCAAAGACCTGTAGAAAAACAAAGCCCTGACAGACATAACTGAAGAAAAGCAGCATTTCACTTTAAAATGCATGTGGTACATGATGCTTACACTCTAAATAACCAGCTCTTATGGGCCTCAAGATGAGTACCTACAGTCAGTGAATATTATTGCCCTGTCAGTCTCAGCTGTAAGCTGTAAAGTGACAGTATAACACCACTTGTCACCTCACAAAGATGTTGTGAATATACACATATTCTTGTTTGAGTTGCACTTTGCTATTGTAGTGATAAGCACCGTGAAAATGTGCGAGGAATTTGCACCAGTCTTTGAACAGTGATGCAGGTCAGTGAGGCCTGGGAGAGCATCCTACTGCTGCAGAGTTAGTTTTAAAATGGATAAACTTTTTGCACATTGAATGAATTAAATGCAGGGAAATTGAGCTGTGAAACAAAATAAAAAAAGGAGGAAGAATACTATACTTTTGCTTAAATCTGTCAGGTCTTAAATAAGAGTCAGAAACTTGTGGAGTGCCCAGGTACTCCAAAAGCAAATATTTACTGCAGGTGTTGGAGGCAGTGTGTTGTAACTTAGTAGCACAGCAATGAATTGTTCATTAGAAGTTATTGCTTCCCAGTAATATTAGAACTAGGATTAAAGTTTGATTCCTTTTTTTGAATGCAATGTGAATTGCAGACTCATTATGAAGCACCTTGTTGAGTCTGCACCAAGACATGAAGAATACAGAAAAGGACAAAGCAACCACAAGCAAATCCCAGCTGTTAAATCAGAGAAGTTGCTGTTTACTTCCCTAGAGTTAGAATTAATTCTCTAGTATATATTACACATACAGAATATGCATTATGTGCCAAGGTTGCATGTTTTAATATTCAAGTTAAACAAAGACAACCAGGACAGAAGGTCTTTACAAGAAGACAGAGTGGCTGAGAAAATCATGAAAATGAAATCAAGGTTTAAAATTATCACTGAATAACTTCCCACTGAAACATAAAAAGTACTTTCATAATTAGAAAAAAATCAGTAATAAGGAGTAATGTGACCAAGCGTCACATTACTCAGAATATATTAACCCAGAGCCCTTAAAAGAGCAGATCTGTGACTGCTGCACAAAACTGTGATGGAGTTTTTTTAAAAAAAGACTCTTTTCTGTTTGGATTTAGATCAGTACTTTGTTCAGTGATTCCTTATGTTTCATGCATCACAATATCTCCAGAAAGAAGAGTCTTGTCTCTCTCAGAGCTCAAAGCAAGTGATGGTAGTAAGAAAACAGTTGTAATATCTCAATTCATCATTGTTATTAAGGCACTTTATTTTAAAACATGACTTAGAGAACCACAAAGGCCTCATCATGTTCTCAAACCCTGCCTCATGCCTGGCTCTCTGCCTTGCCTTCATCTGCATCAAATAATGTGTGAGGTTTTACTACGAAATATTTAAAGCAATGAATCAACACGTCCTCAGAACAGAAACAAAATCTTTCCCGCACATTCTGAGAAGTTTTTGCACACTGGAAATCAGTTAAGAGGTCCTTTTAGCTTTAATTGCTAACACAAATTTGAAAAACAGGACTGGGTGCTGGGTGGTGGATATGTGTTTATATTTACCACTGGCAGATTAAACAGAAACAGAGGCCATAACTTTATTGACACACCGGAAAATAAAAAAGCCTGCAAGGTTTTCATCCTCTTGAACACTTTATAATGCAATTCAGTCAATTAGGTGTGCCAATATCCTTCAGAAATCTGCTGTGAAGATGATTATTCAGAATATTGGAGCACTGGGGCTACTGCAATACTTCCCCAGATTGATGAGTTTTGATCCATTAACTCAGAAAATAGTGAATACAGGGAAGGACTGTTAACTTGGAAGTGCCATGAGTTTAACTTAGTCTTGAGCCTAGATAAGGTTACAGCCAATGACACTGGATGAACACATGAAAATCACATTACAGATTAGGCTGAGGTTACCATATAGTGTTTTTTATACTTAAAAGACACCAACATTAAAATTTCTGATTAGCAAACACTTTCTCGGATGAGTACTCATCTCACAGGTATAAATATTCAACACTGAAATTATTTAAAACAAGGGAAAGAGACTGAGGGGTTTCATGTTGTCTTAAGGTTATTTCTAGTAAAACTAGTTGCAAAGAAGAGAAACAGGGAAAACAATTTTAACCAGAATTCTGGGTCTGGGGGGCACATCTCTTACAAATGAAGAGT
Organism: Neopelma chrysocephalum; assembly: GCF_003984885.1. Lineage (NCBI taxonomy): Eukaryota > Metazoa > Chordata > Aves > Passeriformes > Pipridae > Neopelma > Neopelma chrysocephalum. The sequence continues at coordinate 1,030,744 of NW_020897771.1, read as the reverse complement.
ATTTAGTAGACTCTGCTTATTTCCCCTAAAGGGTCAAAGAGAAAAAAATATTTTAAATTATCCCCAACAAAGACAAAATCCCCTGCTTGCTTTGCAAAAATGAACTCAGGATGCACATTGATATTGATTTTTTGTTATATATATATATAAAGAAGGCTGTGAAAAAAAAATCTCTGTTGATTTATTTCTTAAAATAAAGAACATAAACTGGAGTAGTTGGTCTGGAGAGAAACAGGGGGGTGAGGGGAGTTACCTGCTTCCTCTTTCCCTGCAAATATTCAATTTAGTTCAGACTCAGCCAGGAAACAGCTCAGGGGAAGGTGTTTCTGCCCCCATGAAGGCCAACACGAGAAGTGAGAGGTTACAGCCATGTGCTTCAGCAGCAGCACAAAGCCTCCCAGTCTGAGGGGCATCTTGCAGGGGAACTTGCATAAAACACACAAAGCTCATTAAACCGGAGCTCAGGGAGGTCTGTGTCTCCCTGGTTGTTACAACAGCTGGCTGAATTCAACTGCGACCGTGGTGGACAGCAGCAGTTGGGGGGCCTGGCTTGCTGTCTGGCCACGAGGGACCACTGCTATAACCTGTCATCACTCATCTAATGAGCCTGAAACAAGAGCAAAGGCTCCTTGGGCCGTGCTCTGCTATCTTTAGAAGGCTGGTGGCATGAACCCCCGAGTGCTGTGTGTGGCAGGCCCAGTTGGAGCTGAGCTCTGGGCACCGATGACAGAGTGTCGGCGTCAGTTCACACGCTTAATCCTGGGCTCAAGCAGGCAGGCCCTGGTGATCCAGGGTGCACAAGCACACATGTGCTTTCTCTAGTTTGAGCTTTAAAAAGTGCCTGTAAGCCTCTGAAGCCCTGGTATTCAAAGGAAAAACATTCACCTCTTGGTTTTGGAAGCCTTGTCCTTTTTGGAAGCCTTGTGTGGCCGTTATCCTTTCATTTATTAATTGCTCACTTTTTGCGGAGGGATAAACCCCGAGACTAAACAAAGTATGTTTATAAATGCCGTGGGTTGACCTCAGTTACATATGGATAGACAGGGAACAAACATGATGCAGTACCAACAACTGCATAATGATTTAAGAACATAAAGTCCTGAGCAATAAAAGCTCGCTGAACAACATCCATGTCTTTATCTCCAGTCACAGGGTTTTAATATATCGACTGGAATTTTGCTGCTGGATTTTTCATCACACAGTTATTTCAGTTTGGCAGTTTTGATCAATACCTGTCTTGCTGTTTGTTTCTCTGCTGTGGTGCTTTGGTGACAAGCTAGGTTTAAGGGTTACCTGAGGATTTCATAAACAGACTCCAGAATGTGAGTCAGGTGTTAGCTTGCCACAGAAATAGGAAAGCAAAGGATGTAAAGGAATTTTCTGAGGAGAAAAAGGACAATAATTTTAAGTCAGAAGAATGGTGACATCCTTAAAGTCTCTGCATTCAGAGGTTTTCTTAATGGATGAGCAATTCACCTTGTGAACAACTTGGACTCTACATTCCAACAAAATAAGGAAAAAAACCCTTGAAAATCTTTTTACCTCCCTCAGAATTCAGCAGCAGAGTTGTGCCAGCCCCTCAATCAGCTCCTGTGCAGAGCTGCCCTTCATTAACTGTGGGCAGCTGGCTGGGAATGCCAAGGAGGGCCCCATCCCTGGCACCGTGTGTATCACTGGGTGCAACTTTGCACACACAAAGAAGCCATTCACATGCTCACAGCGAGCTGGGAGCACACATGCTGGGAGGATTAGTCTCCCTTCTGGATGTCACACCACCTCTGGGTGCTGGGCAGGCTCAAACTGGGTGGATGGATCCACCATGTGAGGATCTGACCTCTGGAGATCCGCGGGGCGGAGGCAGGGAAAGCTCCTTCCTTGGCAGGAGACAGTGTTGGCTTCACAAGTTCTGTGTTCTCTTCCTCGTTTTCAAACAAGCCAAGGGACAGGGCAGTAAAAGCAGCAGGGGGAAAATAACTGTGTATTATTCATATCTCAGCATATTCAGCTCGGGGCTCTCACTGAACCTCAGCGTGAGTTATTACCAGCTGAATCAAGCCTTAGGCCAGTTTAATTATAGGAACATGTTATTAAAAGGGAAGGAAACGAAAAGGAAAATTAAGACAATATTCCTGGAGTACCATCTGTGTATCTGGAGCTCATTACCCATTTCAGATGTCACATTTAGCTATCCCCAATGCATCACCCCCGAGTATCCAGGGATCATCTTCAGCTCAGATGATGTCCTTCAGATATGCTCTCCAGAAGTAGGACCCAAGGTTTGCAAGTGTGCAGATTTGGTGTCTTTAAAGTAAAAATGAGTTGGATTTGAGATTGATTTGTGCATAAATTTCAGGACTAGGAAAAAGTGCAGTTGGATACGTGGAGGCCTTTAGGATGAGAAGTTTTAAATCAGAGATCCTGCAGGCATACCCTGGATCTTCATGAACTGAAGGCCTTTTAACAACAACTGGTTAGTGAGGGCTTTACTAGTATTTCTCACCTCACATCCTTTTGCAACATGGCATTTGCTGTGAGTTCTGTCTTCTCATCCAAAGCACAGGAATTTTGGGGTGTGGAAAAATCTCTCCTCTGATAACTGTAAATGAAGGATTTTGGCTGAAGCACCAAACACAGACCATAGTTTGTAGTGACAGAAAACACAAAGAATTAAGCATATTCCTGACAAGAGGGTTTGGCCCAGCGTTATGAAACTAGCTCCAAAATTTTGGTTTAGATTCTTGCCACCTCTATAAAGTTCATAGGTATTTGAGTCCCTAATTTCAGCTCAGACCTACCTCATTCTCTTTTCAGAAGTGATATGGCTGTGGTGGCACAGTAGCAGAGAATGGGAACTCTGCTGATGTACCTAAAGTTTCCTTTGCTTTCTTTACGGAGTAGGGATAAGATCTCCACAAGTTTAACCCATGGATGAAACTACTGAATTTTTAAGTAAATAATTTTTCACATTCTATCATTGACTACAAAAAAGATAATGGATACCCAGCTCTTTGGAAAATCAAGCCATTTAATGTTAGTGCTTAACATTATATTTGTTGTGTATTGGCATTTTCATGCAAAACTGGAGAAAACTTGGGCAGGAGAGCCCAGCTAAGAATGCAACCTTGCAATCCTTGTAGAGCTGAGTATTATTTGCTTATGTGACTGCAGTCATCTTGCAGTGAATGTATGTTAAACTCCAGGAATACATGGCACTGAATGGAAATCCTTGGAGCAGTCTGGGCCCCAATTCCCCCACACAGCATCCCACAGGCAGCTGAGGGAGGGCTCTTTCTCCCTGCTACGCTTCTTCTGCTCCCCATACTGGCTGCTCACATTCCCAAAATGGAAAGCAGGGCTGTTCCAGCCCCAGGGCAACCTCGGCTCTGCCCACCACACTCAGTAATCCATGCTGCTGAGAACACAATCCCAACTCATGTACAATTTGGGTTTATTTCCAGCCATTCCCTTTTCTCCACAGCAGCATTTGGGGTTTTTTTTCCCCTTATAATTTATTAATATATAGGTTGTAACAACACCTGGAGAGTGAAATCCTGCTTTTTCTGAGCGTGTCATGCTTTTCATTTCACCGAGCTGTCACTCCCCAGCTCTGAATCACCAACAAACTCTGATTTCCCAATGTCATTTTGTAGCTTATGTACATCCCAATGGCAATCCCAACGCCCTGTGACTTCCTCTCCCTCATCAAATGCCAGGCAACAGAGGACAATACCATCAGCTAAAGGGAATTTGGGGTACTGCTTTTGGGTTTAACTTCCGCATGTTTGCTTAGTAAAGCTTTCTGTAGCCCAAAATCCCATTGCCTTGGGAAGCTGCTATGTCCTCCATGGGTTGGATGGAGGAAGTTTCACCTGGCTGGCATCTTGAAAACAGGGTGACCTACAAGGGTGAGGGCATCTTTCTGACCCCAAAGGCACCTCGTAGCTCACCTCCCATGGGTGCTGGAGGGCTCCTGTCAGCCTGCTCTGCACAGAAACTTCTCTGCATGTAAGCAGAGGGGGGAAAAAAAGTGTAGAGTAAGTTCTCCAGCATTTATGTAATGAATTCTCCATTCTTGGCCTTCAGTTGAGCCAAAGAAATACACTGGATCATGCCAGCTTATGGCTTTGCCACTGGTGCTTTCAGCAATTAAATTTAAAGCATTTTAAGCCAATTTAAAGCGTTGCAGACTGACCTCGGCCAGAAGTGATTGCAGAGCGCTGAGATAAAGTCAGAAAGAGCGTGCAGAGCAAAGAAATCACCTGAAAAGGAAAATGCTCACAAAAGCCAAATTTACCTCCACAGAAGAAACCTGCATTTCTCTGAAATGTGTCGAGGCTGCCATCTGGTGACAGCAAAAGGAGCCGGGGTACCAAGAATAGTTCTATTTCAAAGGTTATTTGAAATAATATCACTTCAAAGCTAGCCTCTTTCAGCTCTAGTTAAGGACTTAGTCTTAAGCTAGAACTGAAAGTTTTATAATCGAAAATGTAGAAACAATTTGTTTGAACATTTACATCTGCTTTTTCAAACCAACATTTCAACATAAACTTTCATTTCCTAAACAGACAAAAATAAAGTAAAAAAAAAAGACACAAAAATGGTGTTTCACTTTGAAATACTAATTTGGAATTGAAATGTTTGGGTTTTGTTAGCATTTGACAGCTGGTCATAATTTTATTTGGAAATAAAAGGGGACTGATTTTTTAAAAAATCTTTTGAACAACAAACATATTTATCACAATTCATGGAGCCTGTTACGGTAAGAGGAAACTGATTTCCCTCTTGGATTTCTTTTTTTAATTTTAGTAATACAGGTGCAAGTCAGGACTTTTTTTCAATGATAAATTGGGCTGGGCAGATGCAAAATATACACTGGAATTTTTAAGAGGACTAAAGCAGGGAGGGATCAGAGAATTTAAACATGACCTGCAGTATGAGTGACTTTGTGTTTGTGTTGTCCTTGGCCTGGATTTTAAGTCCTGAGTAGTTCTGTGGACAAACACACCAATACATGCACCCAATTAGTGTTATAAAAGCAAGCTAATTTTATATGAGTTCACTGAGGAAATTCTGCAGGTAAGCATGACATGATTTTGTATATGCAATAATGAAAATATTCATTATATTTAAGTAATAATGAAATATTTCTGCGGCTCATTATTATTGTCTACTACAAGATATATGTGGGTCAACCCACATTCCAATTGCAGGGGGTGTAAAATGGCACTTTGGGGAACAGAAAATCAGTGGGATACAATCCCAGATTGCCAGTGTGTGCCTTACTGGGATTGTGACTATTTCAGTACAGGGCCCCAGAAAACAGCTGGCTGAGGTTTCACCAACCAAAAAATACTCATTTTTGGGGCTCAGAAACAGTTCAGACCATGTGCCCCACAACCCCATGTTCTGATACTTAAAATTGAATATGTAGAAAAACAATCCTGTTTCTCATTCTTTGAAAGATTTCACAGTTTCATGGTAAACGTTTGGGTTTGCCCTAGAATGAAATCACAAATAATTATCTTTAAGGGGGAAACAAAGCAAAAAACCCAAAACAACATATGCCCAGCATCCAGTGCACTTGCTTCTCCAAATTAAGGCACGTGGGACACCGAAATGGAATGCTATGAAAATGAACCTGCCTGCAGTATTTTGATCACATCGGCTCCCGTCTTTTTAATCCAAATTTCACCTTTGTCCTGAAAAATTTCTCCTAGAGAAAGTTTCTGCTGAAGTGAAAGCTTCTGCTTCGCCCAGAGGTATTTCCCAAAAAGTTAACTTGCAATTGTTTGTTTGTTTGCTTGTTTTGCTGCGTTGCTTTCTTCAGAATTATTAATTTCTCTGGGCAGCGTCATCCATATCCTGACTGCCCTTTAGGTAGAAGTATCTTATCAACATGATTTTGACTGTGGTTATGATACTGCAAAGAGTAGAATGAGAAACTTGTCAACTATGAGGGCGAGGGCAAGAAAAGCCCTTAAAAAAAGGTGGCCCATTTATGACAGCATCCAGCATATGTTCATGGCAAGCAGGAGGAAGACAGTTCAAGAAGGAGAAAAATATGAAATAATGCTGCTCAGGAGGCAGAGGGGTCAAAGAATGAGTGGCCCAACCAGAATCCATGTTTTCGTAAGCTTCCCTCATCCCAAGGGAGAGATTAGGAGGAGGAGGATGACACAGCTTTGTGAGGGTTTAAAGGACAGCACGGGAGGAAGCAGGACAAACTAAAGCTTGAAAAAGTAACAACTTTGCAGTGGGAGGCTGATGTCATGGGCTGATTAAAAGTCAGGGGTGATTAGAGCTGATGCTTTGGAAGAGTTTCAGCCAAATGCATTTCCATCAAAATATGTTTTCTTAACTGGAGTCAAACATTTCATATCTGATTAAAACAAAAAAAAAACACACCCCAGTTAAACTTCCCAGGGAAAGTTTGGTCAGGAAGTGTGAAGAAGATGCAGAGAGAGAGTGCATGGACATATTCTACTTCATTCCAGCTCAGAAGAAAATGAGCTTTTCAGTCTCAAAATGTCCACGATGCTGCCTTTGCCTACTTGTATTTCACAAGAGAGCAGGGATAATTATGCAAGGTGCAATCCTGGAAGGATTTAAAGGTGAAGACAACAAGTCTTTTTTGTTTGATACAGCACAGACTTGGAATTTTTCAAAGAGAGGAGGACCATGGTCAAAGCAGGAGGACAATAGGACAGAGCTTTGTACAGTGCTCAGGGTGGCAATGGGAAGGGACAGATGCCAGGGTAAAAGGGAAAACTCTTGAGGCAACTGCAGAGTAGAAATTATGCCCATTAAAATATACCCAGCAGAACACTTTGTACATTTGAAATATGCATCACCAATTAGTATAGCAAAATGTATGGTAAAATGTGCATTAAACCCTCTCTGTAGTAAACCCTCCTATGTCTTACTGCATTATGTACTGCTGTTAAAATCCTTGTTTTTCCAGGGAAAGAAGGACAACAGGAATAACCAGATAACAGATTGAGAAGAATAAACTATTTTGGCTAACCTTGAATATATTTTTTTTCTCTCATCACACTGTATTTATCTTGATGAGCCATCAGGGTACATCAAAATATTCTTGAAGCCCAAGTTCAGGCTGGAGATCCATTGTGAGTTTGGGACTGTGAAGACAAAGTACTGTGATTCTGCGCATAAAGTGGCAGGGGAGGAGTGAGTTTTCCCCATTTATGTGTCATCTTCCACTTCAGAAATAAGGAGAAGATGCCCCCAGCCTTCTGAAGGCTGAGGGTCTGCTTCCTTATCAGATGACTTTAGGCCCAGATTCTCCAAATATTTCTGCCTCTATCTCATCCAGATTTCTCTGAAGAAAAATGTCTACTCATGACAAGTTGGCAAGGCAAAACAAAGAGCATAAAGTTGTTTGGATCCCGGAGAACTGCTGCTCCCCATATTTGACTTATGAGCTCTCTTCTTATGAAGTTATCAGTGCCTTAGGCTGCTCCAGGAAATGCTAAAGCAGAATTTTGCTCTTAGTAAAGACAAATTATGTGATTTGAGATACCAGCATTTCCCACTGAGCACTCTGAGAAAAATGACTGGAATACTGTTTCAATGTTATGAAACTACCAAAATATGCTTCTTTAATTTAGCTTATTTCACATTTTGACTATTTAAGGCTCTCAGCATTAAACTGAAGAGTCCCAGTGGTTAGTCCCATTTTCTTGAATGAGATTACCTTCATATTTACGGCTGAATAAAGGCTTATGTGTCTTCCAGGATGCTCAAGGCAATCAGAGGCTGCTACAGGTAAATCCTTTATCTATTAGATATTTCCATGGCATTAATGAAGGTGGGTAAGGAAATGCTCAGTGGTGGAACAAGAGAAAAAGTAAGAGGCTGGAGTGTAAAATTGACCATATTAAGTCAAGTTTTGTCTCAAACACTTTATGGCCTAGCACAGTTCTGGAGGAGGGGGCACCTGTGGAAATCTCCTCCAAAAGAGTAACAAACAGTCGTGTAAAAATAGAGATTAAAAAAAAATGAATGGGACATTTCATTTATGACAGTCAAGGACATCTCTGTAAGACACAGATCCACAAAAGAGTTGTCAGGCTCAGTAAGAAGCTCTGGTGTCACTTCAGAGAGATTTTGAACTAGGCTGAATGAAGAGAAAGGATGTCACAGGAGTGACAGGAGCAAGTCCAGGGTTATGACTTTACCAAGGATTTTGGAACAGATAAAGGGTGACAGGATAGCCTTTCCAAGAGCAGAGCTGGCCAAAAATAAATTTAATTATTAGTGAGTTTTAGTTGAAATGAGTGCCTAAATCAAAAGATAAACAGAAATATAGAAAAAAAAAAGTGATGATATTTTCACAGCATTTTCATCTGGTGCTTTGATTAATCTTCCTATTGATGGTGTTATAGAAGTACTAATAAAGCTTACCTTAAATGGGTAACCTCTCCCTCAGTCCTGCAAAGCATTGACATTTATTTTGACCATTGTTTTGATAGCTGATACTTTCTTTTTTCAAGAAAAGGCCATTTCAAATCTGAAAATTACAGAAAAAATATCAATATTTGAAATGACTGTGAGATTTCAAAATAAATATAGAGTGTAGAAGTATATACTATATATTGATTCATCCTAGTTGGGAAAGGTGTTAAGGTGAAGAACCTGCAATGGGAAGTTCAGCTAGACCTAACTTGGGCATAACTTTCTGGACTGGTTAGACAGGGAATTTAGGGTGAATAGGTTCGAGATGTAGACACCATGGAAAGGTCTAAGTCAAAAATAACGCTCAGAGTGTTGTCCTCAGCAACAGAAATTGCACTGCTGTTGTTCATAAGCTTGAGAAAAGGGAAGATATGGTTGATGACCCCATGCTTTGGAATGGGATCCCCCAGAGAATAAAGATGGTTGAAAAACAGTGGATGCATTACTCATGCAGTCACCAGCATTTTTCAGATGTAATCAAACAGACACTTTTTTAATAACTTCATATGTTTAAAATACACAGAGTGGGGACAGATGGGTCAGGAGCTGATCTCTGTGAGGTTCCCCTTGGTTCTTCCATCAGGAAGGAGGAAACAATGAAGAAGGAGGGAAACCAGCCAGGAGAGGGCAGAGTCATAAAAGCTAAGGGAGGAGAGGACTGGAGGGGGGAAGCTGGTGGTCAACAGTGCAAACCACGGGAAAATGGGGAAGGGATTTGGATTTCCAGCTTAGTGCAGGATGGGCTTTGCAAAGTGCTCCAGGAGAGGGAACAAGGCAGCATCTGGGACAGAGGAGAAGGGAGGAAGCCCCAGTCCCAGCTGGAGCTTCCCCATCCACTCAGCTGAGTTACACAGCAGATTAACGGGACTTTGGCGACCTACTTTCTTAATCTTGGTGAATGTAAGACTTCAGCAGAGAGGTTTTTTTTGAAACAGGATGCAGTTTAAGGCAAGAATGTTCCCTCAAAAGTAAATAAACACAAAACGGATAGGATGTTATGTTCTATTAACACTAATCATGGACTTTTCTGATTGTTGAATTTTCTGAACACCAGATTCCTGTCAAGGCTGTTCCTGTTCTCCCTCCTTCTCTCCTTTTTGGCTCAATGAGGTTAAAAATCTATTATATTTATTGTACATCATTCAGGGATGTACAGGGATCATTCAGGCCTTTTATACCTTTAGTACTTTGAATTTGCATGATGCCTATTACACAAGCCTTGGTGCTCTGTGTTGGAGTTTACTGATTTTATCATAAATGCACACAATTGAAACGGTGCCCACTCATGTATGACTTTAGCCTGATGTGTTGTTATCTTTAAGTTATCAAAAGTTCTACCTGACATAGAAAGTGCAGGCACCAGCAGCAGCTGCCTTTCTTCAAAATGATTGTTGAATTTATTTCCAGTCTCTGAGGTTTTATACTTGAAAACAGGCACAGTGCACATGAAAAAGCACGTAGAAATTATGTGTTTGAGGTACAAATACTGGAGGAAAGTAAATTATCTTTGTCTTCTTGGTTAAAGGAAGAGTGTGCCTATTTCTGCAGCCCAATTTTCCTCAGCTGCTGCTGCTGTGCTCTCACAGTATGGCAGCTGAAGGGAGGTCTCCCCTCCTTGTTTAATCATTTAGGGAAGTATTTACAGATATAAATTGTCCTCCTTGATACCACTAAAGAGTGTTTTCAATGACTGAATTAAGGATGAACTAAGAAGGTCAAAGACTTGTGGAAGTCTGTCTTTGGGATGTGAGTAGCATAAGAAAGAGAGCACTGTAATATTTTCTGGTTTAGCTGTATGGATACCATGCACAATTATACACATAATATGCGGTTATTTATACATATTTATGTATGGTTATTTATGCATAGCCCAGCATCTCATGCAGTAATTGTGGAAGTCTTTTCTCCTGTGCTCACATAATTCAGCAAATGACATAAGAGTTTGGAAATACAGCTACTATTTAAATAAGATGGATGAACGTACAGTATAATGGAATTAGACTAATATTAGACTACAAAGGCAATGCATCTGCTTGTTTGTCTTATGTAGATAGACCCAAAGCTCAGCGTGCTGAGTTACAAGTTCATTTTAATGCCAGTAGAGTTACAAGTTTATTTTAATGCCAGTAGATGGAGCTTGACACCTCTTGGCAAGATCCCCTCAGTTTAGAACAGCATGGGAACTCTTACTTGAAACAGAAAAGTGATCTTTATTCTTTTCCTTTGGGTTTAATTTGCTGTTGTGGATAAGATTTGTAAAGAAAAACACTGTCAAAACCTTACCTGTTGAAAAGCAGATTCAGATACTATGACTGTGCAGAAAGGCAGTGGGGAAGCTTATTAATGTTACTTTGAAAGTATTGTGCCCCTGGATTGTTTTGGACTGTGTATTTTGGCATAACTTTTCACAGACAGTCAGCAGAAGTCTTTTATGCTCGTGTGAAACTGAGGGCAATAAGACTTAGTGTGGGGCTAAGGAAGGCATGCTCTGAAAAGTTTTGGTGCTTAAGGACAGAGCTAAGCAAAGTTTTAAATCCTTTGCTGATCCTGGCCTTGGTTGGCCTAATTTCTTACTAACAAACACAGAATAACATAGGAATGTTTCTCTCTTGTGAACATAGAAAATGCAGTTCTTAATCCATGTATTTTGAATAAATCCTGATCAGAAGGGTTGTCTGCCTCATTTTCCTGTCCTCGGGAAGGCTTTACAACATTGGTATCTACAAACTAAAAACACTTGCTCCCCTTCCAGTACTGGTAAGATAATATGTAGGCTCTCCCACCCTGGAGTTAATAGTATAGCAAGCTGTTTATTTTCAGGATTACAGGTATTTTTTTTCCTCTTTTAGATGGTTACTTCTTGTTGTTCTCTGGGTACATAATACTCTCTTTCACAAAGGAGTGACTTAGAAGAAGTCTTTGGTCCTCTGTACAGTAAGACGTTGATTCCAGCTGACGTGACAGGTTATCCCTTTTTCATTATGAAACCACAGATGCTTGAGAAACATGGGGAGAGGACCAATGCCAGACCTAAAAATCCTCACTAAAACATGCACAAGAAATGATGAGGACTGAAGGTTACAGTGGGAAGCTGTATTTCATCTTAAACTGCAGCACATGCCATTGCAGTTCCAGTAATGGCAACAGAAACAGGGCTGACCCAGAGGGGTGACAGAGCAGGCAGTGGGAGGAGTGTCCACGTTCAGCCTGAGTCACAGTGAGTTTGCAGATAAAATGCAGTAAAATAGTTTGGCCAGGACAGTGTGAACAGACACAAGGAGAGATAAAGTCAAGTGATGCTTTGAAGGTGGTCTGATCTTTAAATATGCCGGAGATTAGAGAGGTTGTGAGAGGACCGAGGCCTTGCCGAGCAGGGGCTGGATCGTTCTTCCCGGCTTTTTCTCAGCATGGGGAAATGAAGGAGTCGTGTTCCTACAGATAATGGTGCAGTGCTGCCCTGGCCCTTCTGCCAAGGCTGTGCAGCCTTGCCTGGTGTCAATCATCTACAGAGATAGCTCAGAGTTACACAGGAACAATCCTGACCTCAGACGATCCCAAATGACTGCAGGAGGACACGGTGTGTTGAACTGAAAGTATTTTGTTTAAAAAGTTCTTTCAAGTAAACTTCTGTGAATAAGGGCCGAACAAGATGAAGAAACCCCCACCACTACTAAAGCTCATTCCAGTGATCTTCCACAGAGCACTCAGCAAGTGGCACCAAAGGGTGTCCTTGATACAGTTCTCTGCTTCGTTTGTAAAAGCAACTCCACTCTTCCTTGTGTCTTATCCTTCTCCTTTGCAAAATGGACTAAGCTATGTCCTTTGCCACTTTCCAAACTCTTCAGAGTTTATTTTCTTCCTTGGTAAGCACACAAGAGACAATGTTAATGGTCCAGGAAAATATTCAGAAGTACATCTTTTTGAATAAACCTTTTAGAAATTAACTGCTCATTCAAACAGCTTCAGTGACATCGGATCATGGCCTTGCTCAGAAAACTCATTATCCCATTGTTTTTACTATCTTTTTATGTTTAACCAGTCTCTTTATTTTCTGTTGCCCACCTACTCCGTGCTATTATATATCCTTCAATCTGGAGATGGCAGATTATATGTTCTCTGGCAATGGGTTTGTTACTTCTTTCCTGGAGCAGTTAGGACATCTTCAGGCTCTGGAGCAGAAGTAAATGCTGACTACTCATTTTGATGCAGAGGAATGTTACAACATAGTCCATTACCAGTTGATTAGAGGAGCAGAAATAAACCTTGAGCGTGAAGCTGCAGTTCCCTGCTCAAATGACACCAAACCTATTTATAGGCACGGAGTAGGCAGAAAGTAGATGAGGAACCAAAACATTAAGGAAATAATTTTCTCAGTCGCTACCAGGCAATGACAGAATTATCTTACCAGTATTTAGCTTTTGATACCAGAGAGCAGAAAAGTGTGTGAAGGGCTCTGGGACAGCCTCACACGACTCCCTGCACTCCCAAGTAGGAGCACCAAGTGTTCAGGGGCAGCTGTGGGAAGGCTGGACAGTCTGAGGTGGACAAAGGTCTGAACAGAATGTGCAGTGTCTGCTTTTCCAGGGAAGTGACTGAAATTAATGACATCCTCTGTGGTATTTTTAGAAGTTCTCTAATCCCTTACTCCTGAGGACCCAGTGATGAGTAGAGTAGAAATGATCGTGATGGGACGGTGCCAACATCCAAAGCTGGCAGATGCTAAAATTGGAAGCACTGAAAGCTCTGATGGATGGAACAAGATCTTAAAAGATTTGAAATTTTTGGATGAATGTATTGAAAGTCGGACACACTGAAGTGAGAGCAAGTGATTTTATTTACTGGCTCCATTCAAATGACACAATCACATGGAGTAATACCCTTGGTGGAGGCAAGAGGCCCATTTCTAGCATAGTCACAGTCTTGCAGAATAGAAACAATGCAAAAATTGATGGATCTATACTGAATTTTAATTTGGGCAGAGAACATTTTGCGCCAAAAAAAAATAATTTACATTTAGGCCCCACGGTGACTGGGATTTGTAGTAAATTGCCATTGACTGTTTTGTCAGGGGAGGTCACGAGACATATAGCAGGTTATGGTACAACATAACTCTGAGCCAGTCCTCTGGGAGTGAACATTAAAGAAGGATTAAGCAGCAGGAAAACCTGACATTTGAATAGAGACACATGTAAGGTCACACAGCATAAACTTCTATTTTCCATGAAGTAAAACATTTCTGCATTATATTGGTAGAGGCTGCCAGGACATCCCACAGGCTGTAAATGCTGCATTATAACTACAAGATCTTTAATGATGAAGATAAAACTGGCTGGCTGTGCTCTGCTTCACATCCTGAGTGTTGGTCATTGAAAATGGGGAGGAAGAATTCAACCATTCCCTGTTGTCTTACTCTCCTTGCTTAGCAAAAAGTTGTCCAGTTTAAACAAAGGTCTTTCTTTAGGGACTCTCACTCCAAAACTTCAACACTGTGCAGTCCTGGATGGACTTGGTGAACGCTTCAGCCAGGTTGTGGTCAGGGAAGAAGGGGAAAAATGAGGCCATCACCTGGAGCTGAGCGTTATTTCCGAGCTGGAGAATGGGAAATCATTTCCCTGTGGACAGTGATTGCCCTCCTTGCTGCTGGTAAACATACAGCTCCTTCCTGCACTTTCTGCAAGACTGTTTTCCTGGGGTTTTGCTAAAGAGAGGGGTTTGGGTGTTTGCTCAGACAACTCAGTGGGTCAAATGTGTTTTCCCATAAAAATGTTAAAATAAAAGCAAAACTACTTAAGAAGTTGATGTCTAAATTATATAAAAGTCACTGTTTGAAAGGTATAATGTAAGAAAGGCAGTTTGAAATCCATTTCCTTTGATTTCAATGGTATTATTTAGGGTTTATGTAGACCTAAATGATAACAATCTTCAGCCTGGCCATAGCACCTATATCACAGAGCTACAGAGGAATTGGCCTTTCTCAGGAATGCTTGTTGCTACAAAACAGCCAAACCCTCCTGAAACATCAGCCAGGGTGTGATGGGGGAAAAGGAGAAAAATAAAGAGAGAAGGGGGAAAGAATCAGGTCATTTATCTGAGGAGGAGAAATTAATTCATTGAAAGAAAGAGGTTTAGTTCTAGAAGTACTTAAAATGTGTAACAGATCATCACAAACCTGAAGAGGAAACTACAGTGAGAATGGTGCAAGCAAAATGAAGAAGAAAGATTAAGGCCAGGCTGGGAATTCAAACTCTGAGATTTCACCAAGGTAGTAAATACAGGAGTGATATGCCAAATAAGGCCATTAAAGAAAAAAAGAGTTGGATGACTTGTGGGGAAGACAGATGTTCTTTAACTGAGAGAGTGGATTTAAGGTTTTAGTGGCACAGCAGGAACACGGAGAAGAGATAAATGTAAAAGGCTTGTTGGACTCAGCACGCTTTTCCTTTTCCTGTTCAGCAACGTGTTCAACTCCTGTCTCTGATGTGTTGTTTCTAAACAAAGACAAGCACAGGTCAGAGGAGGACAGTTCAGCCAGGTAGGAGAACCTCAGCCAAATGAGCTCTCAGTGAAAAGCCTCTGACAGTAAGAGGAAAATAACAAGTTATGTCAGGGAGGAATCTGAATTGATTTGCCATTTCACTGGAATTAGGTAACACTGTCTCCAAATTAAGGAAGAGGCATATAAAAATGTCAATAGTTAAAACCTGTCACCTGGAGGGCAGGAAGGAGGGTTCCCCCCCCCCCCTTCCTCTGGCAGTTCCTAAAAATGTTTGCACAGCTTTTATCCAGTGATTCAAATGGGTCACGGACAGAGGGAAAGATGCTCAGGCAGGTCATGACATTGTTCATAGTTGTTGTTTGAAAGTTAGGGGGAGATGGGAGGCAGAAAACAGCAGTGGACAGAACAAGGAGGGTTTTTTATTTATTACTTTTATTTCTTACAGAAAATATGTGTATGCAGTGGTTCTCCAGTGAAAGGGAAACTTGGAGGGCCCAGAATTCACCTGCATTCCCTGATGCACTCAGGGTGTGAAGCAGAGCACAGCCAGCAATCAATATTGTCCCAAAAAATACAAATTCAACCTGTTGCAGTTATCAGTGACTTCACAGGAATATTTTGTGCCTGCTGTCCTAGAGAACAATAATCTCTAAGTAAGCCCTGAAGAGTCAGCTGCTTCCACACAACCCTTCTGTAACCAGAAGCTGGTGTTTGACAATCACTTTTGCTCACTTATTTTCTTCCACACATAGAATTTTTATGGTTTTTTTTTCCACAGAGAAAACTATCGTATCTTCTGGCCTCCCTGCAGTCTTATTTCTTTTGCTTTCTTGTCTGGACCCCAGACCAGCACCAATTTTTCCGTTTCTCTCTCATTCTTTTTGGGAAGGAACTACAACTTTCAGCACTGATCACCCTGAGCCATGCCTGAGGATTTCCCTATGACCTCTTCCACACTTGCACTGTTATCCTTTCTATGCCCCCCTAGTTGTTTGGTGCAGGTGAAGCTGTAAAAAGTGCAAATATTCTGTGAGATACCAAATTTCACACTTGTCTTACAATTTTACCCTCATGGGTTGGAAGCCCAGGACAGCAGGCTGGGAGGGTTTTGTTAGACTGCTCCTTTCCCAGGTTAAAGCTGTCTCTATCAAGATTTAGAAATTAAGAATTGAAGCTCTCTCCTGTCCCCTCCAGATGATTGGTGAAATCTGCCATGTGGAGCTGTCTTTTCCCAGATCTCTTCCCTCCCTCCCTACTTTCTCATCCACCCCTAACACTATGGTAAGAGTCATCATCATTTCTTGCTGTTCTTGGTGTCTTATTCAGATTCCTGCCTGGATATCTCAGCCCACAAATCAATTTTAAATCTCTGTCTCAAAGGAGCAATAAATCTACTATTTTGTGCATTCTGGCCCTCATTTCTCCTCGTGAGATTTCTTGCTATTTTCGCTTCATTTTATACTTCCCATCAAACCTGTTCCCATCCCATTCTCCTCTTTGTCCACATGTTTTTCTTGCAGGTTTCCCTCCTTATTCTCTGCTCGTTTTAAATAAATTCCTCCTTATAACACACTTCTTTCAGCAAAGTTTTCAATGATGATCCCACCCACACACCTTAATCAAAGTCCATTGGAGACTGTGGAAAGGCTTTAATGGACTTTGGATCGTACCCTAAACATGGTGGTCCTTGTGGAATAAACTTCAAGAATATTTAGTGAATCCAACTTAGTTTTCTTCCTGAAACCTAAATTTTTTGGGTGTGTTTAAAGTACACCAGCTATTTTATTCAATATAACTGGATGTATTTGTAAATTTAATCTGAAAAGGAATAAATCTTGGATAATCTTCAAACCCAGAGATTGTCTAAATAAGGAAAGGATTGAAAAGAAAGGAAAACACCAGGAAAGTAATGGATTGAGAACTTCCTGGAGACAAGAAGCAGGTATAGCCAAATGCTGGAGTAGAGGATTATTTAAAATTCCTTTGACCAGTGTACTTCTTTGTGAAATGGATCAAATACTGTTTCTATTAGATGACAGGGGTTCATTTCCTTTCCTTAGATAAACACTTTAAGGTGCCAGACTCCTCTGTGAGATGATAAATGACTTCCTAGACGTCATCATAAAGGAAGTTGTTCCTTATAACTGTTCTAAATCTGTTACATATCAAATTTCCTGTGCATGGCTGCCACTCTGCACTGCTCTCCAAACTGTACTTCACAAATGCTCACTGTGTCTTGTAACATCAAGACACTCACTTTCCAGCTCCATCTTTGGCACTGTTCTCAAAACACAGGAGGTCATGGATTGGATTTGTGAGTTAGTATAACACATCCTGCCTACCTTGAATTACAAAAAATACACAATTTGGATGAGTGATTTATGAATTTATAATTACAGATGGGACTGTTCTGTTTCAGTTCAGCCTGGTGAAGCTGAGAACAGCTGAAATCTGCTTATTTCAGTGATAGGAAATTCAAGAAGAAGGTTATTGCCCTCTTTGTTTTGGAAAATGTGGATTGTGGTTTATATGTCATCTTGGAAATAACAATAGAATCTGAGATTCTACTTGAACTCATCTACTATCAATCTACTTGAGCAGATTGCCTGATAGACCAGTAAATATCATGCCAGGCCTTTTGGGTCTTCACCCATTCCCTTTGAAAATAAATTGTTAAAATAAGGCTCTCTTTTTGTGGCACTTGACATTTGAAGCCAAGCTTTCCTTTTCAGTGCCTGTGTTGTTATCAAATTAATTTCTTCATTGTCATAAAAGAAAGTTGCAGAGTCACAGGAAAGTAGTGGCAATTTTGTAAACAGAAGACAAAATACCTGATGTCTGTCTCTGTGGTTTCTCATCACCAGATGTTCTTTATGTTGAGATTTGAGACGTGTGTCTGAAAACAGCTATTTTTAATTAAATATTTTTATTAATTCCTAGTCTTGAGACACACGAGAGCCACTTGTTTCCATTGACCCCCAGTCTGATTTTTTTCCTGTCACTGTGTGCCTGACAATGTCCTTTGGTGTTCCTCGGCCTGAGTTTTCCTGGGCCTCAAATTTCCTTCACCAAAAAAAAAGTCCTGTAAGACAAACACAATTTGTCAAGCATTTCCATGTGACCTTTTCTTTCACCTAGCAAATTATTCCCCTTTTCACACAGCTCTGCTCTTGGGCTGGTTCTGTAATACCATCATTAAGCAACACACGTTCTTAAAGCAGCTTTCTGGATTGACAAGTTCACAGGCAATTAAATCAAACCACTAAGACATAAACATGTAGTAACCTGAGGCACATCCCATCAAAGGCAGGCACTGTAATTACATGCTTTGTGTAAGTGTTGGGAGAATGTTACAGAGGGGCACGGCTGGAACAGCAAAAAATGTGTGTGGGATGGTTAAAGGAATGGTGAAAAAAACCACAAGTCCTTGACATAGGTATCTGTATTATTATTTCTGTCTTAGCTTTAAAGCTGTTTGCAACATGGTCATTCTACTGCTTTGCCTTCCAGTGACAAATCTGAAGGTCTGAGAAAACAATAGTTTAAGTTATTCCAGGCTGCTGTTTATTAGGCAACCTTTCAAACACTAAATATGTTAAAGCCCAATCTGGTTTGGTCAGGAAAAATTTAACAAAGCAACATGTGAGTTAACACACAAAAAATCTAGCAGGAATGGCATCTACCCCAGGCTATTGTGAAGCATTAAACAGAAGGGCTGAAAACTCCCTCTCTGAATTAAAATGGTACAATCATTCATGCACTGTAGAGATCACATTATTTCAACGTGAGGTATCTAATCTGAATACCTGCAGGTATCCAATGTTTAAATTCTATGTTTAAATTCTGCAGCATTTTAAGGTGCACTCAGAGGCTGCTCCTCAAATCCTAGAGTGGTTGGCTCCATGAATGGCGAAGAAGTCTCTCTTAGTCTGCAGGACAATGCCAGGACATACAGAATACAGATATTTAATAGAGATGTTTGACCTGGGCAGAACAGTATCTGTCAGAGCCTACAGGGAAAGCCTAAATGCTTCAATCACCTGAAGAGACTGGTGGCAGTAAGACCCAATTCCTTGGGGAATCATCACTTGGATTATGAGAGATCAGAAGACAGTTCCAGTGATATCCAATGTTTGTGATGATGTTACTGTAGCTAATAATGATTTTCAGCATTTATTTATTTTCTTTAATCTGTCAGCCTTCAGAGAGGTGATAAGTATTGTTTTTGAAATCCTGTCCTCCCTTAGTTTTTACCAGTGAAAAATTCTTTTATATTCTACCCCTCCAATCAAACTTTCTTCGTGTCCCTGAGAAGATCCTGCTTTTCACCTTCCACCTTAGTGGAGCTGCCACTGGCTTTGTTCCTGAGACTGTAAATCAATCCTCAACATCAATTTTCACTTGATCTTAATTTTCACATCACTTAGAAAACCTAAACATGTCAAGGCATCTGAGAGTGTGATCACAACCCTGTGACTGATGCTGGCCCAGTATTTCTCCATTTTCACACTGAATGGTCAATATTTTAGTATTGCCTTTTCTATTTTGATTACTAGCTCCCTGTGAGAGGCAAGTTTTTTGGGCTGTGTGGCACAACAAGCTGAGGTAGAAGAGCTCTTACCTGTGCAGCTCCCAATATGAGAAAGTGTTAGATGAGTACGTGGTCTTACACCATAATATGCCCAGGGTTCCAAAATGTTTACTTTTATTTGCATGGGTTTTTTTGAGATCCAGTAGTCCCCATCAAAGATTCCTCTGATGATGAATTGTAGCCCAGGGCTCAGCACAGAAAATGCAGAAAATGCCTTTCCCCAAGAAGCTGTCAAGGAAAAACTCTCCCTAATGTGACCTGTGAGACTGGATGTACTCCAGCACAGGGGGAGACCTTTGAATCTAAAATGTATATAAACACGAGTACACAAATCCAGTAGCAATACAGAGCTTAAAAAATGTCAGGACATTGTCTTTACAATAATAGCTCAGGAGCAGGAGCAGTTTCTCGTGGCTGCTCTGCCTAAAATGGGAAGCAACAGCAGCTCTTGGAAGGAGGCACCACGACTTGCTGGAGCCTCGGTTTGTGTGATGGAGCTGACACCCATGGGCTAGCTGAGAGTCTGCCTCTTGGTGCCTCCCATCTGATAGACCTTGTTTGAAAAGATATTTAATTTTCAGTCTTGGAGATAAGGTCTCTTATTTATGATGGTGCAAACTCGGCCTAGTGGTTAGCATGCGGGACTCTCACCGCTGCAACCCGGGTTCGATTCCCAGTCCCTCCCGGGCAGATGGAACCCGTTAGCCCTGTGAGGCCATCCATCTATGAGAAGGACACTCTAAACAAACCTACGTCCTGAGGACCTCACTGCCATTGTCCAAGCTTGCTTGGCCCCGGCAGATGAACCTTAGGATTAAAGGGTGGGCTCAGTTCAGCGCAGGCTGTGTCTCACCTAAAAAAAAAAAAAAAAAAAAAAATCCATTGCGCAGGCTCGAAAGGTAAAAGACCTTTCCCCAAATCTTCGTTCGCGAAGATGGGCCATTATTATGCAAACTCCTCTGGCATTAAGAGGAAGCACTGTGGTGGCATCTGCCCCAAAAGGCACCGAGGGACTTCTCAATGCCCTGAGGGGGATTAAGGACTTCTTATGTACCCAAGAAGAAAATATTCTGCAGCTTTGAGCAATGCATTTACTCAGGACCAAGCAGGATGTAAAAAAAAAATAACAGAACTGAGACAAATGTCTACATTTTTAGCTGATTTTATTAACTGACAGATCTCTTGGGCTTTAAAATGTATCAAAGACTTCCCGGTTGAAAAATGATGTAGATAATGGTTGAATATTAGCACTAATTGTACCTTGTAATGTTTGGGAAAACTCAAAAAGGGCTGAAAGGACAGCCAAGAAAAGCTGAGAAATCACTACCACAATTGATTTAATGATGTGATAAGGCCTGTGTAAAACTCTCTGCTTGCAACTGGAAGACACCTCCACTGGTTCTGATTTGTTGCCAAAAGTAATAAAAGAAACAACAACTGAGGAAATACAAAAGCAATCAAGAGTGTAATCCATCTTCATGATCATTATCCTGAAATAAAACATCTTGTGAAATACAGAAGTACCAGAAGTACTCGAAGCAAAAAGGAACTTGTACATTGATTTGAATGTTACTGCACGGAGAAAAAGGAAAGGGGAAATGATTTTTCCATACCTGGTTATAAACTGCATAATCTAAAATTGCTTGATCGAAATCACAGAATGAAAAATAAAAAAGGTGAGGAAATTTGAGCATCAGAGGCTAAAACCCAAGAACATTAATAGAAATGGATTTATTTATTTCCCCGTGGCGGAGATGAATGACCCCTGGCATTTTAGCTGTACTTCTTGCCTGTTTTCAATGTTCTTCACTGTTTTCAATGTTCAGCATTAGTTTTGCCAGGAAAAAAAAATCCCCAGACCCCCAAACTTTTCAATTGCATAGATGGGTTTTTGTAGCTCAGTTTTGTGGAGGGTGACCTTTTGATAGAATATTATTTATATTCTTTATTCCCTTTAACTTCCCACAGAGAAGAATTCATAGCACTTGTGGATATAATTTTGCAATATGCAAATTTTCAATTTCTGCCACAAGAACAATCACTTCTAATATGTTTTTATGCCTCTTCTTGTGCTGCTTTTCACACCAGGCCCTGGAACCTGACAGTAGGCCCTGCCACCACGCCAGAAAAAGCAGTTACAACATTTTTAGCTCATTTTCCAGTTTGTTGCCACTGTGATGTTTTCCCTTTGTTTTCACTCTGGTTTATGCATGGTTGGAACATGATTTTATGTGTCAACTGTTATTGTACATATGTCCATGCACAGCTGCTGTTCTTTTCACAGAAACGGGCAGAAATCTGGATTTCCACTTGTTGGTCACCAGCTGAGGCTCAACTGCTACAGTTGCCTGATGTCTATGTGTGTTATTGGAATATAACATAATATTGGGCTGTCAGGATGGTAAATCAGTTGTCATCAGGCTTGTTTGACAATAATCCTAGAGATATTTGCCAGGTCTTCTCCCCACAAGAACAGAATCTAGAAACGCGGGTACTGGTAAATCAAATTATGCTTTGCTGCAAAATCTAAGCTAAACCCAGAGTAAGGGCTGCAAGATGACAAGGACATACCATGTGTGGTTTTATTGTCTAATTAAGGAGCAGAAGGGTGCCCAGGACTAGGTTAGTGCTGATGGAAAGCAGCTGGGCCATCAGGTCACAGTGTGCTCCGAGTGTGACAGACGCTTGCCAGGGAACGGAGGCTGTGACATCCCCAGGCCAAGAGGATTTTAAAATCCCGGGTCCATGTGCTGCAGTCTGTGCACGGAATCTCAGTGCACAGTCATGGGAGGGTGTTTTAAAGGGCTATTTGTGTGTCACACATGGAAAAAATATTAGTGAACTTCTGTGTCCCCTTCTGGGTGTGCTAAAAGAACAACGAAGGGGTGTTTTTTCAGAGCTGTTATTTGACTCACTCATCTAAAATTCCCATACTGAATGCATTTCTAGGTATTGCATCAAATAGTGCATGTGTCTGTAAGGTTATTAAATATTAATATTGGGGAAAGGAAGACTGTTCTCTCTTCTTCCTCTTCTAAAGTCCTCCTTTGATTTACTGCTTTCTGTAGTCCCAAATGTAAATAGTGTCACAGCAAATAAGTGTTTAGTGTCTGTGAAGTTTATTCTATTGGTCTATTTAGGTTCTTAAGTCTGAGTTATAATGCATATAAATTAGTGGCCAGTGAGTGTTGTTTAATTATCTAGAAGCCTTGCCATTGACAATGTGACCTGTGCTGCCTTTCTTGCCAGGAAGAATTGAAGCTGTTATGCTAAAGTCTGGACAATCTGATGTAAATATTTACCCACTCAATAAAGAGGTGCTAAAAGTAATTCAGCCTCAGGATGTTAACTCCTGGAGATCACACAGATCCCCATAAGAAGCCAGCTCTTCATGTAGCACAGGGAAACTCAGATGTCTCTGTAGTAAACGAGCAGTTGCTCTAAGGTGATGATAAGAAGTTTGGTGTTGATCATAAGCCCCCCCCCCGAGAAAAATGATATACACACAAAGGGGGATCCAGGTCTCTGTCTGTGCTCCCATATGGTGCCCATCACTGGGGGTTGCCTGGATTTTTTTTAGTTGTGAGAGAAGGTCAATGCAAAGACATAGATTTGATGCCCACAGTGCCATCTGAGATGCTCCAAAGTATCCTGCCTGGCTTCTACCTGGAGCTCCAGGCATGCCCTGTCAATCTCCTAGCACAGGAATATCTTAGCTAGGCTGGGGTCGTTCAAATGGGATGAGCCAGGGGTGGGTGAGCAGCTGAACCAAGTCCTCATCCTCAGGAAGTCAGAATGATAAACCTCTGCCCAAGGGCTGGAGTTTTGGACACAGCTCCTGTCAAAACCAAGTTAGCCTACAGGGGGTGATTTCTGTTTTAGCAGCTTGTTTCTCTATTCCTTCCCCTGAGGGACAAGCTGACACAGCGTTTGATGAGATGAGCCATTTTTAGTATCCTCTTTTTCTTCTGAGACTCTGATAGGGTTTGATGCTCAGGATGGTGTCAGATTCCTTGGCTTCACATCACTGCCAGAGAACTCCAACCATTCTCCTCTGGATGTCCATCACTTGCGATGACAAGATCTGTCCAAGAATTTGGACCAAGATCCATCCCAGATCTTGGAATCCTGTAAAGGATTCCTGCTTGCTCCATGTGGTTGCCCCTCTGCCACCTCCAAGTGCTTGTTGCACACTGCTGGCTCACACTCCTGAACATCACGTGAAGAACAAGAGGACCACAGGGCTTGCCAGGGCTGGAGTTCCTGAAAAGATACAGTAGGAAAAGCAGCACATCTCACATGGCATTGCCTTCTGGAGCACTTTGGAAAACCTCAGTGCCCTACAGGGTTTGGGTGGCCCAGGCTGAGTGTGGGGGTGCCCTCAGAAAGGCTGCAGAGTCCCACACGGACAGGACTGAACGTGGTTCATTCCTTTGGGGACCCTCAGGATGTCCCACAGGCAGGACAGAACAGAGCCAAAGGCTTTCATCTCCTTAGCTGACACTGGGAAAAGCACAAGAGGGCTGTGGAGAGGTAACCCTTGATGCCATTAGTGAGCAGTTAGTGGTGTCAGCCCTTTCCTGGAGGGCAAAAAGGGAGCAGTGACTGTATCAGCAGCTCTGGGGAGCCAGGTGTGCCATTCTCTGTGCTGCCATCAGTGCTCCTACACGAGATCATGGAGCCACAGGGTGATTCTGGGTGGAAGGGACCTCGGGAGATCTCCTGTCCAAGCTCCTGCTCAAAGCAAGGTCAAGCTATGGGGTCAGACTTGGTTACTCAGGGCTTTACCCAGCTGGGCCATAAAAAGCTCTTCAGGCAACACGTTCCTCTTAGTTTCAACCCGTTATCCTCCACGTTAGAGAGATTGAAGCCAATGTGGGTACATCTGTGTTGAACTCATACCTTGCTTTAGAAGCTCAGGCTTGTCCTCAAAGCTCTCTCTTTTTTTTTTTTTCCCCCAACAAAGAAACTGGGGAACAGAGAAATTCACTTTGGCTCCCCTAAATTACATAATTTATCTGTATGTTTGCTGTCTGATCCAAATTAAGGATAAACATTGTCAAGATTATAAGGGAAAGGATATTTTCGCTTCACTTTCAGGAAAAAATGTAGCCAAAATTAAAGCAGATCTGCTGAGCTTAAGTTGTTTTCAACTTCTTCCAAGAGAGGAATATCCTAGTTTCCAATATCATCTTCCTAAACCAGTGATATTTGCAGAGAATTATAGCAAACCCTTTCCTGGGATTTTTGTTAGAAGCCAGTAGTAACTTGAAAAAGAAATGGCCTGACAATGACTCTGTACACACATATTTGGAATGCCAGAAACTGCTTTGCATATATTTAAAAACACTCAGACAACAAGGTTACTGGCTCCATATACCCCAGAGCTACCACTTGTTTGGATTCCAGATAAATACAGCAACAAAAAACAATAAAGGAGCAGGGATGGATTTTTAGCCTCTGCTAGGAAAATACCCCAATGCTATTCTTGATTTGGTTTATGTTTGTCCTAAAGTGGAAGACGAAGAATGCACTCAACAGAAATTTGCTTTTAAGGCTTAATTTTTCTCCTTCATTCTTTGCGATGTAAAATGTGCTTTTACAAGGCATCAAAATCATAAATTGACATAACCAGAGACAAGCTAATTTAGATCTTGGGGAATCTGGCTCCACATGTCTCGGATTAGAGCTTCCAAGATCCTCTCTCTCCTTTTTCCCTTGCTGTTATCTCCCTTGCTGTCTCAGAGGGGAAACCAAAGGCTCCGACCACCCACGGTGCATCCTCAGCAGCTGTAAAATGTAGGTGCCCAGAGCCAAAATGCTTTTCTTTCAGCAGTGGCATCTCTTGTGGCTGGGCCTTTGGTTGGCATTGGGAATCAGGTCTGATGGCAGCCAGGAAATTTCTTTGGAGATGCACAAGGATAACATCCTCGCAATGTTTCCCTCAGCCTGAGTGTTTCCTCCGGGGAATTTGCTGCCCCAAAGAGAGAATCTTATTTGGGGAGGGGTGTTACTGGGGGGTTGTTCTCTGTTCAAGGCCCAAATGACTCAGATTGAGTGTTCTCAGCACTTTATGGGAAAACAGCCATGGCCCACCTTGGCTTTTATGGGAGAAGAGGAATGTGAATCAAAAAATTAAATTCACATAACTTTGTGGGTGGCCTTCTCTGCTATGCAGAATATCTTTGTGTACACTCATGTCTGCCATGACTTTGAGAAAAAGCCCTTTACTTGTACAGCAACAAACTCATAAGTCAGAGTGTTTACGTTCCTAAGCACTATATCATATTTCCCGACAAAGTCAACGAAACAAATTAAGCAAAACTCCACTTGGATTCACAGAAAACTCTGCAAAGTTCTTACAGCTCCTGGTTCTGGTGGTAGCTAAAAGCGTGCTGGGCTTTATTTTCCTTTTGCTAAAAATCACAAGCATGGCCTAGTCTTGACTTTCGTATCTCCAGGAACGCAGGATCAGGTTAAAACATTCTTTAAAAGCCACATCCCACTTCTTTCAACTGCTCAAAAGTTGCAGTTTTCGAAGTGACCTCAAGGGCTGCTCAGCTTCACAGGGACCTGATATGTGTTCAAAGTTAAGAAAATGATGGATGACAGGGTACTTTGAACACACATTTTCCTGACTTGGGTCATGAGGCAAATGAATAACTAAATTCATTCAATGAGAAAGCTGTAAAAGCATGAATATATAAGTGTTTGCCGGGCTGGATTATTAATGTGGTGTTTTCCAAAGAGGCCTTAAGTTTTAGAGAGACTCTATTTGCAGCCAGTGAAATGTGTACAGCAGAGCTCCTTCACAGCATGTGGGGCTGCACCTCTTCACTTATTTTATATTTCTGATCAGTTTTGAAACATTGGAAAAACAATGAAGCATCCAGGCCTGCACCTAAAGAAAAAGGATATCATGAAAGACAAGTGGTTCTTCACTTTCAAGCTGGTTTTGCCCAACCAGTTACAGATTCACTTTCTGAGGCAAGGCAGCAATGAAAATATTTCAGCATACAAATGACCAGCTGTTATTCAGGAGATACTCCCACATTTACCTAATCATCCTTCTGCAGCAAATACTTTCTTCAGGAAGGGGCCTCAGGAAGTTCCTCACCCAGGAAGTCCTATTGACTCTAATGGAGTGGGGCCATATGAGTAACCAACCCAGAGTGTAAAGGCAGTTCAGGAACTGGCCTTTCACTGTCAAACTCCTTTAGTTGTTCATTTAAGAGTTTCACACTCATGCACATTTTCTACAATATAACAAATTTTGAGATTAAAACTCCATGTAAATTAAGACTATGCAATAAATCATATGTATACACTGTCAATAATATGCTATGTTATTCTTAAATCATGTTCTAGATAAAATTAAATTTGAATATTTGGATATTAAAATACGGATTTTCAATGATGTCTCAGCCAGCTTTCTGTTAGTATTGTATTCTTTATATATATTCATGATATAATTTACTAAACAGGAGTTGAACTTTGCCACATTGCCCGTCTTTCTCCAGCTGCTTTAATATTTTCTAACAAAAAATTACAACACCGCTGAAAATCTACTGAAAATCTATTGACCAATATGTAATGACGGGAATATCACACCTCTTAAAAATATTCCCCCAAATTCACCCTGTATCTAACTTAAAAAGAAACAATTGGAATACTAAACTATGCATAGTTTTACAGGCTTACTCTTAGCCTCCATTTTTAGAAACACAGAACAATTCCTCCAGCTTTTTAAATAGCTGAGACTTAATATGCCATAAAAGCATACTGTAAATATTTCTGTTGCTGTAATGGTGTCCCTGTTACCACAAAGAGTTGCTAGGATATTATCTGTGTCAGGAAGTTTGTTGTGCCTTCATGAAGGAAAACTAACAGTCATTTTGATACATTAAGCAAATAATATCCTGTTTTCTCAACAGATTCCTTTGGAGCAACCAAAAAAACCTCCCAGTGCAAACTGATGGACTCTGCTGTTGGCATCCCTGCAAGTGACACTTTCCTTTTTCCTACAGTGATTCCAGTAGTAAATAAACCTGTGCTTAATGGAATTTAGTCCTAGTTATATTGCAGACACACCTATGGGAAGCATTTTCTAGCTCGGAAACAGGAAAAGTGTTTGAAATGTTATAAATAAATCATATTTGTCATCAAAGTAATATTTAGGAAAGACATTGCTAAGCTGACATCTCTGTTTCACTGGTGGCTATTTATGATATATTTAATAGAGATGATTAGACACAGTAAAGTGATGAATTTAATAATTGCAAAAGAGAGAAATGGTTGCAAAACTTTTCTCACCCCTATGACATCTTAAAAGAACCTGCAATAGAATTTCATGTTATTAGAGTACTTATAATAAAAAGAGGAAGTTGTTTTCCCTTCAAGACTCGTAATTTCCACTTGGGCTGTGTTTGAAGTTTCCAAGGTGGGGTTTTGGTTTTGTATCTGCAGCAAATCACTTCAGTCTAGCTTAACTGGAAGCAAATAGAGTCTAGCTTAACTCTAGACAAGCCACAACTTTGCTTTTGAGCACTGAACAATGACAACCAGAAAGTGAATTTTATATAAACAGGAAATGATATTCCCTGAAATGATTGCCTTAGAATCCAAGTAGGTCACCACAGAAAGTAAAAAAAAAACAAACCAAAAAACAAACCAACATCAGTGGTGAAATGTTCACCTGGAAATACCAGCAATAATAAAAGACTCGCAGTGTCTGTTGCCATGTTCACATATATATAAGAGGTAAAAAGTAATTTTGGACTTTGCTACTTGTTATTCTAAAGAGTCCTTTCATTCCTCACTCATTCATGTTCATTATTTTGTTCTTTCTTTGAAGAAGGACTGAATGAAAGTTAAGGCCTCCCAGTTATGGCTCTTGTTCCTTTTGCAGAAAACAGTTACGTCAGTCTTTGATTAAACGTATATGATATAAACTGTGGCCCAAAATTTAATCAAATGCACTTAATTTGTGTGGGGCTTAACACGACTTTAAGTTTGTTTGTGTTAATTGTCTGTGCATTGCTTGGTGGTGGTGAGATGCAAAGGCTTTAAAGCTGCACAGGAACATTTAGTGCACTATTTCTGACCCAGCTGGGAGAGAAAATGTCAATAGGATGGGAAGGTCTCATGAGATGTCCAGTGTGAATTCCAGGAAAAAGTTATTCAAACAAGCATGAAGTGAACGATGCGAAATCTGTTTCAGTTTGACTCATTGCTAATTTGGTTTTCTAGGTGACCACTGAAAAACTGAAAGGAGGAAAGGAAGTATTTTTTGGTGAGATAATCAAAATGGAATCTATGGTAAATCTGGTTTTATCCAGCACTGGATTTGAGATTGAGCAATAGCACAGTGGACTCATTATATTTGTTCTTTAGACAAAGGGAATTATGAAGAAAGGGAATTAGACATCTTCACAGGATTTGTTTCTTCATTATGCAACAGTAAGCTAGGAAAAAAATTCATTATTCTATATCCAAATACATGTCCTGAATGGTTTCAGGTGTAGAAAATTATCCCCATGTGTTGGTATTACAAGACCATTATTGACTGGTCAATCAGAATTATTTAGGTTTTAAAGCCACTGCACAGGACCTGCTTCAGTGATGAAAGGAGAACATTGTAAAAGGTGTTCTGATCAGCCTTCAAAAACCCAAATTTTCCTTGCCTTTAGTAAAATCAGCAGCAGGTCCTGAAGAAAACAGGACCAGGCCTGATGGGGCTTTGAAACTGGATCAAGCAGGGAGGAAGTTTGTGCCAAGATGGGATGTGGACACGCAAGGTATGAGAGTCCCTTCACCCCATAACACATGGCCCTTATCTTCTGACACTTTTATCTGTTCATCTTGCTTCCTTCATTACAATATCAGTTCCCAGCTGATGAAGGGATTGATGCCTTCAGCCTCCATGTCCTCGTGTGTCCTAGTTCAGACTACAGAAAGCCTTGAAAAAGCACAGATTACTGGATTTTCACTTTCTTCAAGATAAGCATTTCCCTTAAATTTGCATTATTCCATGCTACAGGAGCTGTTCTGAAACACATTTCAAATACTTACAAATAATCAGATTAAATACTATTCAGACTGTCACAGATCTTGGAGCCAATTAGAGAAAAAGGTTTACAGAAATGCTGGTGACTTAGGGCAAATATTTTATATTTTAAAGAACACTATAACAGAAAGTTAGCTGGAAATGTTCTCTATCAAAAATGAATTTGTTTTAATCATTTCAAGAACAAGTGGCACATAATATGCACGTATTTAGCATTTATATCACTGATGCATTTATTTTAAAAAGTGAAGTATGAAGTATTTATTTTTAAATGTGCATAGGAATAAGGATAGACCTGTGATGTACTCAAAGATATATTATTATTTTTCTTTTATTCAACTGTCTAAAATAGTAGTGGGGTGGTGGCATAATTGGATAAAATATACGTACTACTGTCTTTAAAGTAAATATTGTATCATAGACAGAGAAATCAAGTATAAAAATAGATATTGTGCTATAATTTAGATGAAGAAATAAGTCACACTTGTCATACGTACTATTTGAACTCCTTTACAATAGTATCCACCATTATTGTAGCACAGTTCACACAGCATATAACTAATTTTAGCTGAGAACATTAGGAAGAACTATGATTTTCTAAGCCTAGAGGTTTTTAATGAAATCATTTAACTTGAAGGGTTTGAGAACAGAATGTATTTTGGAGGATTAAAGTGAAGCAATAATAATATCACGCTGATGATTACTTTCAGGGAGTCTAAATATTTCATCACTGCTAATTCCCACACAATATCACCCATTGCCTTTAAATCAATGGTCTACATTTCACTATGCAAGAAATGAAAAACAGAGAAACAACTTGGGGTTTTCTTCAGCTCGCCTGACCTGTAATTCAGGTGAAGCTCTTTACCATGTATCTGCTCTCAACAGTCACTACACACCAGCCTCCAGCTCTTCTTACCTCATATTCTGCTACCAAGATTGCTCAGCACCTTTATTTTGGTGCAAAAGGCATGAAATCTTAATCCTGGTGAAGCAGAGAGCAAAACCTGGAATCTGTAGACTCTCACCAAAGATGCAGCCTCTGTTTATGCCTTTTACTTTTGTGTATTAGTCCTCTGAGCAGTGAAAATCCACTTGGAGAGCAAAGAGTGTTGCCAGATGCTTTGTTTGTTTTGGTAGGGTGTCTGCAGCACAATGAGAAGGACTGCAGCTCATCACCAGATTAAAAAATTTCCAAAACACAGTTATATTCAGTCTCTTTAAATTAAGTAGGTACACATCCCCATTTCCTTAGGGAAATGCACTTCAAAGGAGGTCTCTCTGCAGTGGGAAGAGAAGGGTAATTTCTAAGGCACAGAAGAAGGAAAAGAGGGAATAAAAACTGCCACCTAAGCTTCAAACTTAATTTTCCTGTAGAACAGTTTGCTATCAGGTTTGTTGAATCCCAAGTTCTGCTTATGAGCAATAGGATTGACTGTGGGATAAAAAATTCTGGGCTTGTGGGATGATTTGAAAACAGGCACAATGCCAGCACCTCCTTCTGCTGGAAGAAGATAGGGAGTGAAATAACTGTTTAAATTCATGTAGGAACTCTGTACTGGACCTGAGAAGTGAACTTCATTTTCCTGAATCCTTATCCAAAGCCCACTTAGCAACCAACCCATTTTTAAAAAAATTAACAGTAGTTTTACTGAAATATGGTAATGATAATGCCCAAATGTGATCTGTGTTTCTGAGAAGGTACAATCTAAAAAGACCTAGAATAGAAAGAGATACAGGCACAGAGAGATACTAAAGGTCACACATTACGTGAATTAGGTCCTCTGAGTACTGCTACCCTACTATCCTTTTTCCTGCAGCTTTTGCTGCACTTCTGGGATTCCTTTGAGAATCACGACATGGAAACTCCCATGGACCAGCACTTTGAGACAAGCATAAGAATCTTGAGTAGTCCGCGTACAAAAAGAGCCAGGTTTCTTACAGTTTCATTCTGAATACTGATCATATTTTGCAGCCACTTCATATAAATCTGATCACTTTAATTCAGACTAATTATGCTGTAATGCAACTCCTTCCCATGCACTATTTCCTGAAACCTGGGTGTTTTTTCAAAGCACAGCATATCTTATGTGATAGAACTCGTGAAAACTTCTAACTAGATTTTAATGCTCTTGATTAGAGGTTTTACAACTGGTTGGTCAAGCCCATAGTTTGCCTTGAAATGTTCCTGGGCTCTCAAGAGCAACTCCTAATTATCAACTGCTGTTAATAACATCCAGAAACATCTT
Source organism: Neopelma chrysocephalum (assembly GCF_003984885.1). Lineage (NCBI taxonomy): Eukaryota > Metazoa > Chordata > Aves > Passeriformes > Pipridae > Neopelma > Neopelma chrysocephalum. The sequence goes on along the minus strand of NW_020897771.1, from coordinate 998,867 downwards.
TGGCCAGAGTGATGCAGGAGGTCCTCCTGTGGTGTGGTGGAGCTCCACAATGAGGGTAAAATTCACCTACAGAGACAGCAAAGCTTCTTTCCAAGTCACTCCATCTCCTGATGATTTCCAAAGGAGCTGGTGACCATCCTAAATGTCATAACCTTTCAAACAAAGTTCAGGGAACATGTCCTGGATGCTGATCTTTCTCTGATTTGCATGCATAGCTCTGTGTGCCTTTTATACACGTGTTGGTGAGTGCATTATAAACCACACACTGTACACACTTCTCCCACTGGGAAGATGAGAGAGCAAGCCCATGGCAGATGTTAGTCCTGTTGCTCAAACACTGATGAAGGGCACTGAGACAAAGCGGTAGTAAATGGGGTATAGAAATCCTGGAAAAGATGTATTTCTACATCAGAGTCCACGGCACGATGAATCCCGCTGCTGCCACTGACTCACACTCCCAGGCAGGAGCTCTCCAGTTGGAAAATGAGAAAGAAGAGACCTCAGAAGGAAATGTCAGGGTAGTCATTTTCTCATAGGACTCTTTTTTTTTTGTTTTTTTGTTTTTTTGGTTTTTTTTGGCAGCTGGAGATAGTGACTCTGCAACAACATCTTGAAGTTTTGAAGGGGGATCCCTCCAGAACGGAAACGTCCTCAGAAGGACCATTTCCCTGATTGTGTTCAAGCCTGTGGGAAACTATTACCCTATGACGAGTTCTTCTGAACGAGATAGGGTTTATATTTGTTCTTAAATTGTGCTTTTATTTTTGGCAACTCCCCCACTGTGACTTTGACATCTCAGAAACAAGACCCTTCAAATTCTCAGAAGCCAGAAATGCCGCTGACAGAACTAATTCAGAACTGTCTTCATCAGCTCTACTGGCCTGATAACTTTCCATTCAGTTATTCCCTTCTCTGCTAATTCTGGAACAGTTGTTGTGCACATTAAAAAAAAAAAAAAAATTAAGACCATCTTGCTGGACATTTATAATCCAAATCAAGAGAAGCAAAGAAAAGAGCTCTCTGCTTAACCTGACTATATTTCTGGTTCATGAAGTGTGGATTTTGCATAATGAGACTTAGAAACAGGTGCTGAAAACCTCGGGAAACAGCCCAAATTTTGGGGTATAATTCTGAATGTATGTTGAGAGCTTTGGGGTACCTTAGTTTTGCATCTAGACTTTACTCCACTAAATTTCAATCATAATTCATCTCAGCTGTGACTGTAATGGCTCATGTGGTGTTGAGCTGCTTCTTAGAGGGTTTTTCCCCTTCCCCTGCAGACCTTGCAATCTCAAGGAAATCTTCTGAGATCTGAGAATGAGACTGGATCCATTTCTAATTGCACACCCCAATGAGAAAGAACAGATTTGCCAGTTTTCCCAATGCCTCCAGGGACATTTCTTCATCTCATTAACCCCTGGAACTTTATTAATGTGAAGTGTACTCCTCTAATAGCCCATTCTGCTGATTATGTGCAATGTAAGGACAAACTCCAGATCAATATTTTCATTTTACTGGTTGTTCAGATTTGGCAGTCATGGTGAATGGTAAAATCTGCTGCTAATTGAGGGAGAGATTCCACACACAGAGAGAAGCTGACACCTTTCCAGACACTCAAAGCAGAAGCACAGTCTAATATTTTGTCCTTTACTTGACCTGTAAGTCTTCCAGTTTTCACATAAGGGAGAGAATTCGGTGACTCCTGGTGTTACACTTCCCACCAGGCTCTTTAGTTGCAGTGAGAAACAACTGCTGGAAAAGTTGATATAAAGAGAGTAATTCAGGTTTTGCACCTGAATTCAAATATTCCTACTGTGCTCTGTGTTAGAATTTGGCAAGGGTGGGATTAGCTCCTTTACTGAGCATCACTACATCAAATATTACACTTCAGTGACCATTATTTTCAGAAACAAAACCAAAAAATCTTTCTGAAATTAAACCAAACCACTCTTCAATGCTTGCATTCAGCTCAGAGCTAAGATTTCAAATTTATACCAATAGACAGGTAATCTGGAGGTTTATGTTATGTTTTCTCATGCCTATGAGTAGGCAAGAACAATTAAAGCAAGTTAAAATCATTGAACTCTCCTTTCTGTTGTAACTGAACTTGGAAAAACAGTGCTGAATTTTGAGTTTTCAAAAAGTTAAAGACTATTTCTTTTTCGTTTTTAAAGTTGTTGGTATTTTTCATAACAATCTTGAATTACTTGCCTGGTAGTGTCAGGCACTTACAGAGCCAGGTAATGTCAAGTATTAAAAATCTTTTGGCAGACTTGATCCCATACCCAAAACAAACTGTATGAGTTTTAAGGGAAGAGAGAGTCTTTTGCTTGGTCAGAGCGTGCCAGAATGTCTCTTCTCTATTTCAGGGTGATCCCAGATCATCAGTGAGGGAAAAGAGAGGGTGTAAATTCCAGTGCCTTAGTGGGGGGGTCTGAAAATTGTGAATTTTCTCCTTTCACAGTGTATTTGTACAGGTAGGGTTGCTCCCTTTTTTGTCTTGTAAAAATCCAGTGATTATCATGCTGGTGGGTTTTTACAGCACCTCTGCTCTCAGCAGATCATACTCTGCCTTGAAGGAATCTTGGATCAGCAGAGTCTAATCGGGCAAATTCTCTCTCCCTCCATCTTCCACATTTTTTTTGTTTTCCACTTGTACATTTGAAACATTTATGATGTGCCCATATAAAGACATTCATCCCTATTTTTCGGTAAGTTAGCACCTCTTGAAACCAGACTTGCCACCCAAACTCATGGGCAAGCATTGACATGTGTCTTGTGAGATCAACTTCTTCCTCTTGAATAAATGCCATCAGTGTGTGGGGAAGTTATGTGATGATTCATGTCTGAAAACTGTAGACCAGGACAATGCTTTTAAAAGCTGCATCTAAGTTTAGGCTTAGATTGCAACAGATAACTAACCTGGAAAATGGGATGCAGAGCAATGTAAAAATCCTTACACAGGCTAGACTTCCAGTCACTCAATATTGCGCAATCTAAGATAAATAGAAATTTTGGTTATGAAGCTTAAAAAAACCCTCAGGATGGAATGCTTGTTGAACATAATACTGTCTAATTTCTACTTTGTCAGCTGTAAAATTCATCTCCTCATTAAAAAAAAAAAAAAGTTTAAATAAGCCAAAGTTTATGAAACATATGTTTGCATTTAAAACTGTTTTGCTGTTCGCTTTGAGATGACTTTGGAGACATGGCCTGTGTTATAATACCACTTCCATTAAACATTGGAGGCTCAGCTTTTTTCCAAAAAAATTCACACAAACATTCTGCTCTTAATCCAAACAGAGGGGTTATGAACTGAACCTTCAAACAGAAACTCTCAGTATTTGGCTTCTCAGCTCAGTAGCACCAATATGGGATGCCAACCAGCATGCAGTGTAATTAATAATTGTTGTAAAAAAAAAAAGGTCCTTAAGGCAGAATACCCAGTGCATATAGCTTGTCTGCTTTTTTAACCAAATAAGGGAATAGGGCATTTCACTGTTTATAATAGCACCATGAAATACGATGTTTCAAACTGTTAAAGAAAACACATTTAAACTTTTCCTGCCCATTTCCAAGTTTCTTCGACTTCTAAAGGAAAAAAATAAAAATAAATAAATAACAAAACTGGCTACAACTCTCTGGCAGATTTATAGGAACCTCCTTTTTTCACTTTTCAAAGCACTTTAACAAAGCTCCAGAGATGAACAACATATCACCCAAGTTCTGGCAGTTATGCAAAGGATTGTACACACAGTTCCCAAAGAGTAAACATGCAAAAATCAAATCCAGGGAATGACAGAAAGCGGAACTAATTAAAGACACCAAAGCAAAAGAGATCATTTTCTAAGACAAACATGTCAATATTTATCACATAAGTGAAGTTGGTGCCCTAGTGAGTCTGGTGGTGTTTATAAACATACATCTGGCACAATAACCTGTTGGTAATTGCAAAATGAATGCAAATAAAATATGTATAAATACTTAAGCCCTGCACTAGGCAACTCTTAAATTATTGCTTTAGCCTCTTATCAAAGCTTAAACATCATATTGTCTGACAGCATCCTAAAGTTCTGTAAGGACCAAACATTTGCTACTGTTCCCACTTACATTATAATTTTTTTACTTAAATAGAGTTGCTTTTGGTTACAGCAGTGCAAGGAGACAGTTCAGAGCATGAAGTCCCCATTCCACATCTTTCTTTCCTTTGTTTTTATCACCCTGCAAGCCCAGTAGCTGTTTATCAGAGCTCCCTTGGGCTCTCCTGCTTGTGATGCCATTCCTATCCGGTGCTGATTACCCCTTCATCTTGCTGGAGGTTTTCTTGGCATCAGACCCAGGCCAAGGCAGATGAAAAGACATCCTCAGGATTTTAGTCCCTGCTACTAGTCTGCCTTGTGCTCTGAACAGAAAGCTTAAATCAGTGGGTTTTCACTCCCCAGAAACAAGGGCAACGAAGTGCATTTAGAGGGAAAGGATGTCTTCCTCAGTCCTGACAAAAATCACCAGAGCTACTGTAATTTTTAAAGCTTTGCAACACTCAAGGTGATGCTGGTGTGGTTCTGCCACATGAGGTTTTTCTCATCAGCTGAGTGTTTGGTGTTCAATGACAGCAAAGCTACACTCTCCCAGAATGCTCAAACTACTGCAAGCACCTCCCTTTCTTCACAGCCAGGTTCTCTGAAGGCAAGGAGTGCATGTTTATTAGTGCTTTGTTTTGTTTCTGCCGTGATGTGGCACTGAAACAGAGTCACTTGAAGAGAAGGCAGCTATTGCAGGTCACTGGAAAAGCACTTCTGTGCTCTAGTGCCAAATACAGAGGGCAGAAAGTGGGGAGAAGAGATGAATGGATGAATGTGTTACACGAGCTCTGAGCATTTCAGTAGCCAGGCCAGTTATCCTTTTCTGATTCCCTGGTGTATTTTATTATCTAGTATGGCTGAGGTTTCTAACTGCTTCTGAGTTTTGCATGTGTCAAAAGCATTCAGGAAACACTAATTCCTTGTAAAGCACAGCTCTAGAGCTGATCAATAAAATTCAGCTCTGCAGACTGAAATTCCTTTTCCCCCTCAATGCAAATAGAGTATTACAAAACCAAGGGGAAACTGCAGCAAACCTGCACAGTAAAGAAAAGTTAAAAAAGAGCACTATGGCTCAAAAGCTTTACCTTAGAGTTTGAGTTTTTGGCTTTGGAAAAGTTAAGGTAGTATTTCTTTCTATTTTTTGATTGTCTTGGGTGGAAATTTGACTGCAACAGCAAGAAAGCCAGGTTGTATTCATCATTTGACTTTATTTCTATTTGGTTGGTTAGGAAGAGAATTTCCTGTCTGCAGGAAAGTTCTGTGCTTTGGAAAGAACACTTTATTTCAGGTGGATTGAAACATTATATGCCGGAGTTGACATAGTGAATGAAATAAAGTTCAGGAAGTTTTCATTGCTGCCTGAAAGGAAATTTTATCAGACCTGACATCCCTGATGTTAGAAGTTCCAGTATTTCAGAATATATTCCAGAAGGGGCATTTTCTAACTTTTCTGTGACTGATTCCAGTTCAGGCTCTTTATAAGTAGCTCTTTGCCCTTTTCAGAGCTGCCTCCTGCTCTGCACCACCACCAGCACGTGTGTTGTCATTCTGAGATGGTTTGAGGAACTGGTTCAACTGAAAACAAAACAAACCAAAACTTCCCTTTTATTTTTCTTGTCCCTACCCAGCCAAGTTACCTGAGTAGTTTCTTATAGGTTTGCACAGCCATAGTTGAGGGGAAGGAGCGAGTGCAGCAATAAAAGGCCCAGGATGAGGGATGGATTAAGCCAGTGTTGCCACCAAAAGTTGTTCATGTGGGACCACAATCACTGTATCATTTCATTATCATGTAAGGACTACCTTGTTTCCTCAAATCACCTCCTCCAAACCCCCACAGAGCTGATTCATATGTCTGAGGAAGATGTATGAAGTACCACGGGTGGATAAGAAGCAGATGTTTGATGTGAATGTTAAAAATTCCAGGACAGCTTTTGCAATGACAGAGACTGCTCTGGTGTCCTTGGCCAGCTTCCCTGTATTGTGTGTTGTTTGGATACACTGCAGAGATGGATGCTGCAGTCATGTTTAATGTAAGGCACCTATCAAAGGCACCTCAGAAGCCCAGGCCACACGTGAAATATCCATAGATAAAAGAGGGAAAGATCATAAACGAAAGGAAGGCAGAAAGAACAAAATGTATTTATCTAAAGGAGAAAGAGGAGGCAATCCTGAACACAACTGCAGGAATAATGACTCCTGGAAAGTAAACAAAACACGGGGGCGTCAGTGCACATCGATCAGTGCAGACCTGAACAAAAGCATCAGGTGATGATGCTCAGTTGGCATTTGTAGTGAACAAGCTGGTTGTTGAATGTCAGACAGGAACAGCTCTGCTTGGAGTGATGTTGTGCACAACAGCACAAGCAACACTCGAGCTTTTGCAAGTGCAGGAATTAACGGTGCTAAAAACACACACACAAAAATGCTTGTTTGATAAACACCATTGGAGATGTGGCCTAATGCAAGTAAAAACCTCTACTATTTTTGGAATTAAGTAAAAAGAGAGAAAAATTTGGATCAGCCAACAGTTGGACACTCCTAAACGAACCTGCTCCTCACCTCCACTCCACCCCACCGTCTATTTAAGATTAAGTGATTGGACAAAAAGCCTCTCTCACACACCTACACGCTTTCTCAAGTCAGAGATTTCCCTGATTTCAAGGACTCGTAAGTGCAGTGGGAGCACTGAGGGTAAGGTTGGAAAAGCCAGGCTTTGGTCTCAAGTTTGCAGAAGTGATGTGGTTTTTTTCCTCCTAACTGGGCCTGTTGTCAGTAATGGACAAGGTAAACATTTACGCGTGAGAAATAAAGCACAGACAAATTAGCTGAGTCACATTCACAAGCAAGGTGGTTAATGGTGTGAAAAGGAATCACATCTCTTCTGTGTTTTATCCACAAACCCATTTTTAAGTCATGGGATACTTCTGAGTTTGTGATGAATTTAAAGAATACATTACACCTTCAACACACATATATATATTTACAAAGGCAAAAGAGTTTTCTCACTCTGGAAACCACTTATAAACAGTTCTACCTACATTAAATAGGTAAGAAATAAGAAAAAGTATTTTAATGGCTGCAAGCAACTGTATTTTCATGTCCACAAATTGGAGCAAAGAAACTTAGCAGCTGTGATCACACACCAGTCAAAGGTTATACCTGCAAGCAATTAGTGCAGAGGGACTTTTAATCCAACAGTGTCCTGGTCTCTCCAGCCTCCACAGAGACCTTCTGCCTTTTTTTGGGCCACAACCACCTCTGTCTTTGTTGTGGGACAGATGAATTGATAGTAGAGGTTATCCCACGGACAAGTTTCAGTATCTGAGACCCACATGTGGCAGACAGACAAACACAACAGGGAGCAGGCAGTTCAAAACCCAGATGAACAGAGAGAATGGGAAAAGCAATTCTGTGCAGGTCCAAACATAGTCAGTTATCAGGAAAATCTCAGCCATGAGATCTGTGTCATTGTAGAACCATTTTCCCAAGCAGAATAACAGAAGGCTTGAAACCTTCATACTTGGATCATCATCTCATGAATGGTATAATTGACCTGTGTATGGTATGACTACATTGCAAAGACATTTTAACTCTCTACGGGGCTGTGCAGGGCTCAGCTGTGATTTTAAATGAAAGAAAACAGTGTAACACTTGGAAAAAAATTTATTTCCTCCTTGTGGTTGTTACCTGCTGACTTAAGGATCCTACCTAAACAAGCTCTCAGTTAGGGAGCCCCCATGAGACCCCATGTTGACCTGGAAAGTGTTAATGTCTTTGAAAACTCCTTTCACCAGTGTTTGTTTAGGCTGGGAAGAGGGAAGGGCTAGGTGGAGAGTTACCTTGAGAATTAGAAGAACATAAAAAAAAATCCAGCAGGAATGAGGGTGCACCTAAGAAAGCAGGAAACACCTCAGGAGGAAACCTTCAGCATCTGAAGTCAAAAGAGGAGGAAAAAAGGGAAAGTCAGGAAAAGTTAAAAAGAAAAATACCCTGTCAAAACCATTCACTGAAGCCCCAGAGGTGCCTTTGCTTTCATTCACTGCACTGAAACATCGTGTTCCTTTGAATGCAGCTCTCTTTTATGAGCAGCAGTGGGAAAATGAATAGCAGCCGATGTTTCACACACGTAACCTTCCAACCTGACACGGGGCCTTGCAACGGGGCTAGAAAAGCACAGCAGCAACTCAGCAGTGACAAAGGTGCTCAAGCAGTGCTCAGATGGCCTTTCCCTCACACCACAGCTCTGCTCTGGGGATTTTCATGGGCTTGGGTCTTGTGCTCACTCTCTGCACTGGGATAAATTTCACTATTCTGCTTGTTTGTATGTGCAGATGCCCATATTTCAATAGGTGGGATCACACCACATGAAGAACTTTCATATCTTAATTTATATCCCAAGACTTCCTTTTTAGTCAACTTTATTGTGGAAATGCAAAGAAATTGAGAACGGACTGGAAATTTGAGTAACACAAACATAGCTGATACTTCTATAGTAAAACGAACAAACAAACAAAAAACTAATGGTCCTTTGTCTCAACTTTGCATTTTGGGGGGTATTTGGTATTTTTTTTGCTTCAAAGCTGGATTCCTCCTTTACAAAACCAAGAAAACAGGATTCCACCTTCCTAGGGAAGCATCTGGGGTGGGAAATAATCTAAATTCTACCATGTAAAAGAAATGAGGCAGCATAAGATGCGCATGGCAGGGATTGCTTTCCCAGTCATTTCAGATGCAGGAGTGATAAAACATTGCATTGCTTTCCTTTATTTCCAAAATCCATCTCATTTCAGAAGGTTATCAAGAGTCATAACAGGGTTTTTTTCTGATTTATTGTATGTGAACGGTTTCTATCTTGCTCCACTGGCTTGTTGGTGCCCCCTCGTGTTTAAAAGAACATGATAAAGATCAGTTGTGTTCATAGAGAAGAACTTAAATAACCATACCTAAGAAAGGTGGGAAAATTAGGGCAGAGGGGGAAAAAAAAGATTCTTAAAAGCTTTTTTTCAGAGTTTAAAACAGAGTTTTAGCTTGTAATTTTTCAGGAGTGTTTTTACATTATTCCAGATGTTCCTAAAGCCACTGATAAATTACAGGCACTTGTAAGTTTATAATAAGTGTCTTTTTTTAAAGTATTTTAAAAACATTCAAAAGGAACACTGTGATTTCTTCTTTTTATTCTTTTTCGGGTTTAACATTCCCATGCATATAATCAATAATTAAATAATACTCTCTGTGTTCTGATGGTAAAAGGTAGCTGTGGACTTGTTTTCAGCCACCTTTATCTCCAGGTGTGTGAGTTGTTGGGTGTGCAGGTTGTACATGAGAAAAAGGAGTTGGAGCAGAATCAGCCTCTGGAACTTCTCTTAATTGTGTCACTGGTCCCTTTCAGACCTTGTGCCAAGTACCTCACCTCATAGCTCTTGATATCCTCATCCTCAGTACATGTGGAATATTCCCATGGGAATTCAACCTGCTGTTAAGGTAAAAGAACTGCGTAGAAAAAAATTGTATATATATATATATATATATATTTATATATATATATGAAGTCTTGTCTTTTTAGCATTGGAAAAGCTGATAAAATAGACCAAATAAAAGTTACATATGTGGTCACTAATGACCAGATCTCCCCCTTATTCTTGTGCAGCAATGCAGGATGGGGAAAAAAAAAGCCAAAAACCCTGGTTTTCAGTTCCAGGATGAACACAGATGGATTTGGGTCAGTACCATATTGGCAAGTAAACATTTTGCTGTGGTCCTGGAAGAAAACTGTGTCCATCAAGTTGGCTGTGACTCAGGATCATGGGAGGAACCCTGTCAGCAACCCAGCAGCTGAGAAGGACTGCCAGACTATGGCAGCATGTTATGGGATGACCAGACATGGGCTGGGTGGGTGGCAACCATCCCAGCCAAAAAAAAACAGAACCCAACAAATTTTAAGAGCTCTCGAAGGTCCAGTGTTTTGAGACCAAGAGCTGATTTGGAAACTGCCAGAACCATCAGAAATTTGTGTGAATGTATCTAATTCCCACTTTGACCTACATAAACGATTCGCACAGAACTTCCTAAAACCACTCAAGTTCAGTTTTCCTCTGTGCTGTGATTCGAGTTCTCCTGAAAAACAGCTCCCCTCTGAAAAAAAAAACCAAACTCCTTCATGTGGTACCTCTTGGATCACAGTCCTGATAAAAATAGGTGTGGAACACGCTTTCCTCTTTCCTTGAGGACAGACGTGTGTTTGACAGTCTGGAGGGCGAGCTGCAAAAAAATTCTCCAATGACAGACCAACTCCTGAGTGGTGCAACTAAAAAGATTTATTAAGTTTAGGGGGAGAAGGTGGCACTAGAGCTGAAGAGAAGGCCTGCATGTCACACCTACCCCTGACACGAGCTAATCAGAGAAGTTTGACTTTGGCTTAGTCACGGTGAATAAGACTCCGGGAGTGCACAAACTTTTTTTATCGAATCTTTTTATCCCTCCTTGTCCAGCCCTCCTCTCTTATCTAAACCTAGCCCATGGCTACAGGCTTTTGAGTCACCTTGAGTTTGTCATCCCTTCCACCTTCCCACCCTGATTTTCACCTGCTTCGAAGAAAGCAGAGACCTGTGGGAACACACAGGACCCAGTGTCAGCCACTTGCTTTTAAAACACCAGTGTGTGTGCTCTGTGCTGCAAGTGAGGCGTATTTATGGCTCATTTGTGTACAATAACAAATGGCATGGCTCTGTTAATCTTAATTACCCATCTGGGTATAGACAGGCCAGTTATATTCACAGATATAACGCAGGGAAGTATGTGGTGTTCAATCCCACCAGGAAACAATCACCGCCGTGTTATTTCATTTATATAGATTCAAAACACAATGTAAAAATGTCCACATTCTTTCTTGGATCCATTTGGTGTTCAAAGACATGCACATGGAGGATACAATCATCCCTGACTACCAAGACCAGGACTCATCTGCTGCAGGTGATGCTCTGTCCTGCTAAGATCTGTATACCCTGTCTCAGAGGGATGACTGCATATTAAAACATCCTTCTTCAAATTCTTCTGTATTTCTTTGTTTTTGTACCTGCCCTCCAGAAACACAGTTTGAGGCTGAAAAAGTGATCACTACTTTAACCAAGCTCACCATTCTCAGTTTCTCAGGTAGGTCACTGGTATTCATGTCTTAGAAAATGCTGGTGAATCTCTCTGAACCTGCTGTTGACTCAGCCCTGGACTGGGTTCTCAGCCCATTGTTCTCTTGTTTCTAGGGAGTTTTCACAGAGATCCCAACTGAATTCGTGATTCATGTGTTTAAATCACAAACACCTTGGAGATAAATTGTGGATATTTAACAAAAAAAAAAAACTAACCCAAACAACCAAACACACAAAAAACCCCCGGTAACCACCAGTTGTAACACAATATATGAACGTATAGAATCTAAACCTACAATTGAGTGATAGTCTCATGTGCAACTTCATTGGGAATGTCTCATGTCCATGGAAAGGCCTCATAATATTTGTAGGTAATTGCTGTATAGACCATTTTAGAGCACTGTAAGAATTAAATTCTTAATTCTTAATAAACAAAAATAAAAAGCAGACCCATGAGCATGTGGAATATTATCCAAATATTAGTGCAACAGGTTCTTTGCTGTTTATACCACAAATGGTACTGTTACTACTTCAGGTCTTCACTCGTTTACAGAAGTCCAAATTTTCTACTTTTTGGGAAGTGTTGTTGTAAAATAACGGTCTGAAATTGTCAGCTGCCACTGCAAAAAATGCCCTTGTGACAGGATCACACACCCCAGAGGTGGCAGAACCTGGGAAGTTAATACAGGTCTTCCCAGCTGTGGCCACACTGGCAGCTGGAAACAACTGAGTGAAGAGTAGCCCCACCATGAGGGAGATGGGAGCTGTGGAAAGGGAGGGATCCTTGAGAAGTCACCAGGGAACAAAAAGGCCTTGGGCTTCTTGCTTTGTGGCATCTGGGCTGAAGGCAGGAAAGGGAGGTCAGTCTGGGCTCCTGGGGCTTGGGAGGTGGGATGGACAGGGAGCAAAACACCGTGGTTTGGGTCTGTAGGTGTGACCTCTGTTATCCTGGGAGGCTGGAAGAACCAGCATCTCCTTCTGCAAGTGCTGTCAAGTCTCTGAATTTTACAGAGTCTAATCTCCAGTGGATAACAAATCTTGAGCTGTTTTAGTGGCATATCTTCTGATAATGAACGAGGATATGAAAGTATTTAGGTCCTGGCATGTGAAAACCATCGCTGCTCATGGCAAAACTCCCATCACCGTTAATGAAGTGCTAAAAACTTGTCTCTTAGTGGGCTGCCAGTCTGTGCAGGACGGTAATTCTGCTGTAGAATGACTGTAGCACATGGGCTGCAGCTTCCAGTATCCAAGCCACTTAAAGGCTATTAGCCTGAGTCATTGTTAGTGCCTCTTTATGTCTTATAACAAAAGGCTTCGCTGTTTCAATTATAAATGGTGAAACAACTGCAGGTTCAAAATGAAGTTGCAGAAGATACTTAGACTAAATACCTGTTGAGGGAGATGTTGGCTCCCATAAATGCAAAGGGTGGCAAGTGGAGTCACAAGTAAATGCTTCACCCTTTTTTCCTCTTTATGATTCAAGTGACTAAAGCTCTAAGAGTAACTTCTGGTAAGCAATTTTATATATTATATATATATATATATATATTTTACCTTCATTGCTTAAGACCAAAGATGTAGGGGCAGGTCGTAGCATGCAGCTGCAGTTTGCACACGGGAACACTGTGGGTTGATTTTTGCTTTGGACTGTACACTATTAAAAAAAAAAAAAAAGAGAGAGAGAGAAGAAAAGCAAAGATACATGAGAACTATTCTGATTTTTCCTATCCTGGTTACCTGAAGATTCAGTTCAAGAAGGTAATCAATGGCTGCTTCTGTTAGTCAGAGATCAAAGAGCAGGGAACATACACTGCTATGTCTAATGGAAATGGCCATGGACCAGCAGACTTGCCCTAGAGCAAGAAGGGATTGAGATTAGGAAAAACTTCTCTAAATGCAAGGGTAATTTTAAACATAGCACCGGATTCCCACAGGAGCTTGAAATGGATGATGGCAATCTCATCAAAAGGAGTCAGGAAACTCAGATCAGCAGTAGCTTGGGTCCAGTTGAATCTGCCTTGGGACAGAGAGGGGGACTGGATCCAACTGCAGAGGGTTTAAAAAAATTGGGAGTGGGCTCAGTTTCACTCCCCCACCCCTCTGGCTGGTGCAGCTGTGCAAGCCAAGGCTGTCATAATTTCCTTCCATCAGTAGCAAGGGGAGAATCAGAGACCAGCTGTGACTCACATGGTCTGAGTCAAACCTTCTCCTGTGAACACAGCTTACAGCATCTCCCAATTTCATTTCAAAGCCCTGGCTGGGCTCTTGGGTGGTGTTACTTTCAACTGTAAATTGCAGAGGAAAGAAGTGGGAGGTTCCTCTGACTTTTTGTAAAATGACACTTGGAAACTTCGGCAGCATTAATGGGAAAACCCTGCGTGTTTCCCATCCTAGTGCCTAATAGCAACTAGTGAAAGTGTTTCATGGGGACGTGAGAAAGGGAATAGTCCTCATATGTACAAGCGGGGGGGGGGGATTGTCTTTTAATTTCTTTTTTTTCTTATGCGGAACTTCATTTTCCACTTCTCTTACATTGTCTAAACTTGTGAAAATCAGTCATCCTAAGTATTTATTCTTAATTTAGGCAACGCGTGGTGACCCCCAGCCTGCTTCTGCCACCGGCACAAGGCAAAGACCTGCAAGGTAGTGGATGTTTGTCACTACAGACATTGTTTTATTCAGTCCTTAAACCACCTGCAACTTTGAGCATATACTTGGTGCATTGTTACTCACAAACAGCAACATTTTTCTCACTCAACTTCGGCAAAATGTTAAAACACATGCACACAAAAAAAATTAAAAAAAAAAAAAGAAGCAGTGACTGTTCACAGAAGAAATATTTAACATAAGCATGCACAGAAGTGCCTGTGCTTGACATGAATGAGTTCAAAACATACAAAATATTCTGTGCTTTAGGTACATGAGCTCTGTATAAACGCTGAGTGTTATCCAGCCAAAAGACTTGCCATACTCTGAGGTCCATCTAGCCCAGGACCCAGTGTCTGTCAGTGGTAAGTAGCAAGAAAAGGAGATTAGAAACAGAACATCCTTCCCCACAAATGCCTTTCCAGCCATCAGAGGCTTAAGAGCTTACTCAGCTGAAAATTATAGCCAGACCACTTTGTACAGTAGACACCACTGGAGCTATTTTTCACAAATATTTCTCATCCCTTTCCCAAAAAAAAAAATTGCTTCTGACTTGAGTTGTATCTCATGAAAATGTAACAATGCTCTGTGTCCATAGTTTTGTTATATTTACCATTATATAGCAATTTACACAAGAATCTTACGGTTTCAGCTTATTACAAGGAAAAAAACCTTTTCTTATTTATTTAATCTTGCCACCTAATAATTTCTCTGGGTATACCTTAGTTTTTATATTGTGACTTACCATTCCCTGTTTATCTTTCCCATGTTGCCTGTGGTTTTGGGGCTCTCTGGAACCTGATTCTGTACAACACACCCATTTTTTTTTTGCTTGTGAGTCAATGACAGGCAGGGAGTGTGTTGTGTGTAGTGGTGAAGGTGAGGAGCAGGGGCTCCACTGCTGTCACAGCCACAGCCAGGGTTTGTTTCACCATCATGTGATTGTGTTCATGCTGTTTTCGGGAGGCTGCCAGGGATATGGGCTCTTATCTCTGGATGCCCCAGCTGAACAGAGAGCTGGAGCGTATCCCTGCCTTCACTGAGTGCCCCTCAAAAGTGTAAAAGACTTCGTAAAAATAGTTCAGAGGCAACTCCAAGGCAGGGAGGAGGTTGATGGGCTGGTTGGTTGGTTTGGCATTTGGGATGGTGTTACACGCAGGCATTTCCTGGGAGCGTGAGCACCCCGAACACCCAGAGCCTCCACTCAGCTTCCAAACACAGGAGCCAAGAACTGCATTATTATTGTTATAAAGGTACACAGTACATTTTGCAGGAGCAGACTGTAAATATTTCCAGCAATAGGTGTGGATGCCAAGCTTCACTGTCGCCTTCCTAGCCGTTAAGAAGGCATTTTTTTGTTTTATTGCACAGACAGTAGATCCTCCACCCCTTCGCCACCCTTCTCACAAGTATGTGTTGAGATGGCACACTGGGTTTATCACATGCTGAGGAAGAAAACTGGAGCTGGAGTCTCTGCTTCCTGTCATCCCAACAGCCTATTTTAGCTCGTGGGGCTCTCGAAAAGACAAATCGTGTTTCCTCTTCTCTTGTGCGTGGTTGGAGCCCGAGCAGTTCTGTCCCTTCAGGTGCACCAGTGGTCCAGCCCTTGGTAGTCTGCAATTAAAAGGTCCATGTGCCCACACAGAGGAGCCCAGGGAATACTGACAGGTAAAAGAAATAGTGTGGAGAAGCAGGACAGAGGGATGGAGGTCAGGCAGGCTCCGTCCAGAGGTTTTCCCATTATCTTTATATCAGTTTCCAACAACAGGCTTCTCCAAAGCAGCTCAAGGATCTGCTAGAGCTCATCCACGGGAGTGGGAAGGAAGCTTGTTGTCCTGCCTCTCAGTACTACTTGGTGGAGCACAGGTTCCACAGCACACTGAGATTTTTCCACTTCCACTCAAATCTGGGCCGTGTCAGCCCCAGGACCTTCTGAAATAATACCAGGCAATTAACGTATTTTAATTTTCAGGACACTTTAAAAGTAAGGATTGCCCATTAACACTTAAACACCTGGAATGAGGCAGTAATGTCGACTTTATTTTTATTATTTTTCCACTTGTGGAGCTGGAATACAAGCTTAATTTTGGAAATCCTGCTTGTCAGACTAAAACTTCCTAAAGCCTGTTACAAAATGATGCTGGGCTTTCAGTAGGGAATTACCCACAGAAAAGGTATCACTTCAGTGGTGAATGCACATTCTGTGCTGCCCTGTGCATACATCCAGGCTGGGTTCCCACCCCAGCTGTACTCAGCAGATGCTCGTGGAGCTTGTGGTCACGATGAGATAGGACACTGGAATCCAGCATTATTTCCAGATTTCTTTGTGTTTCACATCCGTAAAACAAATATATATGTTGGTCTTGTGCCCACATTTGGTTCTGTTGCAAATCTCCATCCAAAATAAATTAATTTTAGGCAAAGGGGAAAAGAGCACATTCCCAAGTGCCTTTGATCCTGGGTTAAGCAAGCTGGTAATTGAGGCTTCAGTGCAACACAATCTACTCGCCCTCTCTTCTGCTAAGAATAAACTAAGTGATGGGCATTTTAAAAATAGCCCAATCCATACTGTCCCAAAAAAATCCCAAAAGTCAAAAAAGGAGCTAAAAGATATGAAATGTAGCCTGAAAGCATTCAGACTCAAAGCCTTGAGGGTTTATATTCCATGAAGGAAAAGTCCATGCATGTAAATTCCCTGGGTTATGTATTTATCTTAACGTGTTTTCTGTCCCTCCTGTCAAACTTCCAACCAACCCAGGAAAGATGTTTTTACAATTTTAAGACCACTGTCCCACAGGAATATCTGAGCTGTAACCTGCTGTCTTCTGGGTAGCAAAGGGGGGTTGAGGGTGGAACTAGACCCATGATCTAGGTGGGAACAGTGTCTGCTCACTGACACCAGGTGGGCACCCTGGGCTGGGCTCCCTGATTCCTGTTTCCTGGAGGTGAGTACCACCAGCAAGATGCCACTCAGCAATGTCCCTTTTGGGGGTGCAAGGGGACCGGGAAGGGCCCAGGTGCAGCAGGAGCAGAGCAGTGCGAGGAGCTGTGACAAATGTGGGGTACTTGGGGTCTGACTGCCAGAAGCTGGGAAGCCTGCCAAGCCTGCTTCCTTCTGGCAGAGCCCTTGCACGCTTCTCTTCGAGTTTTTGAGGGTTAAGTGCTTGTCTGAGATTTAAAAAAAAAAGAAAAAAAAAGAAGGGAAAACAGTCAGAAAATGGTGCAGATAAATGTGTGTCAGTTTTGCCTAAGAGGGTTTCTGCAGCACAGCACAGGCTCGGGCAGTAAGTTTGGAGAAGACCAAGGAATCCCTGGGGGGCACTGAAGAGGGGTTTAAATCCGTGGAGATGAACAAGCCTGGAATCCTGTTCAAAATCCTGCACAAATACTGCAGCCACCCAGCGGGAGGTGTAAAAGGCGAGTGGCAGCTGTTTTACACCTCTCATTCCTAAAAAACAAAGTTGAGAAAAGTAACCTGGTGGTATTCTTTGAGGGCGTGACTTGGTTGGTGTGTGCTGTGACATCCAGAGCATCCCTCCTGGACCAGAGCTGGGAGAGGAGGGGGATGGCAGTCACAGCCTCCCTGGGAGATCACAGAACATGCCGAGTTGGAAGGGACCCACAAGGACCATCGAGTCCAACCCTTAGCCCTGCACAGGACCATCCCCAAGAGACGGGGCGCCCCGGCAGCCAGCGGGGCGGAGGAGAAGCTTGTCACCGCTTCCCCACTTGCCAACCCTGTCACCTTTCCCACCGGGGCAGCGGGAAACACGGGGCGGCGAACCGGGGAGGGGGCCAGTCACCCCCAAACAACGCGGGGCTTCAACAGCGGACCCAGCCGCGCTTTTTCCTTTTTTTTTTTTTTTTTTTTTCAAATCTCCTCTTATTTTAGCGAGACGGGGAGGCGCGGGAGCGTGACAAAAAAAAATAGGAAAGGGAGCGGGAAAGCACTTGAAAGCGGCTCAGTGCGAGGGTCTTTAGCTCTGTGGCGGAGCGTTCCCATCGCCGACCTTCCGCGGGCGCTCCGCGCCCAAGGTCAGCGCAGGTACGCGCGGGGCCGCGGGGGCTCCGCGGGGGCGGCGCCAGCGGGAGGGAGGGAGGGAGGGAAAGGAGGAAGGGAAGAGGGAGGGAAGGAGGGCCGGCTGCCCGCGGAGGGCCGCGCTCCGGCGGGCCGGGCCGCCCGTATTTAAAGTGTGCCGGGGGCGGCGGAGCCGCTCGCAGGGTGAGCGCGCCCTCCCCGACAGGCGCCGCGGGGAAGGGGGGGGAAAAAAAGGGAGGAGAAACAGCAGCAGCAGGAGGAGGAGGAGGAGGGATCCTGGCAAGTTCGGTGTGGTACCAAGTACAGGCGGGCTGCAGGGCTCGGACGGGCGATGGATAAGGATGAGATCCACCTGCGCAGGCTGCCGGCCGCCGCGCCTTGGGGACCGCGTAAGTGTCGCCGGCCGCGGCGGGGACGGTGCGGGATGGGGAGCGCTCCTGCCCGGCCGGGGACGGGCTCCGCGGGCCGCCCCGCCTGCCCCGATAAGGGATTTATTATTAGCGTTTCATCGACTATTTTTAAAAATCCAGAAATAATCTCCGCGGAGTAGCGGCGAAATGAAATAGCTTTGTCCCACCTCCGCCCCCACCCCCCCAAAACGGTGTAAAGTCCTTTTAACCTGCGTTAATATTGTAATTAAAAGCTCGTCTAGCCCCGGGAAGCCAATCTAATTGTGGGAAATTGCCGGAGTACGAAGTATATGTGACAAATCCTTGAGTTGATGATTGTTCTTAATTCACACTGTGCCGCGGAAGTCGAGCTAGAAAAAAAAAAAAAAGAAAAATCTTACTAAATGAAATGGATCTGTCCGAGATTGTCAGTAATGCTTTTACAGAACTGACTAAATCATGTATCTGGGTATCATTAACTAATGTGTGCAGCAAAATAAATTATATATATTGGAAGGGGACAATACATTCCTTGGCTGAGAAGTTACAGAGTGTTTGGAGCCAAAGAGCAGATCGTTTAAGTGGTAGGGGGTGGGAATTTCCTTGGCTTCCCTCTAGAAATAAATCACAGCTCGGTGCCTGTGTGCATGCATGTGCACCCACATGTGCATTTATATAAAATCTTCACACACACACACACACTGTGTATATAAAACCTTCGCACACAGGCACTGGAACACAAATTTTGTGAGTACTATTTACTGAACGCATTTTTCTCCCAGTTTAGAGACAATAAAACTGGGACTGAGATGCTAACCAGGAACATACTGGAACACATTTGATTATCCAGCTGAATTACATACAAATGAAGTAAATTTAGCATGGCACCATTTATAAATTCCACGCTTTACAATCAAAATTCCAAATCTAACTGGTGGCAGCTAAGAATAGCACAGGGAGCCCTTTTCTTCTCTCCCTCTTTTTGGATTCCCACGAAAACTGTTATCCTGGAGCCTACTCATTAAATGACCAAATATTTCATCAGAGTTCAGCCCATTTCTAAAAGAAATGCTGTTTGCTCATCAAACCATAGGCTGGTCAGAGCGCTCAGAACGAAAACTTTAATGTCTGACACAAAACAGGTGGGCTTTGTATCTAAATACCGGGGGACTGGGTTTCTGTATTCTGCTGGTTGTCCCACCTTGACTTCTTTATGAAAATAAGGAGCTTGAACTTTTCAAAACTGTCGTGGAAAGCAGGGGAAGCTGAAGTGTTGTCACAGTACATTGACAGAGATATGGGTAAGAGGACTACATGATAAAATGGCACTAGAAACTCCACCATTACTCACGGGGCAGGTGGCAATTTATCATGAGGCAATCGCAGCGATAGGGTGAGAGTCCTGAGAAACCTTTTGAGTGGCTTTTTATCTTTGGAAAACGTAGTATTTTGCAGTGACATTATTTAATTTACTGAGTCACCCATTTAGCAGCATGAGCACTGTACACCAGCTTCATTGATGAGTTCAAGGAGTGGTTTTGCTCTTGGAAGTGCATGTTTGTGTTTCTGTTGATAACCTATCCAAAAGAGCTTGTTTGTAAAAGCTGGTTATAAGATGAAACTCTTGTCTAATTACATAGCACAGCCATGTATTGTGGTACAAATCCTACCTAGTTGTTTGGTAACTTCTGCATTTATTGCTGGAGAGACATGTGGAGACCCAGCCTTGATGTCTGTGTGTGCTCTTTGTACTCAGAAAACCTCCCGCAGACAGCAAAGGAGACTTGCTTGTTACAAGGAGTTGGGAAAAAATTTGGGGTCAGTGAGAGGATGATGGAAGACAGGAAAACAAGGGGGAAAACCTGTGCTCCTATAAGCTCTGGGTAAATACTGTCTGTTGCCTACATCCAAAGGACTATTTCACTTACGGCTCACAAGAAAAAAAGTGACCTCAGCACATTATTTTTGGCTCTTTTGGTGGCATGAAAGGACAGGTGTCCCCAGCTACATCTGTGCCCTAAGGAGCCAGGCATTGCAGCTGATGCCTGTCAGCTTATTATATGCAACTCCTTCCTGATGTCCTGGGGTAACAAGTACATCTAATAAAGACTGGATGAGGGTCAGAATTGGGGTGGGCTCAAGGGAAAGGTATTGGCATGTTAGCTTCTAAGAGGACCATGGTGATGTCCTGTCACTTCAGAGAAAAGCTTAGAGGCACAGGGGACAAGTGCTCAGGACTGAGCACAGGTTTAGGATTCAGGTCTTTACGCCTCAATGTTTCAACGATCAAAAATTCCCTGAATGGACATCTGCCCCCTTTGAAAACCACGGGAGAGTTTTGTCACCACCTTAAATGTTGTCAGGCTATCACCCCAGAAAATGAAATGTTTTTCCCCTTTTCTCTGGAATACACTGCTCAACCCAAGGCTGGGACTTCCAGCACAGCTCTTTAGGTTTTTGGTCCATATTGCCCTGCTTCCCATGGTAGCACTGCAGCTATTTCCATTAACAGTGAAAATGATGAAGCATATTAAGCTAATAATTAATCAGAGATGACAAGGGACTAATAACTGTATTGATTTAATTAGGACTTCTTTTCCAGCTCTGTAACTTGCAGTCATGCACATCATTAACTTAGCATTTTAATTTGCCGTAATAACTTATTAATTTCTGGGGGCGAGCACGCGCACGGCTGGGGCAGCGGCTCTGACTTTGTGCCTCAGTCCTGCCCAGGACTGGTAGTGAGCAGGGCGCTCTGTCAGCCCCTGGGAGCTGCTCCTGCAGAGCACCGAGGCGGTGGGAAGCAGGGAATTGCCGAGCCAGGTGTGGTGGATGAGCCGGGAAGGCACGTGTGGCTCTCTGGCCGCTCCGCTGCGGTTGGATGGGCGTGACGCGAAATATGGGGTAAAAGCAACGTGCCAGAACGGGAGGCGGGAGAGCGACCCTGGGAAGGAGCAGCAGTTGTTGGCATCGGGGAAGGGAAAAATGTCCCTTCTGACTTGTGCTGCACCCTTTGAATTCTGGCAATTTTCGAGAAGAGGAAATGCTTGGGGACGTACTGTGGTTGGAAAATAAGGCTCACTTTAAATTAGAATCACTTTGGGGAGAGGAGGAAAGGCAGGGGCTGTAACAGGCATGATAAACAGGACTTTACTGTGTGAAAGGCTGACGAATGCCAAGTTTACTCATCTTCCCCCCCCCCCGTTTTGTTGGGGGTACTTGGCACTCGCTGGGCATGCCTGGCATCTTATGCAGCTGGGTCCTCAGCAAGATCCCCTCTGGTACACTGCTGACCAGAAGCTTCTCCAGCAGGGAGAAGCTGTTCTCACTGAGATCATAGAGCTAAATAGATGGTTGTGTTGCGCTGTACAGCAAGGTTTGGGACTTGCGGGGAAAGAGATCCTATCAACCTCCACGCAGAGCTCAGCATCCTGCTCTGTATTGTCAAGGTACTTGTAAACCTTTGCCCTGTGCCATGGGAAGGCTGATTCCTCTGCTTTATCCTCCTTTGCTGCAGAGGGCAGTCAGCACAGGGACAAGAGCTGTGCAAGCCTGAACCACCAGGCAGGCTCCATAGGAGAGCCTGTCCAAAGTCCTTGTCCTTGTCCTTGGCAAGATGATGGGGAGTTTGGAGAATTTACCCTATCAAGTATGCATTTCATATAGAAATGGCTCATTTTCATATGGAAATATTGTTGGGTCACTGTGCAGGTGAACCGTCAGTCTGGTGAGCTCCAGGAACAGAAGTCACCACTTTCCTCATTTCTTATGGGTGTTTTCAGGGATTCTGAGAAAGCCTTTCTGCACACAGCCTCATACCTTATTATACAAGCCAAGTTAGAAATAGTTGTGCTTAATTTCAGAGACTGCAGAAGATGTTTAGCTGGGGGTGGGAACATTCACCTTCCCGACCTCACTCATGTTTGCAGGCCAACTGGAGATTATGGCAGGACTTGCAGTTCTGTCATAGGTACAAACCCCAAGAGGGGTTTTACAAATGACAAATTTTCAGGGGTTGGCAGCTTTGCTGAGACCCTATCAGGGTGTTATTTTCAGTGGTGCTAAGTCATCTTGTGCCAGCTGTTAGATCTAAGCAATGTCACTGACGCTGCGCGACTCCGTTCTGCTGCTCTGAAGAGCAAAAAAAAGGTAGCGGTGTCTCCATCATTCCTGAGAGGTAGTTTGTGGTAAATTCGGGCCTTTTAACAACAACCACAGAGGCTGCCTCGCTTGGGAGGCTGGGAATGCACAGGAAGCAAAGCTCCTCGTGCTGGGCTGCATTAGTCACCACGGCTGCTTCACAGGCAAGCCCACAGGCCCTCCAGGGAAACGGATTCTTATTTATTTGGTTTAGCCTTTGATTTGTATCCCTCGTCCCTCTATTTCTGAAAGTAGTACTACATCCTGGTGGGAGGGCCAGCCCTTCTCCCTGCCCCCTAACCTCCCTGTATCCTTTAGCCTTTATCTGCAGCAGCTGACCCGTGTCCCCATGCACATCCTCGCTCCGTTTGTTCTGTTCCTTTGTGCTGCTCCGTGGGTCCTGCCGTTTGAGCTCCCTTTGCTGTTCCCAGTGTCTTGTCCCTGCCTCTGCTCTGTGGCTGGCCCACATGCCAGTGTTTTCTGTCTTCTTCAGACTCCCACAGTTCACATTTTTGAACCTTCTACTGGCAGTCTGTCCTTCCAGCCATTACGGGAACTATTTCCAGATTTGAACTGATGGAAAGATAGTAGCAACACCAGATCCAGTGCCATTCCTCTTTAATATCTTTGCCTGCTTACCTTATCTGCATATCTGATTTATTCTTGGCAGCTCTGTATCTGTGCTAGGACCTGGATGTACATTCTCATTCCTATCAGTGGTATATTAATAATGTATACAATTACTGAGATGTCCTTTCGGACTGCAGCTCTGCAAGCTGGAACCTTTTCTTTTTTGAAGCTGACACAAACACCTATGACTTTTCCCACACAACTGTAAGTGATCTGGGGGAGTTTTAAAATCTGTAATCTGTTATGAAAAGCCTAAGTGGTTTGCAGGCATTAACTGCTCTTTTTATATCTTATAAATTATTTAACTTCTGTCATGACAGCAGTGATACACAACAATACAAGTTATGTATTCCTGGCTCCCAGTCCCGCTGTTTTACCTCTCCCTCTATTTGTATCCTGAAAGGGAGAAACTTGATGAGTGTGTACTAAAATGAGAAAAAACCCTCTGTTTTCTAAACACATTGCAAATATTTGTTGCCCCTTGTACTTCTTCATTGACGTCAGCTGATATCCTGCTTGGAATATTGCAATAGGGATCTGTGTGTTGATAAGTGATGTTCACTAAGAAAAAAAATTTGTCCAGGGAGAGAGAAATACATTACAGAGCATTACATTAGTGAAAAAAGGAAAAAGTCTAGCAACTAAATTACATCTCCAGTGCAGATTCAGGACACATTGTTAAAAATTGAATAGGAAAAGTGAACAGATACTGACTTCAGTGACATCATGGAGGTAAAAGTAATGAACTCAGAGTCCTCTGAATACATTTTGAAACTCTACTTTTTAACATGATGTAGTGGGAGTCTTATAATTGTTCTTCAGAAGCAGAAAAAGAGCCAAGGTGGACGTTTCAGGGCTGAGCATCATTCAAAGTTTTGGTTTTTTACTACTTTGAAGCAGGGAAGGTGACAGACACTGGTTCAGTGCAGCAGTAACAGTCAAAGAAAAACCCATCCTGTATTTATGTCTGACCATTTGTACTATGGCATCTTGGCTGACGGCGCACCGCTAGATATGTCAATGGATGTGCTTTGCAATTCTTCCCGGATTTTGGCAGGCAAAGACTCAAAATATGGTGTGACTTTATGCTTGTGGTATGATTGCCCAGGGAAAGAAAAAAAAAATCTACTGCAGACTGCAAAAGATGGAAGCTTTTATGCAAATACCATCCCATTCATCACAGTGTGTTGCGGCGCTATTGTCCTGAAAAGGTTTTGTAGTGATGGATTCATGGGATTTTGGCAAACCAGCAAGAGAAGGAAGAAGAAGGGTTGCGTGGGCGTACTGCATTCACTGCTGTGTGCCTGGGAGTTGGGCATCCAACTCCATATTAAATCACCTCCTGGTTTTTCATTAGCATTGGCATTGTCAGAGAATCACGGAATGGTTTGGGTTGGAAGGGACCGCAAAGCTCATCTTGTTTCAATACTTCTGCCATGGGGAGGGACACCTTCCACTAGAACAGGTAGCTCAAAACCCCTTCTAGCCTGAACACTTCCAGGGATGGGGCAGCCACATCTTCTTTGGGCAACTTGTTCCAGTGCCTCACCACCCTCACAGTAAAGAATTTCTTCCTACTACCTAATCTAAACCTGCCCTCCCTCCTTGAAGACATTCCCCCTCATCCTATCACTACGTGCCCTGGTCCAAAGTTCCTCTCCAGGTCTCCTGGAGCCCCTTTTAGGGATTCTAAGGTCATCTCAGAGCCTTCTCTTCTCTAGGGTGACCAACCTCAGCTCTCCCAGACTGTCTTCATACATGGCTCCAGCCCTCTGAAGCGTCTTCACGGCCTCCTCTGGACTTGCTCCAGCACATCCACATCCTTCTCATGTTGGGGACCCTCAGCTGGACACAATGCTCCAGGGTAGAGGTGCAGAGTCACCTCCCTTGACCTGCTGGCCACGCTGGTTTTGATGCAGCCCAACACACACTGACAGCTCATATTGAGCTCCTCATCAACCAACACCCCCAAGTCCTCCTCCTCAGGGCTGCTCTCAATCCATTCCCTGCCCAACCTGTGTCTGTGCTTGGGATCGCCCCAGCTGAGGTGCAGGGGCAATTGGTCTATTCCTTTGGAGAAGCTGATCTGGACCTTGAGACCTTTTCTCATGTGTTTAGCCTGGTGGGGACACCGCTGATGGAAGATGTGTGTGGAACAGTTTGGGATGTACCAGCTGGTGCCACGATGTATCCGGAGGGGAGGTACCAGCTGTGGGACCACTGGAAGGATGAGACTAAGCAAACTGTAGCAATGTGGTGAAAGCACCCTTTCCCCAGGCTCACTAGTGGAAACTACTACATTATTGTCTGCATCCTGTGCTCCTGGCACGGAGTCTGAGACTGGTCTAAAGAAGGAGAATGGTTCTCTGTGTGTAGTCTCAATGTTGGTATTTGGTCAGCAAACCTCATCCAGATGCTTGTATCTCGCTGCATACTTTTGAATGTTCTTTTTCTGATGAATGGCAAGGGCAGGCTTCTAAAAATAAATTAATGGTTTTCCCTTTTTACTTCCTGTGACTTAATATACTTTATTTATCTATATAGCTACTAGTCATCATCATTCTTCAGCTCACTCGAGTATAAACAGAAATGAGCCTGAGTCACAAAGTAAGGATGTGGAGCCAGGCTTTTTCCAGGATTTTAGCCAGGTGTAGGAGTTCCAGCTTAGGGGTCGTGGAGGGAAAAGACTGGCCCTGAGGCTGTGCCTCAGGGGTCTCACACATGAAATATGGAGATGAAAGACTGCCCGCTGCTGCTTTCTGCGTCTTCTTCCAAGGTGGTAAGACCTTGCAGCTCTGGGCAAAGAGTTAAAACAAAAGTAATTAAAAGTATTTTAAGAATTAAAAGTATTAAAAGAATTTTAAGGTTAGTTTATCACTAAAATAATAAAACCAGAGTGAGATGCCAGTTAATTATTGCTCTCACACAATCCCTAAGGATTGTTGATCAGTCCAACGTCCAAAGCAACAGGTGCTCTCATTTAATCAGCTCAAGCAACGTACTTTCACAAATTCACTCTCCTGGGGCATACAGACAGTTCCTCATGCTGCTGGTAGTGTGCCCCAAACCAACCATAAACTTCAATGAAACAGATCTGAAAATAAATGAATGTTGCCAGGAATTTTAAGGTAGTGGTCTCCTTTTGGTATTTGCCCACTAAAATTTAAGACTGCCTCTGCCCATCAGTAGCAGAACATGCTATGATTTTGTTTCCTCATTAGAAATGTGAAGTAATCTAACCTAAAACATCCTGAGCATCATTTTCTTGGCCAGAATATGCCTTGGGGGTACCTCTCTTTGTGGTTAAGCAGCACATGTCTGTGTTAGGAGGTATGTGAAATAGGAAAGGCATAAGATGTACTGGACAATAGGAATTGGTGCTCCCTGGAGCTCTGTGTATCAAGGTATGTGTCCTGTGGGAGAAGTGGGCTTGATGACAAACAGAATAATGAAGAGTGAGTGTCAACATACTCCAGTTTTTTTTTTTCAATCAGCAGGACTGATTGTACAGAGGGTGTGAATTGAGTGATCCTTAACTTTCTGGGGAGGGTTTCTGGGGATATGGGTATCAGCACTGGACTAGTAGGGTTGTGTTTGCAGCTCCATCAATTTGTCTGTGAACAATCTTCTGGGGTTTAGTGTTGACATCGACAGGGACATAGATTTGAAATGTTGTTTCATCTTTACAATTGCTGTCAATAATCCATTTGGCAGGAAGCTGAGAGTGCCTAAAGTCACGAGGGAGCAGCTTAAGGTACGTTGCCAGGACATGTTTCAGCTAAGAGAGACCACTATTTCTGTGCTACAGATCTGTATTTCAAATTCAGTCATTTTGTAGAAATATTTTACTTCATGTGCCCTGAGATGTAAGATGATGTTTGGGCTCTTGGAATAGGAACAGCTCCCATTTCTGAACAGTTGTACTCAAGGACATGCAGGAGATCCATCTTTAGCTAATGGTGGTTGGGAATCAGGTTGAAAGGCAAAGGCTGAACACCCAAATCATGTCCCAGCCCTTTTGCACGTGTTTTAGAAGTGCAAAGTATTTCTTTACCCATGGATCTTAGAGGACTTCACAAATTTTATTGAGACATCAAGAAAGCCCATCAACTTAATTTGCGCTGTGTTCATTTGCTGTTGCACAACGTCTGTTATAGGACATGAGTGAATATGTTGAATTTATGGGCTTGACAGGTAACAGAAAATAAGAATTGTCATTTTAGTTCACTTGACATGGATTCAGCTGAGAGAAGAGAATACTTCTCCAGGGTAAGACCACGTGCAATGTGTAGGTGAGGGTGGAAGCAGAGCAGTGTATATTAAACCCAAATTAAATAGGGTAAAAGTGTTCTAAGTGCTCCTTAGTTCAGAACTGGAGTTTAGACTATCAGGCTGTGCTTATTTATTCTGTTGTTTACTTTTGACTGATGGGTGTCATCACACTGTAAAATCTGGCCCAAGTGAAACAGCTTATTTTTTTAAAATTGCAGCTGATCATTTTCATTTAAGAAAGAATCTACTCTCTCAAGCACACCAAGAATAATGATAAGTCATGGACTGCAAGAGAAATTGTGCTCACCGGTACCATTCTTACTCTGCTGTAATGACTTGTCTTTTGTGTGTTGGGATAAAGTATTTTTGATTAATCCTAACCATTTAAGGCCCATCTAACAATATAAATGAATAGCTGGGTGATAAAAACCAAAGACCACGTACTAGCTCTCAGGGGAAGAGCAGAAACAGGTTTTGGGTTAGATTTTAAACGTTGTTACATACTAGAGGCATAGAAATCAAATCTAAGCCTTTTAAAGCTAATAGTTTCTAAATGGCAGATGAGTTAATTGAATTTTTAAAGTTCCTCCTTTTAGCATCTAAGGAGCTTTCGGTTAAAAGAACCAGATTATCGTTTCCAAAACAAGATCTTTGTTGTCTTGATAATGTAAATTAATGAAAGCTTTCCTTTCTCTCTTTCTCCTCAGTATGTTTTCTCAAAATAGCTCATCGGGGCTGTATCCTGCAATTTGCTGTGCCCTCTGGCCCTCGTCCAGTAAAGCACTTAAGTGTTCAAATAACCCTGGTTTTGGTGGCAAGTGGGCAACTGAGCAGGAGACCCTCCCGTGTGTCCCAACAGCTTCCACACATCCCTGTTTTCACGGGAAATCTGCAGCTCCCTTCCCACCCTCCACAGTGTCTGCTCCACCTGATGTGAGCAGTATTTCACGACACAGTCCTGGCCCTTCGTTCGTGCATCTGTTTCAGGGGGTTTGAGGATGATTTAGTGAAAATCCTTGCATTTCAGGTAGCTTGCTCTGGAATCCAGTGGGGACTTTGCCACCTCTCTTAATTTTGGAGGTGAAGCACATGTCTGATGGTAGTTAAGGAGTTCAGCATCTCCCCAGTCACGACACTAAATCTTTCAAGTAAAAAACCCCATTGAAGCAGTTCCTGGGAGCCTGTGATTGATTTCAGTGCAGCAATTACTCTGTATTGACTGACTGGAGCACGCTGTCTGTCAGGAGCAGAGTTGGTTTGCGGGAAGCTTTCATGTTTTTCACGTGGCAAATAAAATCAGGGACCCTACCAAACATATTTCAACCTTAATGTGAACAACCTGATGTTTAAAAAAAAGGCAAAAAACAAATAGACATTTAAATCTCCTGCATTGAGTGAAGGGTGTATATTGTGCTGTCATTTAACAATATAAGTAGGAAAGTAAAGATTTCTCATAACCAGATTATTACGGGTGATTGTCTTTCCTCTGGAGTTTTGCGTTGCTGTCAGACCAAAACAGGGAGCTAATTCCAGCTTTTACCCCTTCTCAAGTTTGAGACCATTGCTCTTTCTGTTTCTCTCCATCACATTTTTCTTGCCACTGCTTTCTTTGTTACCCTTTTTTTTTAATTAGTTTTTAAAATTTAAAAGATGGAGAAAAGTGGATATTACAGAAACAAAGCCAGAACCAGGTAGAGAAAATGTTTCAGCCATCCACAGGCAGGAAATCTGAGCTCCTCTGGAACCTGAATGAATCCTGGAGCAGTCCTGTTATTTTTATATATTTATTTCCCTGTTCGACTGTTCTGTCTGCTTTTCCCACGTTATCATCAAAGTGGCCCCAGAAGGGACAGTTGTGAAACAGAAACTATCTGTGAGTGGAGGAACAAAACCAGAGCTTTTGTTAAGCTTGGTTTTAGCAAAACCAAACAGCTTTAATTGCCGTAAGTGTTTGCAAATGTTGCTGCTCTCTTCTAAGTGTGTTTTAACATGGGGGGGAAATGGGCAAAGGCAGGGAGAGATGTTGGTGGCAGCCCCATCTCCTTGAAACTTGGGTTGAGCCGGTGCAGTGGTGGTGGTTTCTCCCTCTTCCCACTCTGTGCCCTGGCCAGACTTAGGTTTGCAGCACTGAAGCTGAAGGAAAAAATAGTTTCTTCCCCTGGTTCACATGAACTGCTTTGAACTGGAACAGATGTGGATGTACAGAACTGTCTGCTCACAGCGACCGTTCCATTTATAACCACGGGTTTTCTATTCAGGTCTCTTTATCATTTTTAACTTATTTTCTGTTTCCACGTCCTTTTCCACAATAAAATATTCCTAACTAAATGGGTTTTCAGCTCACATCCAAAACCATTGCAAGTGCTGTTCCTTGCTTGAACTTACAGTGCCAACGTTATTGTTCAGTGATTTTTTGCTAATAATGGTGCCCAGAGGAGGCAAGGTTGAGTTTGGTTTTGTGGTATTTGTAGGATGGGGTTCAGAATATCGGTTTATTACCAAATTAGGGCAGAATCTGGAGTCTGGTGGTGTTAAAATCTCACAGAAGGTGTTTGTAATATCTAACTTCCAAATGGCATTCCTATTAATTTTCTGCTTTGTTGAACTGTTTTTGACTCTGGTGTACAAAATAAGTTTGTGTGCAACTCAGACCAGAATTGTTCCAGTGAGTACAGATAAGGGATTCACATTCAACCACAAAAATTCAGTCCATGGTGATGTTTTTTGCTTTGTGTTTTTCACAAACTCCTGCTTCAGAGTACATTCATTCACTGTTTGATTTGATTAAGTGCTCAGTAATTAGTTCCACCAATGCTCTGCTAAGTGAGAAGGTGAGTCCTGCGATTCCCATTGACCAAGACACAGGGATGTGTCCTGGGATGAAGAAAAAAATGCATGAAAAGATGAAATCATTGGTGGTGTTTGGTTCAAGCTGATCAGTTATGCCTCTCCTCACTTGAGCCGACCATGTGGCCTTTATTACAAAACTAGGAATTCATTTTTTTAGAGTTACTTCAGTTTGTCTGTCCTGTAATTTTCTGTGGAGACAGTCAGTTGTTTGTACATTGGGGACCGTACGTGTCAAGTTCTTTGTTTTAGTTCATTGCCTTCGGTTGACACTGAAAACAAAAATCTCCTTGAAATTGTGGAGACAGATAGGATTTTAATCGAAACCACATTAAAAGTCAAAACCCTCTGTGGCCACGGGTTTTCTTGGGGTTCAATACCTCCTGCACTCCTTTTGGGAAGGCCAGAGATTTTTTTTCATATCTGAAGGCACTTTTCTTTTCTGATTGACTCAATACCAGCTCTAAAACTGGATGATACAGCCCTGTGAAGCAATGCTGGGATGGTATTGGGATGCTCTGAGGAACAGTCCAGGAACAGTACCCTTGGCTGTGGATTCCTCACAGCACTGGGCAAGAATCACTTTGCTGTTGTTGGGCTACCTTGACATCACTCAGGCTGCATCAAGTGAAATCAAAATTAAAGTAGATATTTGCAGTATGGAAAAGAGAGTTTCAATTGTTCAATTGTAACGAAGAAACAAAAGGAATTTTGGTGCTTAATCTGGTTTTACCAGGGGTAACAGATAAGATCTCTATCTGTCAGGCTGATACGGTGTAGGCTGGTTTCTGACACACAACTTGCACTCACCTAGACTCACTCAAACTCTCGTGTGCTTGTACCCCCAGGATGCACCTTCCAGTTGTGGTGTTTCTCTTGCTCTTTTCTCCTTCCCGTGGTCCACGCACTTTATATTTCCATAGCTGCAGTTAGCTTTATTTGCTCAGTTTAATTTCCATTTAACGTTTCTTCCGAGAAAAAAAAGTACAGATGTTCAACTGCAAACATTTATTTTATTTTTTTTAAACCTCTTTGAATGCTTTTGGTTGTCCTGTACGTTTCCACTGCGAAGGAAACCCTTCGCGCGTCAGCCCTGCGACAGAACTTTTCTCTTGAACTCCCTTCGTGTCCTTGCACTACCCTCCCGCAGCTCTAACAAGAATTAAAGCTCCATGGGAACATCCCCAGTGCACAACCACATCAAAGCTGTGGTTGGAGTCCAGCTCTCAAACAGCCCCCAAAAGCTGGCCAAGCCTGGTGTGTCAGTTCTGGTTTGATATGTTGTGTAGGAGCCCCTACGTGCAGCGTTCAGCGAAGGCTGGAGACCAGACACCGAGTTCCCAAGAGCTAATTGCTGTCTGGACTGAGGCAGCATCTCCCTTATCCATCTCTGCAACTTGTCCACATGAGTTGTTTAATCCTCTCTTTCACCAAAGCACCACATAATTTGTCTGGTTTTAATGTTGACCAGTAGTGATTCCTTGATGTGAAGAATGTGCAGTGAGGGAAAATCTGTTTACAGTTCGAGTTTTTCTTCACGTTTGCCAGTTTTATTGACTTTATTTTTAAGGAAAAATAATTACACGGAGTCTGGTTTTAGTCGAGGACTTTTCTGGTTTATGTGAGGAACAGACAAAGACCTGTCACGTCGTAAGGGTAAAATCAGGTGGGGAAAAAAGTG
Organism: Neopelma chrysocephalum; assembly: GCF_003984885.1. NCBI lineage: Eukaryota > Metazoa > Chordata > Aves > Passeriformes > Pipridae > Neopelma > Neopelma chrysocephalum. Next base: position 966,996 of record NW_020897771.1, on the reverse strand, counting down.
TTCTCTCCCTTCAACAAATAAATCAAGTGCTTCCACCGAAGAAGAATATCCAGTAATGTCACAAGTGTGGGCACTAAGGATAAGCAGACACATCAACAGAGGGAAATCTCTGACAAGTTTTAGGTGTGTCATTCAGGCATGGGATGTATCTTAGTAGACAGTCTGTCACTTTTATTCCCTCATAACTTTTGACAAGAGACAGATAATACTGCAGAGTTTATTTTAAGGTAGATTGTTGAATTTTGTGTCTGTTCTCTTTCTTTCTTCCTTTTTTTTTTTTTTTTTGATACTTTCTACTTTTCATTACAAAATTAGTGCCCCAGCTATTTGTTAAGCTGGTTCTATTTGGGGAGGAAGCAATGGATGCAGAGAGCAGCCGGATGCTGTTAAAGTGTTTTTTATTTTAATTTTCTTTTTCTTTCTGGGTGCTTGTTCTTTGCTCAGCTGAGCACTTGAGAGGAGTACTGGTGAGTGCTCAGAGTGGTGCTGGCAGAGGTCAGTCACAGCCCTTGGGTCCCTGCAAGCCCCAGGCCTTCCCTGACACCGCTGAGCAGACTGCCCAAACCATATGGTTGTTCAACGGTGGATCAGAAGTCTAAAAACATAGATTATCTGAACAGTACTTGTGGCCAAAATGAGATTTAAAGATCTGGGTCTCCAAAAAAGCAAAGGATTTGTTTGTTAACCAGTGCCTGAGCATGCTTGGTGCAGACCACTGGTGCTTTGCTGTCTCTCTGTGTCCAACTATGTTCTCACAGCACCAAATGCATCCCAAGGCTCGGCACCCCAAGAGGTGCTGAGTGCCCTCGAATCCCATCTCTTCCCACGGTCAGAGGGCACCAGGGAGGAGCAGAGAGTCAGAGGCAGAGCCAGGCAGCTGTGTGGCCACAGTGCCTCGCTGGCTCCTTTGGGATGGAGGATTCAGGACCAGGAGAAACATAACAGTCCTCTTGGGACGAATGTGGGAGCGTGAGGGCATCCAGGGAGGCTGCACCTGGGAGGAAAGGGGATCTTTTTTAAAGCTGTTGAAAGCGGGTAATTTTGGGTGATCTCAGTCTTTTCTAGCTTCTCCTCTTACACAGACTGATTTGTTTTACATCTGGGGCGCGATCAATAGATAAGGCATGGGAATATTTACTCACCAAATTGGAAGGGCGCAGGAATTCGCTGTGGGAAACCGGTGCATTCCTATGGGCTGGATCTCCTGGAAGCCACAGGATGTGTTCCAGGCATATCCCCTCTGAGGAGGGGGCAAGGATTCTTAGCCCAAGCAGAGGGAGGATAATTTACCCCTGAAGAATTTTCTTTCATATTCATATAACTTCCAAGTTCCACGCCGGTCCTAGAAAATGTTGTTTGAGAGGCTGTTTTTGTAAAACATTTGTCATTCCTGAATCTGGGATGCTCTGCTTCAGTTGGTGTCTTTTAGTGAGAGTTTGCCAACATTTGTGTGAACAACTGTTTCACTGTGCATTTTCTGTGTTTTAGTGATGTTGCACAGCAGTGTGGGTGTGCAGCACAGGATCAAGGAACTCTGTTAAAAAAAAAAAAAAAGGGAGAAAAGCCCCATCCTGCCTCACTGAATTTGTACAGTGAAACGATCAACTTGGACCATGAGGGTTACAACTGTAGCATTTCTGAGCATCAACAAAGTGCTTTGCTTTCTGTTGTGTGTGGGTTTAGAAGCAGGGATTTTACAGCAATGCCAGCTTTAGCTCTTCAGGAGGCTTTGCTCCATCCTCAGCATTCTCCTGCTTAAACACTTGATCAATCATTTATTGATTGAGTTTGTGACATGGAGCCTTCACCTTTCCTTGGAGTCTCTTTTCCTTCCTTTCTTTCCACCCTAATTTACACTATAATCTTACAGCTTAAAACTTCAACCCTGTCATTCCTTACTTGATTCATGTAAAACTTTAACCCAGTCAAAAAGTCCAGATAGAAGTGAAGGAGTGGGTGTGTACATGGATGTCTAAAACCTGCTGCTATACTAAACCTTTCTGGGAGCACTAAAGAGAATCTTATCCTTTAAACTCTCTTTATAAGGCTTTAGGAGGGAATAACTTGCAGCATTTATTTTTCATGGTGGAGCTATCATCAAGCAAAAATCAGTCTGGAGCAAGTGAAACTGATAGTCACCAAAGTATGTGTTACAGTTTGTAAATGTCTGTGAGAGGCTGTCACTGAGAACAGGCCAAAAATGGAACCTGGAGAAAAGTTAGAAAGGAGTTGGAATGTTATTAAAGCTATAATTATAAACATAGGAGGCATTTTGATATTGTTTCTTTTCTTTAAAGCTTCCATGTGAACAGGACTGGGAGTTTGCTGCAGGGAATCCAGGAACCCTTTTTTAGGATAGAGGGGAAGATGCACATTGTCTCACCAGATTTATGCATTCGAATAATGAATTATGAGTTGTAGGATTTCTAATATTAGTGTTTTCCCCTGGCTGTAACCAGGTAATTGATTGAAAGAAATACAGGCTGCCCCTTCACCGGAAAATGTTTGACTCCTGTCTGGTTCAGGAATGTGAAACCCCTGGTCTGCTCCCAGAATCACACAGTGTGTGGACATGGCCCATCATCCAGCATGTAGATGCAAATGTTTTGGAAAGGGCTTTAGAAAAGTATTTCCACTTCTGTTTTCCTTGGTACCAGCTTCTGTTGCACCCTGAAAATAAAATGAAAGCTGTCTCCTTTGCCTCTTAAGGAAAGGGCACGTTAAACCAGTATTTGGAGTTTTATGTGTTCAAATTTCACATGCTACTTGTTTGCTTGGTGTCTGAAACGTTCTGTTGATGATTCCAAATCATCACCCAGGTTGAGGGATGGACTCCAGCAGTAAAGAAATTGTGTAGGTGCCAGGAAGGACCCACCTTTGCAGGTGACTGCTGTGATCTGTGTCTATCATGATGTGACTTTGCCGGCATCAGGTGTCACAAAAAAAAAAAAACCAATCATCTTCAATATACCACGAAAACTCAGAAATGGTATTAACAACACAAAATATTCCCCCCCCTCCACATTTTCCATTTACATCTCCTGTTTCCCTAAGTTCAAAATTCCTGTGAAAGCCCCAGCCTGGGGATGGGGACATGGAGAGCACAACTGGAACGCATCCATGAGCTCCACCAAAAAAAATTAACATAAAGATAGATTTTTTTAGAACACTCCACATGTGAACTATGAGGCAGCACGTGCTGCCAGGATTATCCATCACCTGAGGGGAGAGGGTGCCCACCGTGGTGGCCGTGCTGGTGGCTCAACATGTGAGCTGGAGCAGCATTGGGCTCCCAACGCTCACTCCGTGTAATTAAACCCTCAGCAGAGCCAGTGGGCAGCAGCTGCTTTGGAAATGACACGATGGGGACGTGTCAGGACATTTTGGTGGCACCCAGCCTGTGCATACTTGCAACTGAGAGCGCCCCGTCTCCCCTTTGATGCCCCTCTCCGTGCCCTCGTCTCAAATGTCCTTAAGGTTGGCCGGGTTAATGAGAACTGCTGGTTAATTTGCTTAAGTTTGAAAAGCTGAAGCTCCTGGAGCATGTACATAGTTCAGGGCACACGAGTAGCCTCGTTCAGGGCCGTTCTCATGTGTTGTGCTCATCCCTGGAGCTGTTACACGCTCGTTTAGTCTCCCTTCAGCAAAGTAATTAAACCCACTTGGTGATGGGCAAGGAACAGGCTCTTCTTCCACCCTGTGCAGTGCTTAAATTTAATGGCAAATTTCACAAACAGGTGCTGGCAAATACTGTTTGTGAAGGGTAATCCTGACAGCACATGCTGTCTTGCAGTTTAAATGTGGAGTGTTCTAAAAATCTGCCTATATGTTCATTTTTTTGTGGAGCTCATGTGTGTGTTCCAGTTGTGCTCTCCACGCCCCCAGCTGGGGATTTTCATAGGGATTTTGAATTTAAGAATACAGGAGATGTAAATGGAAAATGTGGAGGGGGAGGAATATTTTGTGTTGTTAATACCACTTCTGAGTTTTTGTGGTATATTGAAGATTATCATATGGGTTTTTTTGGTGACACCTGATGCCGGCAAAGTCACATCATGATACAGATTCGCTTTCACAGAGAGTGAAAATGAAGTGTATCACGTGGACATTATTTGTTGTGTAAATGGAGGGGTTTGATGGTTCACAGAACCACTGAATATTCTGAGTTGGAAGGTAGTTGCTGTTGGAATGGGGTTTTTTCCCCTCCCTGTGGTGGCTTTTGTGTTCATGTATTTCATTCAGCTGCAGTCTTAGAAAAACTTTAGCTGTCTTTTTAGTTTAGTCTCGGGTGACTTTCTGGTGAAGGCGGTTCTAGGAAAATATTTTACTGTTATATGGGAGTATAAGAAAAATTGGTGTTTTTAGGGAAGCTTGTATGACTCCAAATTCCTGTCCTTTTGCTTTGTGATGTTATTCCTCATCCTTGTCACTACTGATGCTTTTGGAAACACGTTTTTAACTTGGTTCTACCAGTTAGTCAGCAATGATCCAGCCTGAGAGATCTCTACTTAGAATCAGCAATAGGAATGAACAGCTGAAATATGCACAGGTTTGTGTTTTCCTTGATCAGGATTGACCTGTTTGCCCTTAGTGTTGTACTTACTTAGTTCCAGTTTCTTTATAAATAAGGCCTGTTAGTCAAGTGGTCAGAGAAGGAGCTGTCAGTCTGATCGGGGCTGTACCCGTGACTCAAATTGCACTGAGTCAACATGCATCTCACCCAACTCAGGCTGAAATCTCAATTATTAAGACTAGCTTCAGTAAAATTTTGCATTTGGATCTAGCCTGTGTGAAGGAGAAGTGGTTTTTAAGCCGTTTCAACGGGGGAGTTTTAAATGAAGAGCGGGATTTTGGCTTGTTTTGTTATTTTTTTTTCCAATCCATGTTTGTGTTCTGCTCCACCGTGTGTTTATTTTAAAGTCTGGTTGTGCATCAACACATTCTCAATCTGAAATGTAGATCTCACACTGACATGTTTTAAATGTTTGAATTGAATCCAGTTTTAAAGTACCACAGTTATCTACGAAGTACATCAGAGTTTCCTTCAGTGTTCATTCCTCATTATTATCTGTTCTGGAGTGCTGATTGTTTTTCAGTGTAATTAGTGTAAGTTCTCTTTTTGATCTCACATCAGATGTGCTCTCCTGTTTACAGAGAAGAATCTCCTCCAGTTTTACTCCTCCTGAGTTTTGCTGTGTAAAAAACAAAATTTTGCCCTGATTCCACAAATTTAGATGTTGGATCTGTGTATGATCAGGTTGCTCCAAAGTACTGTTTTAAGTTTTCTTTGAGTGTGGGCACATATGCTTTGTACTTCCGTCAAATTCCTCAAAAAATCACCCAGATGAGTTAATGGCAGCTCTGTTCCTCTGTGCCAACTACAGGCTGGACATGGCAGGACAGTTGATAATAGATCTAAAATAAAGCTTGCTGATGCCAAATTCCCCCCAAAAAAATTTCTTGAAACTTGAACCACTGCAGTGACTGTGTTCACCCTTCAGCATTTTGTGTTTGTGGCTGTGGAGTTCTGGATCTGGTACCAGCAGCCTTAAATCTTACCTTGTTATAGCAGACTTTTGTTGCTTATCTTCCTGGAAAAGGATGTGCTCCCACGACTCGAGATGAGAACCAGACAAGTGCAAAATCCTCCATCTGGGTAGGAATAATGAGCCAGTTAAATAGCAGTTCTTCAGAAAAGGGTCTAGGACTCATAAACTAAACATAAATCCACAATATCTTGTAAGGGAACATGTACTAATCCTGCTCAGGGCTGGAAAAGCCTGACCTGGAGTATTTTATCCAGTTTCAAGCATCTTTTCACAAGAAAAATGTGTGTCATAGAGTTTAAAGCTGAGAGGGGAGCAACAAAAATAAAAAGAAACCCGAGAAAACATATCTTGGAAGAAGCTGGTGGAAGAGAGGCGTTTGTCCAATGGGGTTTGCAAACTTCATTTTGGTTTCTGGGTAGAACTGTTGTTTGTGGGACGCTGTTTGTCATCCTTGTCCTTGTCTGAGGTGCCCTGTGTTAATGCTGGGATTTGTTTGTAACTCAGAGGGAAAAGCCTACAGGAGAGGAAAGGAAGCAGTGGGAAACCCTGTGCCAGCTGCTTTCGGGAACTCCTGGGTCACCATGTCCAAATCTTTGCTATTTCGGGCAACCAACATCACAGAATCCCATTCATAAACTTCTCAAGTACCATTACAAAAATAGTTTGGGTTTATTTTATTTATTTATTTGTTTGTTTTATTTTATTCTTTCGCCTCCATTGCTCTGGTATGAACCTCCTGCCTCTGCGCTGGAGCCTCATCTAAACTGATCTCTAAACTGAGCATTTTAAATGTTGATATAGTCACATGGGCACTTCATTTGTTCTTCATTGGCCTTTGGCTTCTTGACCACTCAATGAGGTAGGAGGAAAGAAGGTAATGAAGGAGTAGTTTTCTAGTTCTTTTATTGTCCTCTAGCAAGACAAGCTTCTCCCTCCATCACTGCCACCACCCCCTCTGTCATTTTGCATGTTTAAATTTGAGCTCATGTGTCTGAAATAGGGGATGATGAGTGCTGCAGCCAATACCACAGAGAAATGCTGCTGTTGCTTGTTCATCTTTACTGGAAATACCTTGCTTGGTATACCCTAAACTGTAATTTTCCTTTCTCTGAGCTGTGTCTCACAGAGGGACACTTGTGCTGTGCTCAGCTGACACAGAAGGAGGGAGTCCTGAAGCATCCTGCAATGCTAGACAGAGCTATCATGTGAGAAGTTTAGGAACAGCCTGTGTTTGAGCAGAACCACGTTCCACCGTGCTGAGAGCCCTGATGGGCTTGTTAAGGATTTACAGTCATAGCAAAGCTATTTTTGTGGGTGTTCCTTGAAATCGAGAAGTCCCGTTTGGGCACAGGGTGGACAGGCAGTTTGATCTGAAGGTGTTGGCTGCAAGTTGGATTGGCACTGTTTGCTGCTGTTCTGATCTGAGAACACCTCTGCTGGCAGTGGTGGCTTGAAGTTCTCGACAGAAGGTGTCTCCCAAAAACAAGACGCCGGGACTTGAGCAGAAACATCCTTGTCTTTGGTATTTACAAAATAAGGAGAGAACTGTCAGTAAATGGTAAAACCAATAATATCCTTCCCAAAAACCAGAAGGAAGGGTCTCCAGTTCAGGGGTAGAATGGACCCTGTGCCAGTGGTGGGGATATTGATGCATTTTAGGGGTGCAGAAGCTTGGCATCCCAGCTTGAACTGCACCCCTGAGGACTGAGCCCCTTGAGGATACAACTAGAATGTCTGGTTTGGTTCCTGATGATGAAACGATGAGGCTTCACTCGGAAGGACAAAGTTTTAAAAGGTCACTGCAGGTGGGAATTTTATCTGTTGCGCTGCATCTGTATTTTGCAATCTGTAAATCTTCCAGCTGTGTGATGTGCCCCAGTGATGCCGGTGGGTTAGTGACAGATAAATGGCTCTCTGCACAAGAAGATCCCCTTTTTCCCACCTCTTTTTTTCCCCTAAGGCATAGATTTCCTAAGGCCTAGCAGCGGCACAACCAGTCCCTTTGGTTGTGCTGCTGCAAAGTGTTTCCATATTTAAACAGTGCTCCAGATTGTTTATTGACGTGGGTAAGTGATACAGCATCCAAACCTCTGGGAATCGCACCATAAACTTCCCAAATAAATAGGCATAAGGAGAGGAGCCAAACAGGATACAAGTGCTCAAAAGCCTCAAGATGAGCAAGAAGTGTCCCTTTCCAGCAAACAGTTGTTTTACTATGAAAATGAGCGTTTCAGATACACATTTTTCTACAGTTGGCAGATTTTGGTGCTTGGCTTCTTAAATCTTGTCGAAAAGGTCATGGGCTGAGTCCCTTCTAAGAGCCTGATGGCTGATTAACAAGTGTAAAAATTACCAGACAAAGCACTTGATATTTTCTAGTCCAGGGGGATCCCAGTGGGGTCATGTGGGCATTGTTACACAGGCCTGGAGTAGGTGCAACAATGCATTTTTTTTTTTTTTCCACTGGAACATCATGTTTAGGAGTGACAACACTGGTCTGTCGATATTTTTTTCTCCTGTGAGAACTGGCACTCCAAAAGCTCTGGGTGGGGTCAGGTCATACCTACGTTTATACTGGCTCCAATTTTCAGTACCATTAGAGCATCCAGCCTTCCACAAAGTACAGTTTGGTGTTGTAGCACTGTGGGATGTTAATCAGGAAGATTTTCTTTGGTCTGTGAAGTTTCCTTGAAGTATCTTGCTGGACTGTTTTGTCTGGAGCTGTGCTGTGGTGGCATTTGCTGTCACAGGCAAGAACCAGCCTGCAGGTGGAAAAGGAGTAAAGAATTCAAACTGCTGATCTGAGTTATAAATACTTCCTGAAGGAATATGGTTAGGGACAAAATTTCTCGGGAAAGGAGTCTCGGTTTCATCTAAACAAAAATCGTGCTTGTGTTAAAATTAAGCAAAGAGAATAAGAAGATTCAGAAACATTACATGTGTTGCAATGTTGAAATATTTCTTTATGTAAGTATGTGTAGTTATTCACAAGGGTTCAATTGCTATGACCTGTTTGGGGGCACTAAATTTACATGTGTATTGGTGGTGGAGGAGCTGATTCAGTGGAAGCTGTTCCTCAGGGAGGAGATCTGACATAGCCTCCCCTAATCAAGTCCCCCACCAATTAGCACCCCTATCCCTCCCAGTATATGGTCTCTTATGGGCTGTAAATCCAGGGTGATGGATCACACACACATTTTATATCCAGCACATTTGCTGCTGGTCCTCTAGGGCTCCCAGCTGGCAGCAAATTTACATCACTTGGAAGGTTGTCTTGGGTTTTTTTGAGATTTTTTTATCATGTGAAGGGGGGAAAACAGGGCCACGAGAGGGTGATGCCCTGGTCCTGTTGAGCCAGGTGAGCTGCCTCCCCCTCTGTGCATCTTTACCAAGCAGCTCATGGAAAGGGTGCCTTGATCTTGAATTGGGCTGGAACCTGACACTGTGAAAATAAGAATTTACACCCCTAGGTGGTTTTTTTTTTTCAACCACTGCAACTGATTCAAATATTTTAAATATCATATGTCCTTCAAGTGAGTGCACTGTGCAATATCTGATCCGGTGCTATCGTGCCTGTTCCACCATAAACACTGTTGCTGTATCATATCACTTCCCAAAGTATCTCAGATACATGCCCAGTCATAATTTAAAAAAACCAAACAACCAAAAAACAAACGAGCTGAGGGTTCCAGACATCCAAAAGGTTAGTAAAGCAAATGGTTCAAGGCTGTATCTCCACTCAGTCAGAATTGCAACACCTTTGTTTTTATTTAGCTAGTTGCCCTCTGTTCCTTTAAATTCCAATATTGACATCACTGCTGTGATCAGGGAGAAGGACTTTTCTGTCTCTTAATCAGCAATAAGTTTTTTGCAGGTTTAAAAGCAATCGCTTCAAGATAATTTCCAAAGAGCTTGAATGTTTTTTTAAAAAAACCCTAAAAATATAGAGACTGTTTATGAGACTGGAAGTGTAGCTGACAAAAATGCATCCTGTGTTTTGTAAACCGGTTGACTGAACCAACCAGCATAGAATATGTGTTATTAAAAAGCAATAAAGTTTTCAAATAACAGTTTACAATATATTTTGAAAGAGTTTATGGAATAACAGATACACTAAAATACAGTATCCAAAAAAATTAGTTTTCTAAACATTTTGGTAAAACAAGATTTTATTTTTTTTCATGTAGAGTATTATTTTTCTAAATGTTTCAATGCTTGAAGATAAGCAATATATTAAAGTTTAATTCCATTTTATTTCACTGTTTAGAGTTTTCTAACACAGAACGGATAAACATTTACCAGATAAATGAACAGCACATTTTCCTTTTTCAAAAAAAAAGAAGACAGAAAACGAAATATTATTCTGCTAACCAAAACAAAACAAAAAAAAAACCACAATCAAAACTTGTCTTAAGCTTATAAACTTAATCACACTTTAGGGGAAAATGAATTCCTTTCCTAAATTCTAGGATGAAACCTTGACCCTCTATAAATAACAAGGTTACCACATCTTCAATGTCTTTCTCAGGAAATATGAAAACAAATAATGTTTTCTCTCTATCTTGAGTTGATGTCAAATGTTTGCTCTTGGCAGGAGTTGCTGTTTCCTTTTTTACCCAGAATATCTTTGGGCAAACCCTCATCAACCGTGTGCATGGGATGCATTTTGGTCTGATTCACGGTGGAACGGCCACAGTTCGGGAATTAACAGAATATTTGGCTACAGAAGGGAAATACTGTTTGAAAATACACAGTTCCTAGGTTTAGTTGGTTGAGTTCATACATTTATGGTGCTCAGAGTTGTTTCCTCAGTGGAGGAGGATTCATACCTGATACTAAAGAGCGAGTATTGAGAGTTTGTCATGGGAAGCCTGATGATGATGCTGCTTGTGGTTGTCAGTCTCTTTCTGGAGATGATTTCTCAAAGAATAAGGAACAAGACAGGAAGGACTCCCCCTGTTGCTGTTTATCTCACACTTTTTGAAATAAAACACTGGACTGCAGTTGCCCTTTATTATTAGTGCAGTCATGTTTTACATGCTTATTGTAATTAGAAAAACTGTCTTTTCTTGGTAGGACATCTCTTTGATTTTGCCAAGATGTCCTTGTTTATACATGGATGGAACACAATGATCTTTCAAAATACGTCTGTCTCAGGTTCTCATGATAAGAATCCATTGGATTTGCTGTTTGGTTTTTTGGAGAGAGCAGTGTTCAGCACCTGCGGGCAGGGTGTGGACCCAAGTCCCTCCAGCAGGAATCTGCTCCTATAATCCACACCTTTGGTGTGGATTCGGAGCTCCTCGTGGAAAAGTACTGCTGCAGAACAAACGAGTTAGGAGTGAAACTTAGAAATTTGGAGGGAGGTTCTGGCCCCTTTGCCTTTGACCACCTACAGCAACCACAGAGCCCTCCATGTTCTGCTCCTTTCCATTTTACACTTGACAGCAATTCCATGGCAATTTCCTCTCCTTTGTTTTTCAATAGGAAATGTGAATTCATTGATTTTTTGAATAAGCCTTTGGATAATCCAGGCTTGTTAACAAGCTTGTCCCCTGTTACAAAACCTACAGGGCAGCTGTTAACACTTGGATCTTGGGTGCTCCTTTGATAGGAAGATGTATTAGATAATAAATATCGTCAAAAGCTCCTTAAGGAAGGGGGTTGGTGATCCTGGGCTCGGCCCTGCTGTCATTACCAGCTTCCCTGCTGAGGGCCAAACTGCAAAGAATGTCTGTCCCTGCTCAAACATTTCAAGTGTGCCTTTCATCTGGGGGTCTCAAAATGCCTTACCGAGGCACTGGCCCAGACCTTCCCCTTGCCTGCACTGAAGGGGAGCTGTCTTTGCTGGTGGATTAGCCTTCTGCTCCAAGAATTTTGCCACTCAAGATGGGACCACTGGGAAACCTAAGGAGTAGTATCTTATTTTCCTACAGCCTGTGTTTCTGCATCCTTTGGCAAAGGGAAAGCTTCTTTGGCTGGCACGTGGCACCTTCCTGGAGCATCAGCCTCTCTGTGGGAGTCGGATCTCAGCTCTTTCTGAAAAACGTGCCTGGTTGCATCGTCACTTCTTAGGTCTTCTGCCTCTGGAATGCCTCAGCTTAGTTAATTAAGATTGGGGAACGCAGGGAATGGCATTCTCATGGATAGACAAGAGTTAATAGAGCTTTTCCCAGTCACTGATTTGCGTTCCCTTGCCCAGGGAGATTATTTCAATTGCCACTGAGACTTGCCCGTTTATTGCCATAAATCAGTGCTGTTCTGCACCCAAGTTAAAACTGCAGGGGTGTGAAGAAAACTTGAGAGAGCCAAGCTTTTACTCAGGGCAGGATCTGGTTTGATTTCCTCAAAGAGCTCAGAGGTAGAGGCTGCACTGGGACCTTGGCTGAATATCCCACACCATCATCTCACTGGCAGATCAGCACCACCTGCCCTGGCACACCCAAAAAACATATAGAAACAAGGTGGAGCTCTGCCCCACAGAACCCAACCCCGAGCACAGTGACTGCCTCTTTGAGGGCAACCCCAGAAGAGCTGCAGCTCCCGAATGTGGTGACTGCATCCCAAACCTTTATCAGGTTAGCAAAGCCTTCCAAGGCATCCTTGCCTAAGTGTATGTGGTCTGAATGCCCTCGTCACTTTGCGTGGAAATGCAAACACGAGTGCAAATGTTTCAAGATTAGAACTTTAAATGGGAAACCTCTGGGATAAAGAGCAGCTTTGCCAGTCAGTGCATGCTGTGGCCTCAGCCTCAAATTTTAGTCTGTGACTGAGATTTTACAGAAAAACTGGTAATTTTTGGACCCTCATTTTCACATGTTTGGTTTAAAGAACCTTTTGTAATAGCCTGGTAGAGGAAAATATACTCAATATTTTAAGTGTATTTAGACATCTTAAAAAGCTAGTAAGAGTTTAGGTGTGTTGTCCCAAAATGTACCAATTCCCTCCCCATAATCTCTATTTTAGTATTTTTTTCCTTTCATCTTGCTGCTTCCATTGATAAAAGCTCTTCCCTCAGAACATACAGACAAAAATAATGAGCATCATAACCCTTCAAAATGTAACTAACAGGATTCATAGAGCATGGATTCAGTGGCTCTTGCATATCTAGTCCATTCTCATGTTTTCATGATAGACTTGAGCATGGCTTTAGTGCTGGTTTTTGTGGAATAGCAAAAGAAGCAAATCTGAAATATTTTTCTGGTGTCTGGCAGAAGAGGAGTGCTGAATTTAGTTATATTAGAAATATGTCTGAAAGAAGACTTAATAGACCATTAAATAGTTGTTGGTAGTTGGGGTGGAAAAAAGTACAATTTGGTTTGGGATGGGTTGGAGACTTTCTGTGTCTTTATAAAATGTCAGATTTCACAGGCACTAAATAAACAGGCAGTGCTGTTATTGTAGAATTTATATTTTCTAGTCCTTTACATGCTGTTAAAAACGCCATTTGAGTCAAAAATGTTCATTTTACTATCACAGCAGTTTTCAGGTGATTTTTGCTCTTTGTTTTTGTATTTCCCACTTCACAAGGCTCGTGTGAGATCAGATGTGTTCAAGCCTGGGGCTCCAGACCCTGCAAACAGGGTAAATGAATCTTTAAAAACAAAAATAGAAGGGCAGAAATAGAAATTATGTCATAGCTGTGCGCCCTTCTAACCTGCATTTAAGATGTCAATGATAATAATAGATCAATAATTTTAAAGCTGTGAACAGCCTTCCAGGAAAGCTGCAGCCCCACTCTAGAGACCCACCATTCTCAGTACTGAGAAGAAGAGCTAAGCCATTCAAATAATCCTGCCAGGAGCTGAATTTTTTTCCACCCATGTGACAGGCAGCAGTTGGTTTTCAGCCTCCCAAATACTGGACACAAAGTCTCTGTCCCTTCAGTGTGATGCGAAGGGCCCACAAAGTTGTCAGGTCAGGTATATTAAGATTATCCAGCTTTAAAACTATTTCTAGCCTGTAAAGGAAACTGTCCATGGAGTCCAAGTTTTATTTCACTATTTGATCTTTTCCTTTTTTTTTTTTTTTAATGGATTGGGTCATAACATCACGTTTGATTCATTAAGGTAATAACCAGTACAGACCCGGGCTGTGAGTTTTTAAATAAACGGAAAAGAAAAGGAGACGGGAGAGTTCCAAGGTGTCCCTACTTAGCATGGTGTTGGGGAAGATGAAAGGGGCATTTCTGCAGATCCTGAAAGGATGGACAGGAGGTGTCAACATCCCCAAAGGCATTAAACTTGCCCCAGGGTAGGTTGGTTGCTTTTTCCAGCAGCCCTTTGCCTGCCAGGCCAGGCAGAGCTATGAGTGAAACCCACTGCCTCTCCACAAGTAGCACAGCTGGAGGCAACATCTGGCTGTTCACAGCTGGAGAGGTGAGGGAAAACTTAAATCAGCTGGCCCCAGGTGTGGATCTAATCAGGGCTCAACGTCTGGGCTTTGAACAGAACAGAAGTTCAGGACGTGCAGGAGCGCTCCTTGGAGAGCACCGCGGTTCCTGCTGCTGGTCCCGGGCCAGTGCCTCGTAAACAGGTGTCAGCAGCCCAAAAAAGAACTGCCCTCTCTGCCAGCAGTGGGTATCCTCGCTGGCATTCCCGTGGCAGAGATTCCAGGGCCGGCAGGAATGACCCATTGGTCAGGAATGAGACGTGCTGCTGGGGTGGCAGGCTGAGCCTCCCGTGACATTTGCCTCGCCTTGTTTCTCCTGAGGATGAAGGAGGGATTTTGGGCTCCAAACCTGGCAGCCTCTATATATACAGTATATATATATATAGTAGTGTATCAGGAGTGGGCTAAGAAAAGGAGGAAGTGATAGGTGAGTCACTTGTGAGAATTATTTTTTTTTCTTCTTAGCCCAAGGATTAACCTCTGACTTTGAATTTGGAAGATGCAGGAGGGAGGCAAAGAAGTGGGTCAGAATGTGCTGAAGGAGGACTCTGCTGCTAGGGGGCAATATGTAGCAAGCAAAACCACATTAAGGCATTTTATCTCCGTATCTTATCAAAGTTTTTCTTAAAAAAAGGACCCAAATCCAAAAAAATAGCCAACATATTGGTATAAACAAAATGTTCAACCTTTACTTGCAGGTAACGTGTATTTCTTTTAGCATATGTGTGTGTGTGCGGATGACTTCCTTAACATGCACCCTCCCTATCTCAGCAGGGTCATTCTGAGTGACTCCTGAGTTTCATTCTGAATTCTGTCATAATTTATGTAAAGCAAAAAGATAAGAATGTGGACATTTCAAAGTCTTAAATCACGTGGTCTCGTAACTCTCCTGCTTCTTCCTTGTTGAGAACAACTGGGACAGTTAACTCAGGTGTCTTGACTTGATGATGCTCATCTTAGAAAAAGTGCAGGATATTTCTGTAAAACTGCATGGTGTGAATGTAATATTTAAGTTCATTTTAATGCTCAAAATATTTTTTTTGTCTGGGAATACTCAGCAGCTGTGCATGATTATGACTGCAATATCAATCAGCTGCTTGACTGAGCCTGTGGCTAGTCAGGGAGAAAATACACCTGTTTCTAGAGCAGGTTTTTGGTTCTGGTTCACCTGGTGATCAAAGTCCAGTGGAGAAGTCCAACTTTCTAAATGAGGAAAGGCTACAGCATAATGTGCCAAATGTCGGTGGTGGGAAATTTATCGTCACTTGGCGTTAATTTTTGCAAGAAGAGTTTGAGAATTTTCACAGCTGCAACTGAAAACTGAACAAAGGAGCAGGTATTTTCAAGTTTGAGGTTTTTTTTTTCATGGATTCAGACTTGTTTCCTATATTGTTCGGAGTGAGAGACTCATTGGCGATTCAGAGGGAGAAGCAGCTGCTGTGAAGACACCAGCCATGCACAGACCCCGGTTTCTGTCCTCGTGTTCTCATCTCTGGGGTTCATGGAGGTTTGTCTGCTCCAGATGAACGCAGTGCTTGCTTATTTTTGTGCTGGAAATGGCACGGGGCTCATCATTCCTGATGCATCTCACAGGGAAATAATTTCAGAATCTCTCTAACTTTGCTGCAGTTTGCAAGGCTGTTGTAGCATCTCCGTGCTCTGGATTGCAGCTGGTGGCTCAGTGTAATCCACAGCATTCCAAGATCCCTGGGAGAACTTCCACAGAGAGCAGAAAGGTGGTTTAAGAGCTGCTGCAAACATCTGTTTCTATGCCTTCTCTTTCTTGCTCTCCCATGTTACCTTACTCCTTAAAAAAAAAGGAACAGCTTTAAAGGTATTTGTGTGGTTCCATAACCTATGGAGCTGTTCTAAACACAAATGCTGCCTAAAGGTCAGTTCTTTTATTCCAGCAATGAAAAATACAGGCTTATTAACAGCAAATATGGGAATTACCTGGCAGTGCCTGTGCTAAGGAAGGTAGAAGCTCCATAAACATCTGATTTTCACCAAATACCTTCTCAAACCTGATTCATGGATGGGATTTAAATTGATATCAAGTGCTTTTCAGCTTTCCTACACTCTTACAGAATGTGGAAGTTTTGAGTCAGGTGAGGAATGCTTTAAAGTATTCCTTTAAAGTATTTAAAATTCTGTATTGTACGCTTGGCAGGGTGTTTTGTGATTCATAGCAAATATTGGGAAATGACAAAGCAATACATGATAAAGTCTAAAAGAAGCATTGGGTGGGTCTGAGTCTGTGTTCCAGGAATATTAGGGACTTCTGCTGACTGGAAATCCTTGGGTTTTTGAACAGTCACCTGTGGATACAGAGGAGAAAGGGTGGATTGGTTTTATAGCTGTGTTGAAATATATTAAGTGCTTCTTTGAGTCTTTGTTGTAGTGTTTTCTGCTTAGTAAATAGAAGAGAGTGGGTTAGTCAGCATTAGAAGGCAGCAAAGCTAGCAAGTTTTACAATGCTCTCCTCTTTCGGCTCCCAACAAGGAGATTAGGATGTCACTCTACCTGAATTAGGGCATTAATGTGCTTTGCACTCTTCATCTAACACCTACTGTCTTGCCATAAATAGTTCTGAACATGAATTTATTTTGAGATTTGATTATTTTCCTTGTTTAATATAATTAGCACAAAATAGAGATTTGTGGTTTTAAGTCTTCAAAATACTTCATTCCACGTAAAAAGTTCTTTTGTGTTCTGCAACAGAAGGCTTTGACCTCTGCCAAATCAGCACAAGTGAACTGGTTATAATCCCTGTGTGTTTGTGATTACCAAAGTGGTTTGGATGGCTTTACTTGGTATTAAATCCTGACATCACCTTTGAGTACAGAAATCAAACTTGCTGTAATTAAGATTCTATCAAGAAAGCTCTCACAATTCACATCCTTTCCAGTAGTCATAATAAACCAGAATTGTGTGATTCACTGCCTACCTGAAGCATTTGTTCCTTCCGATATTGCCAGACTACTGATGTATGAACAGAAGTGTAAATATTTACCTGTGGATGGGGGATTGTTTGGGCTTGCACAATAGTCCTGAATCATCTGAGCAGGTCTCCTTGCTCTGTGCTGTGGACTTAACAAACACTGCTCAGAAGTGCAGCTCCAGGGAAGGGGGAGGTTGTTTGGACTCAATGAAGCTTGTGATTTTTCTGCTCTAAAGCTATTCCATCCCAGTTGTAATTTCTAAACTAGGACTTTTCAATTCACAGGTCCATTATGAGATGTACTAACTATTCAGATTCATAGTCAGGAGAAGGTGCTTCCCTTCCAATATCCTCTGTAATGTGCTGAAGTAACTTGGTTTTTCTTAGTAGAGGTGTGAAAGGAGGAAAAAGAAGAGTGGACTTTTACAGCACTTAACTTACTGTTTATACAAAGTTGTTTCAGACATCCTTCCAAATAAAAATGCAGGTTGTTATGCTTATGAAGTTCCAAAAGTTGTTGTGTTATTTTATGAATATTTTACAGCCTGAGTACGCAGGGTTCTGCAGCTGATCACACTTGTTTCAGTTCCCATTGTTCAGGGATTCTGCCTGGATGTGCATGTATATGTTGGGAAAAAGAGAATATACATATATAAGGAATTGTTACAAACATGCTAATTGCTCCCATGAGACTGAGGATTTTTTTTTTTGGCTGCATCTCTATATTATTCCAGAAAAAGCTTCTTTAGCTGTTAGAAGTGGCTCAGTGAGTTGGAGGACGCTGCCCCAAGATCACAAGTGTGGCATCTGTTCTGAGGGAGCTATTTGAGACTTTTAAAGAAAGGCCAAGAGCAGCAGCACAGATCTGCAGAGATGTGGGTGTTCCACACTGTGCACACGAATACATGAGGATAATTGATGCCCGGATTTTATGGTGAGGTGGTGATGTTAATGAGCACTGAAGTTCCCAGGAAAGCAGCCTGGAGAGAGCTGTTTGGGGCATGGGATTTCCCAGAACTGAAACGAAGATCCACAAATTCGTGGTGTTTTCAAGTTCCAGACAAGCATAACTGCAGCTGTGACTTCCATAATAATAATGTTTATCTTTCTCTGATAAGCTCAAGAGATGTACCAAGATTCTGGCTGCATCTTCCTCCTCTGCTGCTGCAGGTTGCTGTCCATGTGAGCTCCTGCACGTCAGCAGGTTCTTTCAGTGCCCTCCCAACATTACAGTTGGCTCAGGTTGCTTGGGGCCACGTGTGGTCCAGCTCTGACCATCTCCAGGGATGGATGGAGATTTGTAGCATGTTGTCACCCTTGTTGTTAGAGAATTGAAGGGTTTTTTTTAACGTCTGGTCATAATTTCCTTTGTTGCAACTCGTGTCTGTAGCCACCCATCCCTTTGCACCTGTGGGAAGAATCTGGCACTGCTGTGTCTGTGCCTGCTCAGTTGGCAGTGGAAGGCAAGAATGGGACCCCATCATTTGCCTTTTCTTTGGGCTGCAGAGACAGTGTTGAACCAGTTGCAGCAACCACTGCCTGTTGTAATATAACTGCTGTTATAATGTGCTCCTCTACATGGTTTTGTTGTTTGGGAAAGCTAATTTGGCAGCCCATTAAAGGCTAAATTCTAAAATTCTTGCTTTATCTTCACTCTTTAGACAAGCAAGTCCTGCTCCTGTGTGGTTTAAAAAAAAATAAATAAAAAGATACAGTGCTGCAGTATTTTACTTCAATGTCAAAATGAATAAAATCTAGGAACACTGTGCCTTGTATTGCTTGAATAAGTGCACATATGCAAACACTAGTTTGCATTTTGTCAGTTAGCTGGTTGCTGAGTTTGTAGTGAAATTTTTATATTAGATCCTTTACCCTATCTATATACTTAAGTAGTAAGTGGAAACAGTTTAGATCTGTGGCAGGTTGAGAGGGAGAAAAGCCCAGATTTTCAAGACCACTTAAAGAAGGATGGTTCAGTAAATCTGATGCAGTATACAGGTACTTGAAGGGAAAGTCTCAACTTAGTTTTTCAGCATGAACAAGTGCATGTTGAAGGAGAAAATGCCGACTGAAAAGGGGAGAGCACCGTGCCACCTATCCTCACCAGCTCATTCTCAGGCAGTTTTCCTCTTTTTCCCTCTTTTTTTCCTTCTGTTGCCAAGAAATATAATCATTCTATGAGACCATAAACATATCCTGGGACACCAGTGCAGGAAAAAAAGTTAACTGAGCACTGAGTAAACTGACCACTCTTCCTCTGGACGAGGAGGAGACCCAGGTAGGGCTGAAGAGGGCTGAGGAAAGCTGAGAAGGGAGGCACAGAGAAGGGGTGGGAGCCCTGCCCAAGGGCTCATTGGCAGAAGAAGGCAGGAACAGGATACGTTTCAGCTTTTGGGCGGCTCTGGGAGGAGCAAGGGTTGGGAATTAGAAGTGTCTTGATAAAATTGGTCATTTTCTTTTCAGACGGAGACAGTGAGTTTCATGGGGTGGATTTTCTGCCAGAAGATCTCAGCGAGGTTCCAGAGGAGACAGGAATGAGGATGAACAAGAAATACTCCTGTCTACCTGCTGAGGAGAAGGGGATCCACATCATCAACATCCGAGCTATTGAGGACATCGGATATGACCAGCACGAGAGCACAGTGAGTAAAGGACCTGCCAGATGTCTCGTAACAGGCATCCTGCACTTCACCCCTCAGCTTATTTCTCATTCCTTCCATTCCCAGGATGCTCTGAAATCCTCTCCCTCTGGTTTTCAAAGGTGCTGGGAAGGATTGCCACCAGCCACAGGACAGGGTTTGTTCTTTGATGTGTGAAAAAGGGAAGCCTTGTTTAACATGTAGCCTAAAAAGGGGGTTGGCTCTTCTCAGAGTAAGGAATCTGGCAATAAGGCTGTGGCAACCTCCTTGCCCATATGGAGAAGAGCAGAAAAGAAGGTCTAAAATTTCATGCAAAAGCTGTTGTTATCATAGGTAACATTAAACTAATATTGTGTAGCACACAGTAGAGGTTAGATATCCTGTGTCATTAATTGTGCCTTAGTTAAATTCTGTAACACAGGTTTTAAAGGGAGTTAGTAATATGAATACCCAACATGATTACAAGTTGGTTATGTCATAAACACATAAAAAGAAGTGTATTCAGGTGAAGGAATCAAGGTGGAGTGAACTGTATAACAGATCTTGCTGGGGAAAGAGGTACCAGGAAAATCAAGACGTGTTTTATTGTGCTTGGGCTTAGTTAGGATGGAGGACTAATTTGTCAGAGCGTGAATATCTCTCCTGCTCTGGTAAAACTGAAATGTCTTTCCTCTGTCTCGTTCTCAACTGAAGGGACATGAGCTTTACATGGTCTAAGTCCATGCAAGTCTGTATTTCAGCATAGCAGCCCTGCAGGAAAGCCTGTGGCCCATGAGTCCCTTTCAGCATTAATACCCCACCCTTAAAATAATCTGGCCACTTATTTCTTTGCATCCTGTTTGCAGTGGGACATAGCTATTCTCATATATTAATGAATTTACTGAGCCTTCAGCAGCCACAGTGCAACACCTTCTCCTAAGTTATCAGCTTTCCACATGGTCAACTTTCCAACAGGAAAGTCCAAAGAACTGTGAAGGAGCTCTCATTCTCATCTGGTGGTTCAGCCCAGCTTTTCAGAAACTGCTGTTTAATTAATTAATAAGATCAATGCACAATCCAGTTAGCTACCATTTGTTAGTATTTGGTTCCTGTAGAAATTTGCATCAGTGAGTTGCCTGCCACAAGCTTGCTTTAAAAAAAACCCTCCTGGATTCACAGGTGCATGCCAGGAATCATGAAACAATTAGAAATAACAGCTATTAATGGTCTTTTATATCAAAGTTGTGCTTAAGAACTAAATGGGAATATCTAGGTAGGGCACAAATATGAACAGCCTGTCCCCCGAAGAGTTTGTCATGGCTAAATAACCCTCTATGGAACAGGGAAAAGAGGGAAGAGGACAAAGAGTGAACTCCACGGTGGCACCAAATATTATATTGTTTTATTATATATTTATTTATTTGGTGTAAAATGTTTAGGTTAATGGAAAAGAGAGATGCAATATATCTGATTACACTTTTCTGATGACTTCTTCAGTGTGATTTGTCCTCCCTCCAAACCCACAGAAATGGACTTTGCTGCTTGAATTTGTTGCCTGGGTAAACATCTCTCCCCAAGATAAAAAGGGGGGGACAGACTGTCCCTTAAAACCACTGATTTGTACTTGTGGTAGCTGGGACCTGCCCTCCCCAAAGTGAGGTTCAGAGAAGTGGCCAAATTTGTGTCACACTGAGTGGGTTTTGATGAAGTTTGGGCTGTACTGGCAGTGATAGGATGTACAGTAAGCTCAGAGGCTCCTCTTTTCAACTGGCATTTAAAGATTGGACTGTCTTAGAGTCTACTCCTTCTCAATAACTTACATTCGTGGTTTTATGTACAAAACAAGCAGGTTTACACATCCCAAGTGGATTTTAACCGATATGATTTGCAACTGATGGCCAGTTGCTTTCTTTTGTAGCAGAAATCCTTTTCCCTACGCGGAGGATTAACATTCTTTTGTAAAATTAAAAGCCAGAAAATGTCCCTGAAAAGCTACTCCCATGATGAGTATTTTTTGTAAAAACAAATGCAAGTTACTGGTGAATTCTGTTGGTTTTTTTTAATTATTTTATTTTTTTTTTGTCTGTGCATCTCCAAAAGTAGAATTGTGAATTATGCACGAGAAATGCTACGAAAGCAGAAATGAATAATTGTTAGGACTTTTTTTATGTTTCTGCGGTTGTGCAGTTTTCAGAGAAAGGCTTGAAAATGGAATCGCCTTGAAAGTCTCACCTTCCTTGCATCTTGCAAGGCTTACACAGCGTTAATTCGGGTTGGGAATAAAGCCTTTGCCACCACCAGATTGCATAGTGACATAGGTTTTATAAGTGGGGGAGAAAAAGTGATGAAACTCAATAAGCAGCGAACCCACTTCCCTGGCCACGGTCCATCCGCGTTTTTGGCCGCGCTGCAGGACCAGCTGGCTCCCTTCAGTCTCTATCTAAGATGATCTCTTTCTCAGATGATATGAACTTGCAATGGTAGATAAGAGAAGTGAGAAATGTTTCCACATGATATTAATCTATTTGTCAGAATTGCAACATTGCAGATGTCACGGGTGGAAAAGGACAGATGATCTTAGTGGCGATTAACCCCCAAAGGAGAAAACCAAACCAGGCGAGTAGCTGACTTATGAACTAGTGTGCTGGTGATTAGACTAAATCCCAGCCATCTAATCTATTTATTTCTGGCCAATAAAATCCCAGCTGGCTATCAGTAAAATTGAAGGTGTTAACTTGCAAAAATTTTGTGAGTAGCACAGGGGGGACTCCTCCCATCTGCTGGCCCTTTGAACGCAGGTCATCGTGTGCTCCAGGCAAGAAGGAGGCCTTGATATGAGGGATGGTCTGTCTGGTGTCTGTGTTGGCCTGTGCATTCACTGTTCTTCTCTCTCCTTCTCTCCACACCCCCGTTCCCTGCTTCCAGCTATTAAATTCCCTGTCCAAAAATCCAGATGCTGACTGCAAATACGGACTCTACTTCAGAGATGGCAAGAGGAAAGTAGACTACATCCTTGTTTATCACTACAAGAAGTCCTCAGCAGGGAAGACACTCGCCAGGAGAGCTCAGCAGAATGACTCGAGTGTCCGAAGCACCAAGCAGGACCAGCCGCTTCCCGGGAAGGGAGTGCAGCTGGAAATGGGAGAAAGTGAACCTCACATGGATTACCATGAGGACGACAAGAGGTTTCGCAGGGAGGAGTATGAAGGGAACCTCGTGGAGGCTGGTCTGGAACTGGAACGTGATGAGGATGTAAGGATCCATTCCAAACAGTTAGAGAGGATAAGTGGTGGTCAAATCCTGGGAGATGCTGAGCCCCTCCTGTGAACCTGACTCTGATCAAGGTTACACAAGCCCAGCTCTTGCAGAATTTGATGTCAGTTCTGGCAGCGCCGTCCTCACCCACGGATTTAATCCGCATCACAGGAGTGTGCCAAGGTGTCATTGATGCCCCAGTGAGGTGAAGTCCCTGACTTTTCCTGGCCAGGACTCGTGGCACATCCACTATTGCAACACAGCTCGTTGGTGTGTTGTCATATCTCTTAGGGAAGCTTAAATTGCTCTGAAGGCTAAGCCCAGTTTGGTGGGTTTACAAAATGCAGCGCTTTGGGTCCACTGGTAATTCCAGTTCTGAGGAAAAAAATACCTGATACAGGGACATTTTTATCCCTCTATAGAGACCAGAAGGGAATTAAATTTGCCCGGGAGGTTTCTGGTGCACGCTCGGGCGCGTGGGTCCGTGCTGCAGTTTGCTCTTTCCATTCTTAGACATGAACAGTACAGCTTGTAACTCCTTTCACCTGTACCCTGAAACCACTACATTCTATTAAAAGACCATTAGCCTGTGTAAAAAAATGATGTGTGTGAAGTGCTGCCAGCGTGTGATTAGTAGGAATAGACACAGCCATATTCATTTCAAAGAAAGCTATTACAATTAACTGATCCGACCAATATGCCAGAAACTCCTGAGGGAGAGGGTAAACATTTATGCTGGTTTTATTTACAGGATCTAAAAGCTGAGATAAACATTTAGACCCCCTGAAAAGAGTGTTAGGAAAATAAATCCGCCACCTACTACTCACGAATTTGACATTTACATATTTTATATATTATATATATAATATATATACGTATGTAATATATATTTTTTTACATGGTCTAGTGCAAAAAAACCTCAACAAACCTTTCCCTTCTCTGTCTTCCAGTGAAAATAAGACTTGCTTTCTGTCCAACTTGCAGGTTGTTGTAGTGGACTGAAAGCTTGGCTGTGCCAAGTCATAGATATTTAAATCCTTTGCAGGATGGGAGGTCCCACCTGTAATATGATTTCAAATTATGCAGAAGGGCTCAGGGTTCAAGCCAGGACACTGTAAAAGAGAGAGAGCTCTGTCCTTTCAGTGCAAGATACCAAAGCAGATAAGGAAAATATAGAGAAGACTCAGGGATTTACACAGTGTAGGGGGGAAAAAACCTGCAATCACTGGGGCTTGAAAAGCCACAAAGTTGCATGGGAGACCTTGCTGATTCCAAAAGAGCAAAAGTTTCTTAAACAGATGATGTTTAATAAGTCACTTTAACTGTCTTCAATGGAGTGGCTGGATGGGCACACACAGAGTTGTGGTCAATGGCTCAATGTCCAAAAATAGTTGATTAAAACAAGACAGTCTGGACAGGGCTTGGAGCAACCTGGTCTTTCCATGGCAGGAGTGTTGGAACTGGGTGATCTTTAAGGTCCCTTCCAACCCAAACCATTCTCTGGTCCTCTGATTAACCAATTTCTGGAAAGCCAGTGAGGAGTAAAGCTGTGTGAGAGCTGGTTATTGCACTGCCTGAGTTGGTACAGCAACAAGGTTAGAAAGATGCATTAAAGGTCATTTTTCTTCTGTTTGCTGGACACCTCCTGGTTTGATATCATTTGTCCAGTGCCTTTGAAATAATTGCTGCAGTGGGAGTAAACATGGGTGTATGTGGGAGTGCCAGGAGCAAACATCCATGTCCGGAGCTCAGAGAATTAGTGGGCTGCGAGAACACCACTAATACTCTCATTAACTTTTACCCTTCTTTCCTTTTGTTCTGTTGAGTTCTTCCTACCGGTTTTCCTGATCATAATGTGTAGTGTTTTAATGTAAATACTCACATTTGGTTCTGAGGCTGCTCCTTTGAGACACTGGGCAGCTCTCAGGAGGCTCTCTCAGGCCCAGTAATTACAACTCACAAAATCATGCCATTTGGCTGCATGCCTGTGCTTCACATTTAACTGGCTTTGCCTGTATTCGTGTCCATAGGCATTAGCTTTTATTTCCCAAACAGTTTTTAATCTGTTTAACCTTGTGGTAATTGTTCTGGAAGACAATGGTATTTTTGAGTCACATTTTATGGCAGCTCAGCACAGTGAGGTGTTCAGTGATTGTCCTGTTGTTAGAAACCAGCTATCTCAAACAAATGAGGTTTATCACGTTGGCCGTAATGGACTGATTGTTCCTTAAATACGTATCAATCACAAGGGGAAAAATATTTAATTTTCTCTCATCAGTAACCTTTTCTCCTGTTTTTTTGTGTTTGTTTGTTTTTTGGGTTTTTTTTTAAAGACTAAAATCCATGGGATTGGATTTGTAAAAATACATGCACCGTGGAATGTATTGTGTCGGGAGGCAGAATTTCTTAAGCTCAAGATGCCCACAAAGAAGGTGAGTCATGATTTTCCTTTTTCCTCCTGAAGGCTTAGTTTAAATATATGCTCACCTCAGAGCACCTTAATGATGTTGATTTTTTTTTTCTTCCCACAAGCATTTTAAAAATAATTCACTAATCTGCACCAAAAATGAGAGTCACAAACTTGCCTGGGGTAGCAGGAAGAATAAGGGGAAGGAGGAATGGAAATCAAGAATTTCTGGCCACTACCACTATCTGTACATGATGAGAATGATTTCATCCTCAGTGTGTTTTAAAAGAAGAGGTTGCAGTTGATGATGAAATTTCTGTGTGCGTTTTGGACATTTTTTCTCACTTGAAGCACCAGACTTCTGAAAATGAACATAAAAATAAGGAATTGTCTTGCTGGGTTTGGTGACTATTCATGTACATCGTGAGTCACACTTGCAGGAGCTGGGGGCCACTCTCCCACAAAATAAATTGCCTTTCAGAATATTTGAAATACCATTAAAGAGATGACAGTATATTTTCATCAATTCTAAATCACCCACGATAGATAGCTACCTGTTCAGTGAGCACAGCTTAGAGATGGATTAATATTTAAACACAGGCTAAGTGCGTGTCCCAGACTGCAGAGGGAAGTCTATAATGGAGCAAGAGACAGTCTCAAAGCCCAGCATCATTTATGACAACAGTAAAACTGCACTTCTGGTTTGGATTTCATATTAATCCCCATTATTGCCTCGCTCGCCACCGATTTTAGTCAGAAGCACAATCAGGTAAAAAAATCTGTTGCCATCCTGTGGTTAAAGCTGCTTTGCCACAAAAGTAAAGTTCAGGTGGATATTTTGTGGGGAGTCTTTTGTGTGTAGAAGAGGCCACCTAACCCTGCAGACATTGCCCGGGAGAAGCCATGTGCCTGGCAGCACCCTCAGATCCCAAACCCCTTATTTCCAGCTGATCTTCCTGTGGTGGGAGCCCTGGCATGGATCTGCATGTAGTTTCTGTGGCTTGGACAGGGAAGCCTATAATCCTCTTTTTTGACCTGCTAACACCACTCCTGCATTTAGTGCTACAGAACTGCAATTGGCAGTACAAGATTTTTTGGTTCATTTATATGGAAGAGGTGAGACTCCTGAAATACAGCCAATATTCCCAGGAAAGCCCCCTGGGAGAGTTGTTTTGCAGAGAGGCCCTGTAGCTCCTTTATTTCTTTGTTCCACTGCACACAAAAAATTGTAAAAGCCAGAGGAACCAGTGTCTCAGGAGCCAAATGCTGATTATTTGGAATCAATCATTGGCCAGGTTTTGTCTCAGAGGAAAAGCAATAGGTTTCCTCTGCTTGCCTTGGTTTTTTGACTTTCCCATCCATCTCTGTCATCCTGAATGATTTCAAGAAGGTAAACCGTGCTCCTTGATTGTTTGTTGGGATGTACTTATTTAATCGCTGTTTTATTCCTTACAGTTCACTCTGACTCATGGAAAACCAAAAAACTAATAGAGTTGTACTGTTTTTCCCTCAGATGTATCAGATCAACCAGACCCACGGTCTTTTGAAAAAGATTAATTCCGTCATTCAAAAAATAACAGAGCCCATCCAGCCCAAAGTGGCAGAACACAAACCTCAGACGGTGAAGCGCCTCTCCTACCCCTTCTCCAGAGAGAAGCAGCACTTGTAAGTGAAAGCTTTCCCTAAATTTCCACATCAGCAGGTTCCAGCCTCCCTGGTGGCAGCTGAGGCACCAAGAGGTGAATGGGGAAACGAACACCAACACTCTGATAGGGATTACTGCTCCATTTTGCAGCAAATTTACTTTTTTGGGGATTTTTTTTTTTGCTCACTGTTGAGGACTGAGTCTTTGTAGAGCCACTCTGTGAAACCTCTGTGTGTTTTAGCTGCTCTTGTGGCACTATATAACCATACACTTCAACTGTTAGGCTGCCAAACACGATTTACAATGTGGTTTACAATGGTCTCTTTTCCACATAAAATAAAACGCTCAGTAAAATTTGTAGCCAGAGATGTGGGCTGATAAGTTTTAGAGTAATTTCATTTATCTGGTGTGGGCAGCTGACACGGGTTCTGCCAGCCAGGCCTCGCCTTTGAAGCTTTTTGAAGTCACTGGTGGCTTTGCCATCGATCTCAGATCAGTAAGAACAGCTGTAAATGTGGGTGTAGGAAAAAATCACAAGGTGGGGTCCAGCCAAAGTTTCTGCTGCCCTGGATTGCTTTGCTTTGCTGCTCTTCCTTGGCCAGAGTCCCAGCAGAGTCACTTTGAAGGCTGTGTTTAGGGATGTGCCAGCTGGAACAAATAACAAGTCCCAGGGCAGGATTTCTTCACTGCACCTACAGCATTTTTAGTTTTTCATCAAGGGGTGAAGAACACTGATGGAGTTGTGTGTGTGAGTTGGGCCAGTCAGTGTATGTGACACCTGACACGGTGTTGGACTTGCAGGAAATGTGTTTATTGAGTGTAGGATGTTCCTGCAGTGAAGGAGCCTGGTGGCTCAGAGAAGGTCCAAAAGATGCTCCTGAGCTTAGATGTGGATGTGCCTTTTGCTGTTTGCAGGGGTGGCTTTTTCAGGGAGACCAACTGTGTCTTTACTGAATAAGGGAGGCAAGGGTGGCCTCACGGGATTTCAGGCACAGAAGAAAATATGAAGATGATTATGGGAAATTCAAGACCAGCAGTGGTCAGGAATTCAACTTCAATGAGCATCAACAGTCTCTTTTGTGCAGAAAATCCCCTAAACATACAAACCCAGTAAAATGTATAAGCAGCCTCTTTAAATTATGGAAGTTGGGCTGGGTTTTCTTTTCAACAGTGTTTCTACAAGCTGCTCTTTAGTGGTAGCTTTGAGAAACCCCCTGGAGAAATGAAAATATTGAAGGGGTCAAAAAGAGCAGGAAATTACTGACTCTTTTTTTTAACCTAATGGGCTTCCTTCTAATCTTTTAACAGATTTGATTTGTCTGACAAGGATTCCTTCTTTGACAGCAAAACAAGAAGCACTATAGTAAGTACTGAATATAAATAATTTATGGTGGATAGTGCCTTAATTGTTTGTTGTGTTAGCAGCCCCTTTGCCAGCTTTAATACAATGCTTGTTCAAGTTTGCTTTTCTTAACCAAATGCCAGGGTTCTCCTGTGCCATCAGTTATTAAAATTATAAATAAAGCATTTCCACATTTAGCTTATGTGCTGAATGCTGCTTGATGCTAACAGGCTGCTGCCTTTTGGAAAATCATTTGGATCTCCTTTCTAGTTCACATTTAATCTGGGACACAGTTTCTTAGTAGAGATATCACCAGAAAGGGATATTTAGATTCTGCCACCAGCTGCCTGTACCCCTATTGACTCGTTTACCTTTTTGTAACTATGATGTTGCTCTTTTTGCAAAATACTGGGAAATACCCCAAGAGAAATTCCAGTGGAACAGCCAGGTATTTACAGGGAATATTAGTTACAGTTTGGGAGGAGGGGGGAGTTCTCTAGGATGGTATTAAAAGTGTTGAGGTACATGATTTTTATCTGACTTACAGAGAGTGGGGAAGAAGCCACTGAGGGGGGAATTGAATGGACATCCAGGGCAGCTGGAAGGGACTGTGCCAAGCAGCACTTGCTGCAACACTTTTCAAAGTATAACATGGACTCTTTGCCCCATTCCACTGCCCCTAACTGGTGTGTTGGAATGTGACTGCAGTCCTGCTTTTATCTTGTATTTAACATTAGCCTTGTGGGATGCTGAGTGGTTTCAAAAAGAGCTTATATCACAATTTAGAGCTGCCTTTTATTGCTGAGGTGATAAGGGGTGTGAGATATCTAACTTTGCTTTCCTACTTTGAAATTCCAGTGTATTCCATAACGTAGTTCCCCTCTGGCTTGAAGTGCAGTGGTTGGATGGGAGTGCAGGTTATCAGGACAAAGAGAGCTTGGCCAGGGAAGGCAGATGCAGCAGCACAGAAATGGGAAAGAAAAGGACAAACATTGATTTGGTTTGTTTGAGATAAAAACATTTAACTCGAGATTGAAAAAATAAATACCAAAAAAAGAATAGATTGTAGGCTTTCTTTTATAAATGTCTAGATCTATAGGAAAACCAGCTTGTAAGTAGAAGGAACTTAAGGGAGCAAGTGAAGAGTTAAAATTTGTGACAGCAGGCTGAGCAAGACAGAAAGACAAAATGGCACTGTATGACAAGAGGGTGAGCAAGACTAACTAAAAGATGGACTGGAACAGTCCTCTGCTACAGTAGCTTGTAGCAGAGGCTGAGAGGAAGAGGAGGGATAGGGTTTTTTTAAACCACTCAAGGAACACTGGACATATAACAATAATGCTGCTAGTGTGCTGCTTTGTTTTAAATCCCTGTAAAAATCACCCAGCAATGAAGGGCATATTGAATGCTTCCCAACACCATTTTATCCTGTGTTCCTTTCTATTTGTATTCTTCTTTCTTAAAAGTTCTCTCCTGCCTCTCTCATACGTATTTTTGAAGCACAGTGCAAATATTGACCCTTCCACCTACTGCAGAGTGAACAGGAATCTAGTCACTACCCGTGAGTCTTTGCTGGGTAGAAACTAAGCCCAAGACCTTTTAGTTATTAAAAAAGAAAATAAGAAGAACTTCTAAGTGGAAATCTCTCTGTGACAGCCCTTTAACTCACTGGGGTTACAAGACAACAGGCAGATGAGCTGTGGGGCTTGCCCCGGGTGCCCTCACTTGCTTCCTCACGTGAATTGGGCAGCAGCCGAGTTAGCACGTGGATTAGGGAGCCAGGAAACCAATCCCTGACTCCTTGAACAGGCCAGGCAGTGGGCAGCAGATGCTTTTGCTCCCAGTTTTCCTGTGCTGCCTGCTCTCCTGCCAGCCTCGTGCCGGCCGGGTGCCTGCCTTGCCCGGGAGCGGCCGAGAGCTCGACCTCTGGGGCAGCCTGCTGAGCTGTGCAAAGGTTATTTGACAATAAATGCAATAAATCCCAAAATAAATACATCTGTTTTGCCACTGAGGTCAGGCAGGCTCAGAAATGTTAAGGTCAGCCCGTGTTAGTCCCGTTTGATAAACGGCTGCGTGCTGTGTACACGTCGTGAGACCGAAGCTCTGCCGGAGCCCTTGGACTGGGGCCAACCTGTGCCACTGGAGGCGAAGGAAGAGCTGGTCTGGGTAGAAGAGGGCTCCTGATCTTCAGTCAATGCCTAACACGAGCAAAAATAGCATTTTTGGGTAGATGCAGCCCCGTTTCCCCCGATCAATTCTCTTGGTAGCTGGCTATTTAGTTAAGCATTTCTCCCTTGCACGGATAACTCGGCGTGGAAAGCTCCAAGCCCTGCTCTCCTGAATGCCATGACTTTTAGTAAAGAATGATGACTTCATTGACGTCTTGGTTTTGCCAATATTGGAGCTGTACACAGAAAGATTGTGCTTCTCACTGGCAGTGTCTGGAGTAACCCTTTCCTTTCTTTTATTTTGCTCCTGCAGGTCTATGAAATATTGAAAAGGACAACGTGTACCAAAGCAAAATATAGCATGGGTAAGGAACTTTATTTAGCTTTAAGATCAATATCATTTTCAGGTATTGAAAACAATTGCACATTGTAAATGGCTGTGGAGTTTAGATTCTTCCCCTGCTCTCTAATTTGATGTACGTGGACGTAATTGTTTTATTTGGAAATTTAATTTAATCAGTGTAGCTGTTTGACATTTTTTCAAATGTGACTTTGGAGATTCAACTCTAAATTAAATGGTAAGTGAGCATTCAGCCCCTGCAGATGTTACTGAGGTCTTTTGCAGCAGGGCTGGCTGCTGATGCAAAGCAGTGGATAAGCTCTGCTCTGCCCTGGCTCAGTTTCACCCTCACTGAACTGGGTGAGGGTTATCACCACAAATTTCAATAACTGCAGTGAAAGTCTGTGGCTTGGCCCATTCCTTTTAAGCAGGAACCTCACATTTTATAGGGGGGTGTCTTTTCAGTGCCTTCAGTGAAATGGTCTTAACTGATGACTGCCCGAAATGCTGTCCTAGGTAGAACTGGGATTAATCCAGTGGAACAGCCAAGGCTTGCCCTGGAGCTGGCCCTCAAAACAGTTGTTGCAAGTCAGGGGTGTGGAGTTTCTACTGCCATGACCAATAGTTTTAGGATTTCAGCCTTAGGGTTTGTGCTGTAGGAATGAAATTCATAATGCAGGTAAACATGAATTGCAAATCAGGTCGCCTTAAAGATTTGTTGGCAGCTTATCCTGTTCAGCTGTTATAAACTTTATTTTATACATATTTAGGCACGTACTTGACCATGGGACCAAAGTTAACAAATAGTTAACGGTAAATCAAAATAAATAAGGCAGAAGGGTGAATTCCCAAACAAATGTCTATGAGCAAAGTGCATGAACATGGGAGAAAATGTTTGATAACTGTTGAAATCTGTTATAGCATTTATTTGCTTACAAGCAGTTAAATAAAACAATGAGAACTTGAATTACAGGTAGTTCTGTTCAATATTGACCCATCAGCTGCTTAGAAAGACATCAAATAATAGAAGAATAACCATGCCAGAAATCATTTCCATGCTTTGGCTTTTGTGTTGAAGTAACAACATACAATGTACGATTGTTGACTCCTTATATACACTAAATTTTGGTGTTCAGCCAGTATTAACAGAAGTGCTGTTCTCTGTAGCCTGGGAAATCCAAATTAATCTGTGACTTTCAGGACCCTTTTCAAGTCTGGTGCTGGATCATTTTCGCTGGAAATTACGTCGTTGCACTCTTGAAAGGGGAAGGTCACACAGCTCAGTTTGAATTCTTGCCTTGGAGTTGGCTTCTCACTTGATTTTTTTTTTCTTTCTTTCCTTTTTTTTTTTTTTTTTGGTCCAGAAATGGGAAACATGTTAAAAGATTAGTTGAATAAGGCAGAGGCTAAAGGATGGTGGAGTGTTATGATTCCTGGATCATTCTTCTGCCTAGGACTGGCAAGGCCACACAATATACCTAATAAAAACATCATTAGGCCAGACCAGCCCAGCCGTGGGCACTCGGCATAACTCAGCCACATCCTTTGTGTTCCAGTGCTGGAATGCTGGGTTACAACCCAGCAAACAGATTTGAGCAAACACAGATAATGCTGCAACATTGCTGCCCAGCAGGAAAAAGGCAGCTGCCCAGGGAACACTGCAGTCTTTGTTATTTGTTTTGAAAATTTGTGAAAATGTGAATCTGTCTTCGTTGTTCAATGTAGAGGGGGGATTATGTAGCTCCTTTTTCAGTCACACGGCCCTAGAAAAATAATTTATCTGCTCACCAGTTGTTTCTGCCAGAACATTTGCAGACAATTCATAGACCTGTATAATCTTAAATAGGGCTTTGAAAATTAATGATACTGCAAGATACTGAGCACTCCTGGAGCTGTTCCTCCAGCAGGTGATTAGTATCTCGAAAACGTTAATGAACTTGAAAAATTCGCCTTTCAAGAGCAATCAAAAATGACTCTGTGAACCTACAGTGGTTCATAGTTCATAGTGGCTCATAGTGGTTCCTGGTTCATAGTTGCTGTTCCTTCATATCCAGTCCCACACTCTTTTCTTAGCAATGAACTGATGGGTGACACGGAGCACACTGTAGCACATCATTTTTCTTTTCTTTTTTTTTAAATCCTTTTGAATTCTCCCCAGTGCCAGTGGCCAGATATTTTTTTTTCCCCAGTTGGCATTAATCACCCTTGCCTTGCACAAAGGCAAGTCCTTGACTTAGCCCTGATTCAGCACCCAGAACTGGTTCCTTGACTCCCCAAACGGATGACACGACACCTCCAGACGTGGTTAATGCACCATGATTGGAAGTTCCTGTATTAATGTCAGCAGAGAT
Organism: Neopelma chrysocephalum; assembly: GCF_003984885.1. Lineage (NCBI taxonomy): Eukaryota > Metazoa > Chordata > Aves > Passeriformes > Pipridae > Neopelma > Neopelma chrysocephalum. The sequence continues at coordinate 933,989 of NW_020897771.1, read as the reverse complement.
TTAGAGAAGTAATGAGCTTCAACCCTTCAAAGTCCAGGTTCCCAACCTTTGGGAATGGTGCAGGGAGCTGCAGTGTTGTGCTCCTCCAGACTTACACATTTAATTCCTCCTGCCCCACCCACACTCTTATGGATGAGGGGGATACCAGCCCTGGGAAGGCAGGATGCCTCACAGCCCCTTGTGCCACGTGAATTTATAGATGAAGCATTAATTGCTTTCAGCCTCATGCATGTTCACTAATAAACGGATGTGTAAACAGGGAAAGGAGAGGGAAGAAAGAAGGAAACTACCCTTTTAAATAAAAGACGAAAATGTGGTAAATATGGTAAGTATTACGCCAAGGTCTTCGCAAAGGCTTTCCCTACAATTTCTCTGATCAATCTGAAATCTCAATTCAAAACTCTGTGTGGGTGATGTGTGTGGATGTGTGTTTCCATGTGCCATCAATTCCAGCCATATTCTCCTTGTGATCCAGCCTTCTGCTACACTTTCAAATCTTCAGGCTTGCCCTTAAATCAAACTGACTTTTCAGAAAATGTAATTTATTTTAATGACTAATTTCAAGTCATTGGCTTCTACTTCTTGATTCTCAAATATATATGACTTCCTCTTGCTCTCTGCAGTTTTCCATTTCATAAAATGAGTCGTGTATAATAACCTATATGATTAAAAATGAAACTACATGGGAAGGAATGAGATGGCAGAAAAATCATTATCTGATCAAATGACTGTTATTTTGAGGGAAATCTCCAGGAAAGATGATAAAGTGAGTCTGTCTACCCTTGAAATTATAAATAACTATTATGTCTTTATTTTTCAAGGGATCACCAGCCTGCTTGCCAATGGAGTTTACAGTGCTGCATATCCTCTGCATGATGTAAGTGATCTTGTAATATATTTTACGTGTCTGCTGTCTGTCACCAAAAAACCCTTCGTGTGTTATGTGTTAATGGCACCATCCCAGACACAAGTGTTTTGGTTCCTGACTTTCTGCTCACTTGTACCACGACTGCAGGAATTCCTGCAGGTTATTTCCATCACTCTGTTCAGTTTTCATGGATTCCCCACCTCTGTCCTACATTTGGTGATCATAAGTGACACTGGAACGTAACGTTAGAAGAGTTGTTTCGGGGGGGTTTAGCAAATTAAATGCTTCTGTTATTTTCTGACCTTCTGCTCAGGAGATCCCTGGCATCAGTGCTGGGAAACATTTATTCCTGGGGCACCAAGGGCTGGTTCCCTCGCTGCCTCCCTGAATCCCCCCTGGCTGTGTGGAGGTGTCAGTAGCTGTGTGTCTGTGCCGTCGGTTGCCACTGGAGCAAAAACCATAAGCATCTTCTGAAGTAACATATTTCCTGGGACTGGGTGTGACTACAGACCTTCTAACTCATGAAACCTGCTTTTGGGCAGTTCACTAAGATGTCAAGAGTGTGTTCAGCTGTGGTGCTCGTGAAGAGGGTTATTGAGGGCTGAGGAATTTTGGTGACACTCATACCCGGGCTGCGGATCCCTGTCCTGCCAGAGGGGCACACAGCTGGATGCTGATGGCATTTTTACTTAGAGGTTCGAGGTGCAGCTGTAACTGACAAACACACACTCTTAACCCTACAGAAAAGCTCAACAGATGTCAAGGGGACGTGGCAGTTGCTCCCTGTGTGAGCATCCAAGGGCTGTCGAGCCTGGTGCCGGTTTTCCGGCCTGGGATGTGAGGATGAAATGTGTCTCCCTAGTTTTCTGCTCCCCACACTCACACTGGTTTCACATGGGACTGGGAGAGTCTTATCTTGGAGTAACCAAGACCAGAACAGCCTCTTTATCTGCCTGATGTTTATCATGAATGTCAGGACTCTCAAACTGCAGCAGTATCGTGTAGAAATCGAGAAAGGCTGAATAAACTTCTCTGCATGTTCTTGCCTCACGTCTTTAGACAGCTACCGATAGTCTTGTATATAGGTTATTTATTGACTTAGTTTACTCCTTCATCTTATTTAAAAATAGTTCCAAATTAAAACCTCAAATCTAATCAGCCCTAAGTGTTTGGAGTCTGGATAGGGATCAGCTCTCTCAGCTGGTTTCTTCTTTTTTCAAGTGGACTGAGCTGAACCCCAAATACCATGGCAATACCACATCCTTTCCCCTGACATTTTTAGGCCACCTTTATCACTTATTCATTCCTTTTCCCCCAGTGACAGACACTATTACTCTTTCTTAATGTGCCTGATGACAGAGGACGAAGTGTGCCATGACAAATGGACTCCTAAAATACAGCATTATTTTACAGCTTGCTTTTTCTGGTTTTGATGCATTAAGTGAGTGGGATACAGGGGAATGCAAATACAGAGCAGTTCTGGGCACAACTCTCTGAATGATGCAGATTTTCTCTTTTTTTAAAGGGTGACTATGAAGGTGAAAATGTGGAACCCAATGACAGAAAAGTAAGTTGATACAGAGGGGGTTTAACATATTCACGAGAGTCCCAGCCTGAAGAGTCACCTGTTGCAATCTGGATGTTTGCCAAGATTCCACAGAAAATGCTGCAAAAAGGCGCTAAATGCCAAGCACTAGAAGTACAGATGTACTTCCCAGCTTTTAAATTTGCCCAAATGTGGAATGCAGTACAATATGTATAAATAAGCAGTATATATCGTATGTCTAAATAAGGAATATGTATAAAATACCCATCTCCGTAATGATACGTTCTGTGCCACGTTGGTAAGAATATTGACAGCGTTTCTGTGTAACTCCTCCTAAAGTTCAGATGATTTCAGGCCAGCTGTGATGAGAATATGCTCAGTCATATTCGGGTATCCGTATCAGATACAAATCCTGCTTCATTCCATGGCGAGCTCTGGTCTCAGCACTGCAAACTCTGCTGAATTAATTTGCTGCTGATCTGCAGTGTGAGCATCAGAACTGGTGTGTGGGGGGGGGGAAGCACCTGAAAACACAAGCATAGAAGTGACTGGGAAAGATAAATATGGAATATTTCTCAGGAATAAGAGATCCTCAGCAAAGCTTTAATGTGGGCTCTTCAGGCAGAAACTGCCCTGTGGATGTACAACGTTTCCTTTCAGTCCGTGGTTTAAATCGTGGTTTTACTGTCTGTATAGTGAAAGACATCAGTTTATTGCAGTAAAACAAGTGGGAATTATTCTAAGGAAATACTTTTCATAAGAAAACAAAACAAAACAAATTTTCACCCTTTGTGGAAATGTTGATTTCTTAAATTCAAAGTGCAGTTACTCCACCCTCCCCATCACGCTTCCCTAAAGAAGTTTGGCTTTTGTCTCTGTACGTCAGACAAAACCTGAAATAGAGAGGTTACAACCAGTTCTCTCAGGAGGAGCTGCTAAATTTGGGTGTCATGTGGTGGCTTTTAGACCTGAAACTTTGCCTTTCCAGTTTGTCTCATGGTTTTGTCTCCAAAGAAATGCTCTGGACACGCATTTCTTGTAGGAAAAGGAGATCTAAAGACCTTCAGGTTAGACATATAAAAATAGGTACCCAAAATTAACAGTCTGCTGGGCCTTTAAGGTGCAAATGACTCATCAAAGGACAGTGGATGTTGTTCCCCTCCCTCTATTGATTTGTGTTAAAAATACCACATACCTGTCATTTCATCTTTAAGCAACACAACACCCAACCAAAAATAGGATGAAAGTCCATATTTTATGGAAGTGTCTGGATTATCTTCTTCACTGCTAGCATTTCAAACCTCACAAATTCACTCATTTCACAAGTTCATTGTGTGTTTGGAAATGTTTACCTTGGCTTTTGACTTTAAGTTCCCTCAAATAATCTTTTGGTGTCTTTTGGCGTGTTTCTTCTGGTTTCTTGAAGCATTCTTTAATCTAATCCAGTGCTAGGCTAGGTCTGTGCCTTTTTTAACAAGAAAATTAAAGATTTGAGGCATAGAAATGAAGTAAATATTTAGGTCTAGTGCGCTGATCTCCTCTAATCACGTCTTTGAAGCTGTGCTTTGAATATCAGGCTGATAAATGTCAGGATAAATGAGATAATTCATTTGTACTTTAGACACAAATTTGGTTTCAAGTTGCACAAAACTAAAACATGGCACTGATGCAAAATCCCTTCAGCTGAGTATTTTCCTGATGTGCCTGACAAGCTTAGATCACAGAAAAGGAATCCAATTTACAGCACAGACTTAGTTGTAAAAAAGAAATTAAAACAGAGTGGACATGGATGTCAAGGTGCCCCAAATCGTTGCTTCCCAGACATAGGCAGCGGGCCTTAAACTTATGGAAAATGTGGTTGAAAGAAACCTAAAGCAGAATAAAAACAAAATATACAAGAATGTTGCTGTTTAATAAAGGCCTGCTGTTGGGATTCAGTTTCTGCCTTTACTGTTGTAAGGAAATTAATAAAGATTAATGATTTTGGGTTGCTGAGGGAAAAACCCACAGTCCACTTACATTTTTGACGTCACGTTTCTGTGAAAGTTAAGGAGTTGCTTTTTTTTTTTTTTTTTTAAATGACTCGAACTATTTGCCTGAGAAGTACAGCAGCTGAGCTTGGAAAGTCTGTGTTAGTGGTTTGTTTGGCAGGAGAATTCCAAAACTGCTCTAGAAACGTTGTTGGCTGCGTGACTTCTCTGTGATAAAAGTGTGAGCGGGAGGAACGGGCACGGGCAGTGGTCAGGCTCTGGTCTGCCCTTCATTTCCCTGGGGAGATGGAGGAGTTTGATATCTGTCAGGGTTCTCATGATAAAATAGCCTGTATATTTAGGGAATAACATCCTGTTTTTGGGCTGTTTGCTGTGAACAAAATTCATCATGTTGCCCTCCCTCTAATGATCCTGGTTTAGGTCTCGGTTCCCCTTTGAGTTTCTTGCAAAGCTGCACTGGGTGTGCAGCCCTCACCCCACCCATGGAGGCTTGTGTCACCAAGCTCTGACATTTTCTTTTTGTTTCATTACCCCTCATTCAATGAAAATAAATACCTCAGCAATAATCAGTTTGTGCTCTTACATTTCAGGGGGAAAAAAAAAAGCGATTGTGTTGTTGAATTAATAAAAACAGAAGTGACCGTCCAAGGGTCTCCTTGAAATATCAATCCTTGCTCCAGGAGCATTTACCAAGTTTGTGTCACTGGGATGAAGCAGGTAGAGAAGCAGTAAAGGGAGATCAGACCTCATAAACAGATATAAAGCTGTTCTTCCCCCACAGAGGAGGTGCTGGGTGGCCAGAGAGCCCAGTTCATCTTCTTCGGTGTTTTTTGGATTTCTTGTTCACTCCGTTAGCTGAACTGAATAAATGAAAGAATCAGGTCTGAGAAGAACTATTTGTATATTTTACAAAATAAAGGAAAAGTTGAAGGTCTTAAAGGAACCCATTTTTGCGAGGGATTCAATTTTTTTAATCAGTAATGGGGATCATTGTTTTCCTTGGGCCATATCCTAACCAAAAGGAAGAGTTGAAATCATTGGGTTCTTGTGGCTTAAAGCTGAAAAACATCCTAAATGCAGCCTTTGAGGCACCTCTGCCCAGCACCTCTTGATGGATGCTGAATTATATAGTTTGTGTAGCAAAAACAAACCAGTTTATCCTAATTTTTTTGTTTCTGTCTTCTAAAAGCTCGAAGCGTATTCATCTTTCACATCCATTCTGCTATGGAGCATAAACCCAGGACTGCTCTCCCTGTCTCTGCTGTGGTTATCCATCAGTCCAGTTGCTGAAGAGCCTTTTAATGTACTAGAATTCATCACTGTGTTAGAGCATGCCATATCAGCACATTTACTTTTTAATACTTAATGCAGACTTGAGTGCATTGGCACGTTGTGGGTTGAAACCACAACAGGGTGAGACCAGAACCCCCCCTGTGTGAGCTCTGCAGTTTGCTGGGGCCAAAGGAGAACACGCTGCTCCTTCAGCTCTCACCTCTCCTTTCTGTTTTGCAGCTCCTGTGTGAGGAGTGGGCGAGCTACGGAGTGTTTTATAAATACCAGCCAATCGACCTGGTGAGGTGAGAGTTGAGCCCTTAAACATCGTGTTTCCATGGGGCAGAGGTGAAGCTGTGCAGAGAGGTGCTGATGGGGGTGTCCATGCCTTCAGTGCCACCCCAGGGGACTCTGGAGAGTGGGAAACTGGGAGAAAAGAAGTTTTTGTGTGAGTTTAGAAGGTGCTGATGCATCCCACCTAGAGCGAAAGCTTTTTAATTTTGAATCAATTCTGTTTGCTCATGATGAGACTCTCTGAAGAAAACGAGGTGCTTTTTTAAGAGGATTTGCTCACAGGAGATCTAAAGATACCAATTTTGCAGAGCAGAAACGTGGGGGGGAAAAAATGACTAGTTGGGCTGGCTTGTTTTCATGGTGCCTGTATCTCTGGATGAACTCCAAGCATCATGAGAAAGAGAGTCCTCTGAGAAGAAAAAAATTCCCACAGGTCGTCAGATCTTACTTTCTCCATGCTTAATCCATCTGTGATTCATAATTTTAGCCACGTTTTATTTTAAGAAATAGGAAACATTTCTCTCTCTCTCTCTCTCTCTCATTTCTTTTTTTAAAAATTTATTTCAGAAAATACTTTGGAGAGAAGATTGGGCTATATTTTGCCTGGCTGGGAGTTTATACACAAATGCTCATTCCAGCTTCCATTGTTGGGATTATCGTTTTCCTCTATGGCTGTGCCACTGTGGATGAGAACATACCCAGGTAAAACAAATAAATAAATGGATTCTGTTGCTGGAGGGCACTAGAAACTCAAAGTTATCTTCCTTTAGGAATGTTTAGAAATGCCCCCTACCAAGGACACAAAAGAGCCTATTTTAATCTCGTTAGCATTTATTGTTAATTTTTCATGTGGAGTTTGCATTGATGTGCTACAAATAATTCTTGGCCAGTTGCTCAGGTAGTTGTTTTTTTTTCCTAACTGAGATCATTATGTTAAAACAAATCAACAAAATACTGCTAATGATGGGGTTTGGTGCTTCCCAGCACAAAATGCTGAGGGAGGACATTGTGTGACTTAGAGATGCATCAAGAATGTACATCCCTCAAATAAACAACTGTGATCAGATTAACAAAATCTTGATGTCCTCCTATTTTTAATCCTTTAGTAAGTTTTGCATTATAGTGTTTTTAAAGCCCTCTGATTTTGCATTATTTGCCCTGCATGCATCATCAAGCTGGAGATGCAAATTACATGGTTTGTACAACAACCATGAGCCCTCAATAACAAAGCAGATAATGGATACAGAAAAATAGATTTTTTTTTCTTTTTTAATTCATTAAGACTGCTTTGTACTGCTTCCAACAGTTAAAGAAAGTCAAAGGGAGGGTCACTGTTGCTATTACACAGATGGAGCACAGAGAAGATAAATTGGTTGAACTCCAGTCTCTTGATACTTGTACCTTATCTGTCACTGTAGTTAGAATTTCAAAACAAGAATACTTCAGTTTTATTTTATTCTGTAAGATCCTATAGGAAAAAGGGAGTCAGCAGCCATGAGGATTTCAGCCCCTGCCACAGTGGAGGTTACGGACAGGACTGCTCTGAGTTCTCTGAGTGGTATCTGATGGTCCTACAGGCCACCAGAGGAGAAAAGACCATCAGAGCGTGAAGAGGGAGCCACACTGGCCATGCTTTTCCCATATCTCGTTGCTTTGTTGCAGTATGGAAATGTGTGACCAGAGGAACAACATCACCATGTGTCCCCTGTGTGACAGAACGTGCAGCTACTGGAAGATGAGCTCTGCTTGTGCGACTGCCCGTGCGAGTCATCTGTTTGATAACCCTGCAACTGTCTTCTTCTCAGTCTTCATGGCTCTCTGGGGTGAGAAGATCTATGCTTTCATGTTAAGTTTTTAATTACTTACAACAGGAAGGAAAAGAAGAGATAAAGCAGTGTATTTATACTCAGGCAGTTAATGATGTAAAGAACTTCTCTTTTTTTTCCTTCCTTTTTTTTTTTTCTTTCCCATGAACCTGCCACACCCAAATTTATATTCTGGACTGGAGGCTAAAATTCAAAAAGTTGCTCAAGCTGAATATCAAATGAAATTGTTAAGCATCTGTCATAAAACTGCTGCGTGTTCTGTCAAAATTTCATTAACGGGATTGCACAGCTTGCCAAAAAAAAGGAAAAAAAAAGTCTTCGCAGAGCCAGCTTCCACTTTAGAACATTACAGAAGAAATGTATTAATGTACTCTGGGGTTGAGGGGAGGGCTCTGGGGGGGAAGTGTAATGGCCTTTAGCATCTTCAGGACAAAGCAACATTGATTCCTGAGCGTGCTCCGAGATGCAATTAAGTTTATCAGCAGGCAGACCCTGAAGTGGGAACAGTGGCTTTGGAGGTATTTTTCCTGCTGCTGGCTGCCCTCGTGCTTTGAGCGCATCACTTAACCTTTCCTGGCTTGTCTCTGGAACTTGGGTAAAGTTATTAACCCTGTCGTGAAACCTTTGTGAGAGGGTCTTCAGGAATGGTCGTGGAGAGCTCTTCTCCTCCCTGCTGGATGAGGGATGGGGACCCCATCCCCAGGCATGGGCACTGGGGGAGAGGAGTTTTGGTGGCCACATGCTCCCAGCATCAGTGAGAGCAGCACAAGATGATGTTTGTCTTCCTGCACACCTTGTGAATTAACATAACCTGTTTTGAATTATATTTCATCTTAATAATATACCCTGAGTTTTTATTTCTTCTGGGAGCTGCTTTTACATTACCATACACCTGAACAGATTTAAGTACAATTCTGCATAATTCAATTTAAAGCAGTGTCTTTTTGGCCAAGGTCTCTATTTGAGATGATAATGTTTTAGATGATGCAATGCTGGGAGCTCATTATCAAGTACCTTACGGAGAAGGACTAGGACAGAGGGATTTTGGGAACAGTGGGGTGCAGGTTTGGAGGGAAAGCTGGGAAGTGGTGGGGGGAGGTTGAGCTCAACCAGCTTTGCAGCAGAGAGGAGGGACTGCTGTCTCACAGATCATCATCTGGCTGTGCAGCATTTAGGGAGAAATGTGATGTACCCCAAAGCAAGATGCAGTGTCAGATTTTAAACAGTTCAATTCTCTCATGCAGAGAGTCAAATATCAACTTCTGTCTCCCTTATTTACCATTATTGTGAACCCCACGTGGATCTTTGGCCCTGTTGTCCAAAAAGTAGCAGTCTGCCTCCCTTTCCATAGCAAATATGGGTCTCTTCATCCGTTTTTTTTACAGTCTTGGGCAAAGAAAAGACTGGCAGAAGCCAATTTCTGGGCTCTGTACAAAACCCGGGAAAGTTTTGAAGTGGGATGTGAAACTCCTCAAGTTCTTTGGAATCAACCTAAAATTTCATCGTGCTGCAATACCACGTAAAACAAATGTTGTTGCAGAGAGATCTTTTTCAATTGGGAAAATAAAAACCTTTTTTCCACGTAGTTTTGAACTTGTATTATTGAATTCATGTACAGTTGAAGAGCTGAGGCAGAGGAGACCCAAGTAACCTGCTCAGGACACAGGGCACCCTTAGCACAGCAAGAAAATAAGCCCAAGTTTAGGGGTATTCCCGTGAGCAAACATTAGGCCGGGCTTTCTTTGTATTGTGATCGTGTTTTAACACCCTGGCAAACTCTGCTCCCAGAAGCCTTGAACCAGCTATAGAACCAAAATGAGCCCTGGTCAGAAGTTCAGCCTTAAACATGGACTCTAGCCCGGTGCTGTTTGGTATTAAATGGCATTAAAAATGTCAGAGAATCCAGATAAGATCGTCTGGACAGCAACCTTTGGGAATTTTTAAGCTCCACTTACACTTAACGAGCGTAGATGAAATATGAAAATGCAGGTGCTCCTGGCAGAGCAGTGCTGCATCACTCCCTGGCACCTTCTCTGAGGGCTTCTGAAACGAGCTGGCTGTGTTTCAGACAGTCTTTTCATCTTGCCCTGTTGTAAGCCAGTGCCACAGAAGGGTTTCTAGTAGCACAAGGGAACGACATCCCGTTCGTTTTCCGTGTTTCTGGCTGCATGTGGGAGCTGCAGATCCTGGCGTGAGAACTGCTGGGAGAGGGGAGGCAATTCCAGAACCATGACACAGACCCTCTTAAGACACAGCCACGGCCATCCTGATTAACAGGAAGCCTGTGGCTTGTGAAGGGGCTCAGTTGTAACTTTTCCATGTCAGAGTTTCGCTTGGAAGGCGAATGAATGTCATGGCCCCAGCCCGGCTCCAGTCATGAGGGTGTCCTTTCCTCTCTATTCAACTTTCTTACCCTCTCCTTGCCTCTGTTTTTCTCTGGATATGAGTGTTTCTGAGCACATCTGTTAATACTCACTGCAGGAAGCTCCCCTGGGAACACCATTTCTTGGTAGACTTGCCTCTTTCATAATCACTTATTTATTATACAACTCTGGTGTATTCCCAGCATCTAAATATGTCCTCTGAGAACTCGCTCGGTCTCAGGGGCAGATAGACTGATATAGACTGGGATCATTCATTGGGACTCAAGAATTGCTTTAATGAGTTTTTTTTCTCTCAATCCTCTCCATCAAAAAAAAAAAAAGGGCAGTGTTTTTGGTGATAAAAACCCACAAAGGCTTCCTCTCTCACAGCCTGCCCACCTGCAGCTTTCACACCAGCCATGAGTGTTCGGGTTTGGGTGTGATGATTAGAGCCAACCATACTATTAAGACCTTTAGATGGATGCAATTACATGATTTAAAATGCTTTATCTTGATGTCTTTGAGGGAATAACTCTACCATCAGTTCAAGGTTAGTTAAATCACTCATGTTTTATACAGATAAAACACAGGCTTGTTTGCACTTATGGATGAAATTATATGCAGACGAAGACCATTAATCAGACATACAGATATTTAAATAAGCTTGGGTGCCTGACTTTCTTAGACCCCTTAAAAATTGCAGGCACCTTTCCACATGAAGCTGTGGATGCAACAAATGCCCCTTTTTTTTTAGCTTACCTAGAGAAAACATTTGACTCCTGGCCTATCAGTATTTCCCAGACAGACGTGACTGTTGAATACAAGAGAACAAAAATGAAGTTATATGGTATTATATATGTCAAACTGTTGTTTCAGCTGCCACCTTTATGGAACACTGGAAGAGAAAACAGATGCGTCTCAACTACAGGTGGGACCTGACTGGGTTTGAAGAGGAGGAGGTTTGTCCCTTCAGTTCTGACTCTTTCGCTTCCACCGTGGTGTTACCAATAGCTCCTCACCCTGACCTGATAGACTTTGCCTCGTGGGGAACTGTTCTTGGGATGTTTCCATCATTTAGGAGAAAGGAAAATGTCTATAACATGAGCTGTTTGAGGTTTTTTTGTAGCAAGGGTATGACTAGTACGTCTTGTTGCCATAGAAACGTAATTGTATAGCCACAAAATGTGATTTTTTTTTCTTGAAGCGTGTAGTCGGGTCACACCTAGTGTGTAGGCATGGAATATACAGCTCAGAGCTCACTGCTGGGCTGATGTCAGGGTGCCAACAGCTAAGGACCTCATTCATCACACACTGCTGTAAACCAGGAATGAATGTACTGGAGCTGATAAAGTTACAGCGCTGTAAAATAAAGCACTGAGAAATTCCTGTTAACTTTAACGATGCAGGATCAAGCCCTGACTTGGAAAATACCTCAGAAAGCACTGCCAGACTTGTGGGCTTTGGGGCATTGGGACATAGTGTGGAGGTGGTGGGGTTTTTTTTTTCATTCAAATAATATCCCCAGCCAGGGTCGTAATAAATATGCTAAAGAACATAAAGGGGGAAAGGGCTGAATTTGTATGAAAAAAGGTCATCAAAATCAGTGGAGGAAAGGAGAAGCTGAAAAGCTGCATCCTACCTTTTTGCTTTTTAACTTTGCAAAAGAATAAAGGAGATGCCTTCCTGGAGCAGAACACAATCCCAGCTCCCCCCCAGGCCTTGCCCTGCTGTTGTTATTAAAAGAACTATGACCTCCCGTGTCATATCTCGAGATGTTCTAAATAGATACACAACAAATACTGCTCACGTGAAACAAAACCCTGCCCAGCCCCGGGTTTAACACTGCCCAGCTCACTGAGCCTGGCACAGGCATCGTTCCCCTCGCCCCCAAAGTCTTTCTGTTTGAATTATCCCCCCTCCCTTTAATATGTTTATCTCCTTTCTTAATATATTTAGGGGCCCCATGCCAGCAGCCTCTGTGCCGTGTGCTGTGGTGGTTCATACCTGTTTACTGGGATTTAATAGGGGGATTTATTCCCTGGACACTACACTGCTCTTTTATTTTTGGCAACTTGTTGTTATCACACATGAAAGTGGAGGGGATTAAGTGTATCTTTCCGATGTCTATCCCCTTCATGTCTGAGTTCAGAGCCCCACAAAGCAGCTGCTAATACAGTATATTTTATTCTGTGTTTTAGGTAGTCAGTGCTGGATAATCTGGTCATGTGTTTAGCATTGAATTTAGGCTCCTCCTGTCTCTGATTTGGGGGAAACTTAAGCTGGAGTCATTTTGAAGAATCAGGATTTCAAGTGAAATGCTAAAACCCAAAGTGTCTCATCTTCGGGTGTTTTTAGGGGTGCCTGAAGTTCATACAATACTGACAGTAATGTTAACAAATGCAGAACACGACTAGACTGATTTTTGCCATCTGCTGTACCTGTGTCTGTTTTATGTAATTTTGAAAATATAAATTCAGTATGATCTGCAACTGTTCAGTAATCAAATTTTTGTTTATTTGTGTTTTTTTTCTTGTTTTTCGTGGTTTTTTTCTGGTTTCCTGAAGGAGGCAGTCAAGGTTTGGAAAACATTTTTTTTTTTTTACTCGCTCCTACCTTTTTTATTCCATGTCTACTGATGAATGCCATCTTTTGATCTCCATTTCTTCTTTTTTGAGCATCAGATTTTCTTTAGATCTCCCACTGGTTGCTTTGCCTTTACACCCTCCTGCTCTCCACTTGTTCAGACTTTTTTCAGCTCCGTTCTGTTTCCCATCCAACGCATAATTTTGAATTCTGACTCTTTTATGAATGCATAATTATTGTGAATCCGTGAATCTTTCTGAATCTTTTGGCTGTCTCTTACTTCCAATTGTTTCCTACACCTTCTCCTTCAATGCACATGGAGAATCTGTGGGTGCTGTCCAAGAGAGAATTAGGGGAACACCCCAACTGACAATTCTCTGGGATCCCAAAGCCAAGTATTTTGCAAACTTACAGCAGAAAATTGTTTCCCTCACAAGCTGAGGATCACTGAAATTACAGTTAATGACATTTAATTTTTATCAAAAATGTAGGTGATTAAAATCCAAGCATCATGTCACTTGGTATGAACTGTGCTGTCTGCAGGTTGTGGTGTGTATCTCATGTATTAAATTTAATCTCTATAACACTGGATGTGGGTGTCCAGATCGTTCTGCAGTTGCTGCTGTAGAACTGTGAATGATACAGGATTTAACATTTTTTTAATTACAGTCAACTATCAGTTAACATGAATGACATCAAGTAAATTTGGATTCAGTTAGAAAACTCAGAAATTATCAGGAAATCGACCTGCAAACAGTCCATGTGTAGCTGATGTAGAAAACAAGTAATTTTGCTTTTTATTAAATGTGACTTGTTTCACAGGATCATCCAAGAGCAGAGTACGAAGCCAAAGTTTTGGAAAAGTCACTGAGAAAAGAACACAAACATAAAGAGGTATGGTAAAAATATTCATTTGTTTCACTTAGAAAAGACTGAAAAAGAAGGTTGTTACAGCAGGCTCTGACCCAAGACTGAGGAATAGGTAAAAAATAGAACTATTGCTCAATTGTGTTTAAATTCCAGGAGTCTTCAATCCTAGAGTACTTAGTGTGTGCCAGGGCACAACACCTGATTAAGTCTGAAAATGCTTTTAATGATTAGATTGAGGAGTGTGGCTTAGGGAAACTAATTGAGCCCCATCAAAGGGGTGCTCCTGTTACATTAATAAATCAAGTTTGAGAAAACCGCAACAAACCATCTTACTCTGTGCAGTGAAAGTACCTGAAGCCTCTCAGAAGTTCTCTGCTGTGCTAGACTTTCTCTGCAAATAAAAACATTATTGAAGAGCACTAACAGCAATTTCCACGCTGAATTCCAGCTTTCAGAATAACTTTCTGCCTTTTAAAAGCACAACTTCCATTTTATTCCACTGAACAACGCAGTGCTCACTTTTGCTTTTAACTTGCTCTTTTTACACCATTGTGAGAAAGGTGCTGCCAGTCATCCTGAGAGCAGCTAATCATCCCTGAGAGCAGCTTCCCTGCCCTTTCCCTGAAGGCTGTAATTCTTTCCCTGTGACTGCCTGTTATCAGCAGATTGATTGGAAAAAGCTCCTTTTCTCCCCCATGCACTGGCTTCCACCCTACCAGAAGTTATTCCCCCCCTTAACTGCAAGAATTTAGCCATTTATGTGCTGTGATTTTAAGAAGAGAAGTAAAAACTCCAGCTTAAACCAAACCTGTTGGCAGAATTTCCTCTCCTGTATCTGTTGCCAGTGGCACAGTAGCGTGGAGCCATTCCCTAAATAGGGATTTTATGACAACCCTATGAAAATACCAACTGCGATAACAACATTTACACAATATACTCTTTAGGGGCAGCATATATAGATTGGGCTGGTGTTAAAACTAAATTTATACTTGAGTACCATCTTCTTAAAAGATGCTGCAGAGCTGCCAGTGGTTTGTTCCCATTAATCTGTAGGATGCTGTAAGTGGTTCAGTGCCATGTGCAATATCTTTGTTGCAGCAGATCAAATCCCTTTCAAATCACTTACAGAAGAGAAAAAATTTGGGTTGCTGCCCTCTTATAGGCTGGGTAAGCAATTTTGAATACAGACTTTACTGTATTCTGCTAAAAACCCATAACATGCTCTACTTTTGAGTATACTAAGAATTCAGGTCTTAAATGTGGAAGACTAATTGAACAATTAATTAATGGCGGCCCCCTAAGAATGAAAGTTGAGCAATTAAGAGGGTTTTGGTTTTTGGTTTTTTTTAACCAGACTATTTATAAATTTTTGGGCTGCATTCAATTTGGATGTTGCTAATTTGGGAAACGTGAGAAAAGGAGGTTTTTTTCTGAAAGACTTGATGGTTATCTTTCATCGGGATCTGGTGTGTTAAAGTTCAGATTCAACAGTTGTAGGACAACTTGGAAATCTTATCAAAGAAAAAATATGTAAAGCTAAACCAAAATTCCTTATATTATTTTCAAGAGAAGTCCAATAACAAAAAATTTAAAGGAAGAAGGTTTTGGACATTCTTTATACTTCATAAAAGAAGGGCACAATCCTGTATTAGAAAGGGAATATCCTTTGCAGGATTGCCTGAGGTACCCCAAGGATTTGGGGCAAGGGTTTGTCTGTTGTTGTTGTTGTTATGTTTTATTAACTTAAAGCTGAAACACAAAGCCTTAAGCAAACTAAAAGAGCATTCACTTGTGCTCAAGTGCTGTGTCAGCTGAGGCAGTAGAGAGTGTGTAATTAATTGAGCAGTGCTTTGTAATGCCATATTGCCCGACCCTTTCTTGTTTCCTTTGGCTGCCATCAGAAGCACCGATATTTTCCAGAAGAGACAGCAAACAAATGGAGACAAAGAGTTAAGACAGTCATGGCTGGGGTGAAATTGGTTCTTTTTATTCAAACTTATGAAGAAACTCAAATTATGAGTAATTATGGAAGACACAAATCAATTTGTTTTTTTTGGCTGTTGAACCTTTGTTTAATATTCACATTCAGTTCTGGGTTTCTTCCCCTTCCTCCCCCTGTTTCTTCAGCACCTTTTGGGACGCTGTTCCATGCGTTGGGAATGGCACTGCATGGCTAATCTTAGATTTCCCATCCTGGACTGACTTTGTTTTGCAGTGGAGCATGGGCCATGTGTTGAGAGAGTTGCTTGCACTTCCCCGAGACAACGTGCATGTCATGAAAATAGAACTTGAGTAAAAATTTTGTGTTCATTACAACGTGCGCATCGTCTCCCGTGATGTTCCTTTTCTTGTTTATTTTCTGGTGTTTCAAAACAATTCCGGGCATCAAAGTTTATGAAGGACTCTGGATGAGCAACACTGTTCTAAATTAATTTTTCAGGGCCAAATTCAGGCAGTGGCTGGTTGACTGGATTTAGGGAATTCTACAAAGACTTTTTATACACAGAATCACAGAATGGTTTGGGTTGGAAGGGACCTTAAAACAGTCTCATTCCAACCCCCTGCCATGGGCATGTTAACTCCTGTTGGTGTGATCCGTTGAATACCAAGGGGATAGTTAAAAATCACTCATATCCAAGGAATTTTAAGTCTCATACTACACACCAAAAAAGATCTTCCCTGTCAACTCTGGAGTTACTTCATACCATACTTAAATCTGTATTTCAAGTGAGCCAGTTATGCAACTACAAAGCTGCAAATATTAACTGGGGAGGGAGAGAGGAAGGAGTAGAGTTTTTCTAGGGAAAGCAAAAGAAAATATTTAACAGTAAGAGAGACCTTACTTCATGCTTTCTGACAGCCTATTTGCATGTTTCCTTCAAAAAAAGTATACAGAAAAAAAAATCTGGTTTATTTATACTCCCAGTGCAGGCCCTTGACCAGTTTGAACCTGGATCTGGAGTAAACAATTTGCCTGTGTGGAATTGTAGCTGTAAACACTGTGTCTGCATCTTCTGACTGGTTGTGTTTTTGCCAGCCTTTTCCTGCCCCTCTTTGTTTTTGTCACACGTGCAAAATCACACGTTCCTTTTTTTTTTCATTAAACGTGCCTTTTTTTTGTTTTTCCCCATCAAAAAAAAATTTTAGACAGATAAAGAAAAGCTGACGTGGAAGGACCGTTTTCCAGCCTATTTAACCAATTTTGTTGGCATCATCTTCATGGTAAGCACCGCCTGGCAACACCTGAAATTTTTGTTACTGAGTCGTTGTATAGAATAGAAGTGATGGAAACATTGGTGAAACTTTATCAGGTGGAGATGTGGTTCACAGTGGCTTTTTCCCAGTGAAAAAACTCAAGCATTTTATTGTTTCATAATCTGAAATCTTTTCAAGGGCTTGAATTTCTACTTTGCCATCCCTTTCCAGTAAAGAAAGAAGAATCCTAAATTAGGGCAGGGGTAAATGAGGGCACAGAAATGGAGATTCCCACCACCACTGATGGGACAAAGCCTGTCAGGAAGTGGCCAGGAAGTAGAAAACAGTCCCACTTTAATACCAAACTCTTTGAAAGAAGTGAGGTTGCCAATTGCAATCATGATGGCAAGGGTTTTTAATGCATCAGTCAGATTTGGAGTTACCCCATCTAACAGGAGAATTGCAAACAGAGCACTTAATTCAAGAAAAAGGTAAAATAATGATGAGAACAGCCTTCTTCCATTTGCTGATAAAGCATAAGCATTTAAAACAAATGTTGACAGAAATGACAATAACTCAAGATATGGAACAGATTGGCAGGCAGATAAAAAAAAAGCTTAAGCCCTTTCCAAAAGTAGAATTCTCCTGACTAAACTAAATTGATTTGGGGTTTTTTTAGGGGATAAGGATTTTGCTTTGGGGTTGGTTTTTTTTAATGTTTGCATTTTTAGAGAATGGAAATGCAGCAAATCTAATATTTTCAGCCGAAGAATCGGTACCTTATAACAACCACCTTTTAAAATTATTCCTCCATGTAAGCAATGAAAAATTGAGTGAGATTCTACTTTGCCAGGAATCGTGTTGATTTAATCAGATTTAATTTCAGTTTGTGATTATGAAAGCACAACGAACCTGAGTAAGGGATTTGAAGGCTTGTGTTAGAGTTAAGCAAAAATACAGCTGTTTTTTTCAAACATGGCTTTTTTATATTAATAGAGCAAATACCATGTGTACAGCTGTTGGTGTCAGGGCTGAAAGCAAGCCCACTAATAATTTTAATATGTATTTAGATTAATTATTGATAGATAATATTTTACTATTTCATGTTCAGTATTTGGTTATTAGTAATATATAATATTTTTTTTAATTCTACTAAGCAAGATGCTGTTGTTGTCAGGGCTGAAAGCAAGCCCACTAATACTTTTAATTAGTCTTTATATTAATTAGTAATAGATAATATTTGAGTATTTATTGTTCAGTACTTAGCAATTAGTAATATATAATTTTTTAAAATACTACTAAGCAAGATGCTGTTGGTGTCTCAGCCCACCAACTTTTAATTAGTATTTATATTTATATTTATTAGTAATAAATAATATTTTAGTATTTAGTGCTGAGTATTTAGCAATTAGTGATATATAATTTTTTTTTAATACTATTAAGCAGGGTGGTGTTGCTGCCAGGCCTGAAAACAAGCCCACTAATACTTTAAACTAGTATTTATTGTTCATTATTAATAGATAATATTTTACTATTTAGTTATTAGTGATATATAGTATTTTTTTTAATACTACTAAGCAAGAGGCTGTTAGTGTCAGGGCTGAAAGCAACCCCACCAATACTTTTAATTAGTATTTATATTTATATTGATAAGTAAGAAATAATATTTTAGTATTTGGTGCTGAGTATTTAGCAATTTGCAATATATAATTTTTTTTAATTCTGCTAAACAAGATGCTGGTGGTGCCAGGGCTGAAAGCAAGCCCACCAATACTTAATTACTATTTATATTTATATTAATTAGTAAGAAATATTATTTTAGTATTTAGTGCTGAGTATTTAGCAATTAGTGATATATAATTTTTTTTTAATACTACTAAGCAGGGTGGTGTTGCTGTCAGGCCTGAAAACAAGCCCACTAATACTTTAAACTAGTATTTATATTCATTAGTAATAGATAATATTTTACTATTTAGTTATTAGTGATATATAGTATTTTTTTTAATACTGCTAAGCAAGATGCTGTTGGTATCAGGGCTGAAAGCAAGCCCACCAATACTTTTAAATTAGTATTTATATTAATTAATAATATATAGTATTTTGGTACTTGGTCTTTAATATTTAATTATTAGTAATATTTTTTTTAATACTGCTAAGCATGATGCTGGTGGTGTCAGGGCCGAAAGCAAGCCCACCAATACTTTTAATTAGTATTTATATTTATATTAATTAGTAAGTAATAATATTTTAGTATTTAGTGCTGAGTATTTAGCAATTAGTGATATATAATTTTTTTTAATACTACTAAGCAGGGTGGTGTTGCTGTCAGGCCTGAAAACAAGCCCACCAATACTTCTAATTGTATTTACATTCATTAGTAACAGATAATATTTTACTATTATTAGCAATATATAGTATTTTTTTAAATACTGCTAAGCAAGATGCTGTTGGTGTCAGGCCTGAAAACAAGCCCACCAATACTTTTAATTAGTATTTACATTTATATTAATTAGTAATAAATAGTATTTTAGTATTTAGTGCTCAGTATTTACCAATTAGTAATATTTAATTTTTTGAATACTACTAAGCAAGTAGTTCACATTTGTGTGCCCTTAAAAAAAAGCCTTTTGCGTGTGATTGTGGCATCGTCGTATCACTTTTTCCAAGTGATTTTCAAGTCACTCGCAAAGGAGGATCTTTTCCCACAGCTCATCCAAGTGTTTGGGAGCCTTTAGTGCGGGAATTGGGTGGAGGTGGGACGTGGCCCAGATATCCCATTTCTGAGGCCGTTGCTGAGTCCCAGACGGAGCATTTTTCAGTTGGATCTCTCACCGTCCTTCCCGGCAGGTCGGGCTGACATTCGCCATCGTGTTCGGAGTCATCATCTACCGGATCTCCACGGCTGCTGCCTTGGCCATCAGCTCCACGCCCTCGGGGCGCTCCAGTGTCCGTGTCACCGTCACCGCCACCGCCGTCATCATCAACCTGGTGGTCATCATCATCCTGGACGAGGTCTACGGCTGCATCGCCAGGTGGCTCACGCAGATCGGTAGGTTTAGACCCTCGGCCGGTACTTGCTAGGCCGGTTCTAAACAAGGAGGACCCGAATCACTGTCCTTCGTGAGTCACCTTGTGCTGGTTTAAAGGTAAACCAGCAGGGGAAAATGAACCCAACTCAAAAGAGAGATTATAAGTCAGAATAACAATTTAATAAAATAATACAATAAGTACGATCATACAGACAAACAATTGGTTTTAACCCACAAAACCCAAATGTGTAACCCAGCACCCTGGGGCATGAACAGAGTGGTGTTCCTTGGGCCCCCTGAGTCCAAAGTAAAGGGAGAGTGGAAACCCTGTTGGTGAGAGTGCTGTTGCAGTCTGGTCAAGAGTGGTGATTGCAGTCCAGTCAAGAGTGGTGGTTGCAGTCTGGTTGAGAGTGGTGGTCTGCAGTCTTCCTCTGGATCCTACGAGTGGTTAAAAAAGTCCCAAGACCCCAAGATTATGTCTTCCAGTTCAGGCAGGAATGCCCAGTACCTCCCTCAGGGCAGGGAGTTCCACAATGGGTGTGAGGACAGAAGCATCCTCTTATTTTGCAGGCCTCTTAACACCCAGTTTATAGCCTGAGGAGTCAGGCCTGCTCTGGGCAGAGGGTGTAAATGGTCTATTGGTAACAGTTTCTGGGAAATGGCATGGAAGGCTATAGAATACACAGTTTTGGGTTACACCCATCCAGTGATGAACTAGTCCCAACTGTTCTAACTAGGACACACCTGCAGAGCAGTGAGCAAACCCAGGAAATTCGGATGTGTGGCTAAAATTCTAACCAGCTACTGGTAGATATTTATTTTTAGAACTTTTCTGTCGGCAGTGGCAGCGCAAATCACTAACCCAGCTACAGGCAACAGCAGATATTCCTATACCTAGTCTCGAGCTTCACTCTCCTCTCTCACACAATTTCTGGCATTTTTTAATTGGCTTAGGGCATGTGGAAAAGTGCAGAAAAAGGGTGCTAAAAAAACACCGTAGGGGAAAAAAAACTTTTTGAGTCATTTCCAAAAAGCGCCAGTAAAAAAGGGGTTTGGAAACCTTTTCAGGTAAGTTTTCGTCCGTCTGCAAATGATTGTCATGAAGAAGGTCAGCCAGATGTGGAATGAAATTGGAATTACTGTTGTAACGTGTCTGAGTGGTGGGATCCTCAGCAGACTGACCACCAACCTCAAGATATATAGATATATATATTATATAGATATAATATATCGATGTGTAGATTATATAGATATTATAGATAGATAGATATAGATATAGATATATAACCTCAATAAAGATATATATTTATATATTGAGAGAATATAATGTATATATAAAATATATAAAATATGTATTATAAATATTTATATATTTTTATATATTTATAAATAAATATTTATATATAAAATATATTTTATATCTATAAAAAGTATATATCGATACACATATATACATATATATTATATAATACATTTATATTTTATATATATATATAAAAAGTACAGATACACATGTATACATATATATATAAGGCTATACATACATATCCCTTTGTTTAAAAGATGTTTTCCCAAAATCTATTCATAAGATCTTGAAGTATTTCAGGTAGGATAATTCCTTAACACTTTTTATCCCTGTCACATTGGTTCCAGAGGTGCCAAAAACTGACAAGAACTTTGAAGAGAGGCTGATTTTCAAGGCTTTCCTGCTGAAATTTGTCAACGCCTACACCCCGATTTTCTACGTCGCCTTCTTCAAAGGCCGGTGAGTGATGCCAAGGGCTGCTCAGGGTTTCAGCTTTTCAGCCCCAAACATTAGGTGGTCTCACTCAGAGGCGTGGATTGTGACATAAATTGCTCTAAGAATAAAATATTAGAAAGTATAAAATACATTAACTCTGACCATTGTGCCCTAGATTTGTTGGACGTCCAGGTGACTACGTCTACATTTTCCATTCTTTCCGGATGGAAGAGGTAATTGCATTTCCCAGCCCGTCTGTGATCCTGCTGGGTGGGAGCACCCTCTGCCCCTGCCACAGGGATGCAGCAGGTTGTTCTGACTGTCCTTTCCCCTCTCCACCCCAGTGTGCCCCGGGCGGTTGCCTGATGGAGTTGTGCATCCAGCTCAGTATTATCATGCTGGGCAAGCAGCTGATTCAGAACAATTTGTTTGAGATTGGCATCCCGTAAGTAGAGACTTTTGTTCTTTTTTTTTTCTTTTAACAACTGTTTTTTACAGTGCCTGCAATGCACTGTGTGTGTCCACCGCCCCTGGATGTGAACGTGGTTCACGGGCTGTGTGAAAGTTTATTCAGTAAGTCTGTGGTTGTAGAGCAGCAGGAGCTGAGGGGGCTTCAAAGCAGAGTTGAATGACCAGCAACCTGGTCTAGTGGAAAGTGTCCCTGCCCGTGGAACAAGATGAGCTTTAAGGTCCCTTCCAACCCAAACCATTCTGGGATTCCATGCTTCTGTGACTGGGAGTAGCTGCATCCTTGCTACGATGCATCCAACAAAGCAGATGTCTTTGAAAAGTGCTGGGCAATCTATTGCTTTCCTGCTGGTTAGCAAGAGGTGTAATGGTGAACAAGTGATTCAATTATAACCATATTTTAGTGCCTGATCCCTTTGATGTATACTTTTATAATATACACCTAATATGCTTCTAGCATATTGTGGCTCTTGCACAGTTCTCACGAAAATAAGTACAGTGCAAGAATTATGAAATTATGTAAGAATTATGAAAATACCGTGCCTGTTAATGTAAATAACTGAGAAACGAGCAGAGAATGGAATTCTAACTGAATCATTTCCACTTCCCTCAGAAAAATGAAGAAATTTATCCGATACTTGAAATTAAAGCGTCGGCGTTCTTTGGACCATGAAGAGCACATGAAAAAAAAGCAGCGTTATGAAGTGGACTATAACCTGGAGCCTTTTGCTGGGCTCACCCCTGAATACATGGAAATGAGTGAGTGAGGTGGAAAGAAGGCATTTTAAGCCGTAATTATTCCGACTAATTGGGATGGAGGGCAGAGCTTTTTGAACTGCAGATTCAGTGGACATGAGGATAACTTAATTATTGACGTCTACAGTCTTGGATTCCAGCATGTTTCAGCCAACCCTGGCTGCTTGAGGGCTGAATTGTGCTCCCTGCTGTTCACAAGCCCTTACTTTAGCACGATATTGTAGATATTTTCTTTCAAGCCATGTGACATGTCACTGCCAAGTTTCAAATGCAAATGATTAGGTGGCATATTTTATCACCAAGCTCCACCCTACATAGGAAATAACTTACTTAATTAGGATTTGATAATTTCCACACCAGAGAATCTGGGTTTTTTTCTGAAATCTGGTCTAAATCTTCTGAAAGAGAGATGTGTCTCTAGGCCAGGCTGTACTCAACAGATCACACTTAATTCTTTTTTTTTCAAGTAATGCATTATATTGAATGAGACAAATTAGAATATGTGGTGACCTTGATGTTCAGAGCACTTGAAACAGATGGAAATCTAATGCTACAGGCTAAGAGGTCATGCTGTCAGTTCCTAAAAATAAGAAAAGATGCCGTTACTGAGATCAGCATTTGGAAGTAACAGAGGAAAGAAAGATGGGGCACTGGCAGTGCTGGGATGAGCATGACATCAGTGCAATATCCTCAGCAAACAAAAAGCAGATACATCTCAGGTTGTAGGAAGCAAGTTATTCCCAGCAGAGGCAGAGAATCAGTGATGTCCTTTCCAAAGCTTCCAGTGGGATTGGTGAAGGCTAAAAACCTGCCAGGTGGAACGTGGCAAGTTTAGGCAGAGCTAACACTGTTGCTGCCATAACCCCGCTCCCTCAGGTCATTCCTGTGCCAGCCTTGCCCATGGAAAAATAGTTTTAGGAGCTTCCCCATCCTTGTGGTTACTTTTCTTTG
Organism: Neopelma chrysocephalum; assembly: GCF_003984885.1. NCBI lineage: Eukaryota > Metazoa > Chordata > Aves > Passeriformes > Pipridae > Neopelma > Neopelma chrysocephalum. The sequence goes on along the minus strand of NW_020897771.1, from coordinate 910,236 downwards.
CGTTTTGCAAGGTGGCAACGGGCCCTTCCGTGCCTGAGTGGAGCAGCCGTCATGCAAACTGTGCCTGACACAGAAAATGGGATTTAAACTCCCAGAACTTGTCATGTTGTCAGACTTTGGGGGATGGCACTGATGTGGTGCTGGAAGCATTTGGTAAATACTGCCCACAGCCACTGAAGGGGTTTCTTTTCCTTTCCAGTTATCCAGTTTGGGTTTGTGACTTTGTTCGTCGCATCCTTCCCTCTGGCACCTTTGTTTGCTTTGTTGAACAACATCATTGAAATCCGTCTGGATGCCAAAAAGTTTGTTACTGAGCTGAGGAGACCGGTAGCTGTGAGAGCAAAGGATATAGGTAAGTGCTTAGTGCTACTGTATCCTAGTTTGTTTATTCCTGGATTGATGGCAGGATGTTATTGTGCTGAGTTAGTTTCAATAACAGGAAGATATTTATAGGAAAATTCAAAACATTAGACTGTGGCTTAGCTGTGAACCGCCATAATTCATCGAGGCTTTGCTTTTAAAATAGGAAGACCAGAGCTTTAAATTCAGATTAATATTTTATTAAGCAAACATTATCACTTTTTAAATCAAAATGATCAATGCAGTGGCAAAATACCTCACATGGTCAACGATCCTTCCCGGCAGTGAAGTTTTCTCGCAGAAGCAAAACTTTCTGTGTTTAATAAGTCTGGACTGGCCTCAGAAACACCCTTGGGAGTGAGGGGAGATTCAGAAGGCTGTGAGTAAATGTATCCCTTGTATCAGCAAGAAGGTCTGAAGGGTGAAAGCTGCAGTGAATGTAGCTGGAACTGGGCTCTGCTGTACAGAGCAGTCGCCCCCTTACTGGAGGGGCCCAACAGCTCCGGGTGTATGTGACAAGGAAGCTGTTTCTCTCAAGTGTTGGTTATCTGTGACTAAAAATGGTCATTAAAATAAAAATAGAAATAAAATAATTGTCTTTATTACAGAGCCAATGAGAGCGGAGAAGTTTGTGGTCTGTTGCTAAACTCAGGGTTCATTCTGCTGTTGTACAGGCAGAGCTTTTCCTTGGGCTCATCCCTGTGCCCTGGGATCACCCCATACTTGAAGAACACATCCTGTTTTGTCAAGGGCTTTGCCATGACTTTGCTTTGGGGGTGGTTTTTTTTGTGGCTGCCTGATTTGATGCTGTGGGTTGCTGGTGGAGATGGTGGAGAGGGTGTTGTTGGTTTTTTGTTTGTGGTGGGGTTTGGATTTGTTTTTTTTTTTTAATTTGTTTTTGAGAGGGTATTAATTATAATTCACTGCAATTTAATCCCGGTCTTGTGGGTGAAAGAACCTCACTTCTTTCAGAGACATCCTAAAGTCAGACTGAGAGGGCCACAGACAAACCAGACAAGTTTTTTAGCACAGGGATTGTCAGGATCAGGAGAGGCACAAGGTCCCACCTGCCTAAGGCAGTGGGTAACCACAGACAGAGGTCTATCCCTGCTTCCACTGACACTGTCACACCTTTTCCTGAAGTTCTGTGCTCTGCCCAGGCTGGTTTGTGTGTGCTCTGCCAGAAAGCCAGGCTGGAGGAGTCTTCCAGGGACATCAACCTGTGTAAAGCCACCTACATCTCCCTTTTATGCCAAGCATTCCTCTCTCTCTCACACTTGCCTTCCTCTTCCTCAAAGAAGCTTTTAGCTTAAAACCTCAAAAAAAAAATAGGTGCTCAAACGTAGCTTTGGAAGACAGATTTGGGCTCCCTTTGCTTACAGGTCATTAAATTAATGTCTTATAATTTGTTATTTTTTTATTTAAAATACAACTGTAGTGCTCTTAACACTGTTAACTAAAAACGTAATTTATGTAATTTTAGGGACTAGAACAGAATTTATATGTTTGTCTCTTTCCTTAGGAATCTGGTATAACATCCTCAGAGGTATTGGAAAGCTTGCTGTCATCATAAACGTAAGTAGATCAGCATGAACAAAACTTGAATTCAATAGGCTGGCTTTTCCATTCTGCTCCATTAGTTTTATTTCAGCATAAATCCCTTAAATCAAGTGAAAGTATATGATTTAGAAACTTTTGGGACTATCAGAGAATTAGCTGCAGGGTTTATTTTAAAGTTGTGATAGTAGTAGCAATAATATAAAATAGTAGCCTGTCATTGCAGCTTTTTTCCAGAATGTTTTCATAAAACAGCTTTGCCCTTCAAACAGATATGGCCACGGCTGCTTACTTTTGCTCTTTTGAAATACTTTCACTAAGATGATGTATTTTTTAATTTCAGTGCTATTTTGGGTCTGGTATGAGATGAGAATCAGTTCAGCTCCTCAGAGCACAGTGTCCCTCCATTGAAAATCTGCCCAATGCTCCTGCCCAGAGAGTGTTGAAAACCCTGAAAATGTTTTTATTTCAACATCAAAATCCACATCCCAGCCCTTAGAAAAATTTAGCACACCTGAATATATTAATGTATGTGCTTCTCTAGTACTCTATAGGAATAGACATCCACAATGATCATCCTTCTTGCACCCCAGCTGGGGAAAGATGAAAACAAAAGCTGTTTGCAATGCAGCAAACCAGGGGCTGTGTGGGGCTTATGGCCACATGTCCATAGACTCACTTGTGTGTTTTTTTACATTATCCAGACTGGAAATCCCTTCAGTTTGCCCCCAGGGGTCTGTTGGGCTGTGGCAAAACCATTCTTCTGGTTATTTGGTCTGCTGCCTTAGTTTGTCTTTACTATTTCTCCTCTTTTTCTTTGGAAATAATTCCTCTATGTTTTTTCTCTTTTCTTCTGTGTAGTCTCTTTGTCAGTGTTATTTTTCCCTCTTTGGTCAATGTACTATTCCTCTTTACCATAAAATAAATAAAACATTTTGTACTGTGTTTGTTCCACATGTACATGAGATTTATGCCACTGAGAATGTTTCATAATAATGATAAATAAGGAAGGCTAAAGCTATGGAAAACTCAGCCAAATTGGCTGTTGTGCATTTTCTGTACAATCTTTTAAAAAAAAAAAACATTTTAAATAACCGAATGAAATGCAATTTTTGTGACCACAAAAATAAAACTGGGCTCCGTCTGCTCATCCTTTTATCTTGATGGAGTTAAAAAACCACACACAATTAATGGCCCTTTTGCAGTGCAATGAGAATTTGAAGAGTCGATTCAGTGTCGGTTGTTCGCAGAACAGGAAAAGTGCTCGGAAATCAATCAGTTGGACCTTGTGCAATGCACCAGGGACAAGCTGTGACTGGGGCAAGGGGAAGCAGTGCTGTGTTAGCTCTCCTCTGGTGCTGGGGGTACAGCTGCTCCGTTCTCTGGGGGGCTCGGATCATCCACAGATATCTCAGTTGGCGTGGAATTACTCCATCTAATACCCTGCGACTCAGAAGAGCAGGGCAGTAAACAGCGCCTTGTTGCAGCAGTGAACGCCCCATTTTTAGGGCCCCGAAGGCTGCAGTGTCCCCTGAGTTGCATGAGTTGTTTGGGCAATTAATGAGGGTGTTATTAACGAAGCAGTGCCTGGATATTGCGCTCACTCTTTACTCTTGTGGCTTAGGCATTTGTGATCTCATTCACATCCGACTTCATTCCACGCCTCGTGTACCTGTACATGTACAGTGAGAATGGCACCATGCATGGCTTCGTCAACCATACACTATCCTCTTTTAATGTCAGCGATTTCCAAGCAGGAACAGCTCCAAACGACCCCCTGGATCTTGGCTACGAGGTCCAGATATGCAGGTACTCCCTTGAATGATATGAAGTGTTTTCGCAGCCAGCTGAGGACATGGCAAATTTTTACATCCCTTGTATTTTCAGTTCCTTTTTAGCACCTTGGTAGCTTTTATATCCATTACCTTGAACATCTTGGCTTACATATTAAGCAATATTAAGCCTGAATATGAATTACTGCTTCTCTTTTGGGAAATGGAGATTAGCATTAGTTAAATTCACTGTTTGTCTGTGCAAAGAGAATAAGGAGGAAAGAGACATTCTAGGGGAGAAAAAAGAGAAAGATGACTTTCACATGTAGTGAAAACTTACAGAAACTGATCAGGGAAAAATAACCTTGCCTTTATAATAATATTATTTTATATTTATATAAAATATTGTTATATTTATATTTATTATTTTATATATTATTATATATTTTATATATTATATTATATTTATAAATTATTATTTTATATAATTATTTATTATAAATTTATATATAATTACATATTTATATATTTATTATATAAATTTATTATTTATATAATTATTTATATAACATATAAATATAAATATCACATTTATATTCTTTATATATTTGACAGTGCAAGTTAATTGGCTGCAGTGACCTTTAAACAGAAAAATCACTCTAAGATGAAAGGAAAAAAAAAAACAACCAAAATTGCATAAGTATTACCTTTGCTTGCTTTTACTTTCTCATGGTTCCCTTCTGGTGATCTCTGGGCACAGGATGAGTGAGGCTGACAAACAGGTTTTAGCACAGAACTCACTGAACAGCAGTGTCAGTGTCATGGTCTAAAAGCAAAATGCCAAGTTTATTTGCTTTCTAATCCCAGGCACTTTCTTCTTGCCATTCCATCAGTTCTTTGATAGTTCAAGGACTTTTAAATAATTTGAAAATATGGGGCCCTAATTCTTTCAAAATATTGACAGGATGCTGTGGTTTTAAACTGGTTTTTACTGAGATCAGTATTTTTGCCTTTAAAATTAGTTTGAAAAATAGATGTTGTCTTTTTACCTATCTTGAAACGAAATAAATCATCTGAGCTGTGTATTTTACTCCATCTTACAAAAAATTGATATTATTTGTACTAATCAGAGGGTATTAAGATGGAAGACCTTTAAATTTGAGTAAAGCTTGAAGGTTATGGGAGACTTTCAGCTGTGCCTTGCTTCTGAAAGGTTGATTACAGCATCATGCTGCAATGGTGAACTTTCTTTTAGACAGTTCCACTTACTGTTTGACTCCTTGGTATTAATTGTTTATCCCAGTGCTGAAATTTCTGAATGACATCACTGATTTACTGAGTCTTGTTTTGCAGATACAAAGATTATCGAGAACCCCCCTGGTCTGAAAACAAATATGACATTTCAAAGGATTTCTGGGCTGTCCTAGCAGCAAGATTAGCCTTTGTGATAGTTTTCCAGGTAGGTTACACTGCAGGCTGCCCTTGGGAATAAGTTATTAGGCCAAAGAAATATCTGCTTTCACAGTTGTTTCATGGAAAAGCAAAAGAAATTTGCCCATCCTCATCACCCTCTTCGTACCACCAACCCAGGTACAGGTATATCCTCAGTGGAAAAATCCATCCCCAGGGATTCCCTGAACTGGTTTGATGCAGAAGAACTTAATGACTTTAGAGAGCAGCAAAGCACAAGGCTGATACTAATTAAGTCCCACCAATTTCTCCCGTGGGACATCAACAATTTCAATGAAGCAGCATAAATTTCATCCAAAATCGTTTTTAGAGCCAACCAAGACATGCAATTTCCGAAATTTTCCCAGTTACAGTTTAAGTCGCACCTGAACAAGAAGGCAAAATATTGTAATTTGTCCTCAAATTACATTATTCCATCACAACAGTGACGCTGGTTATTGTGACACAAGTGTTTTAAGTTTGCCTTACCTGAAAAACTTGTTTCAAAAATTTATTGGGGTTTTTTGGGGATAAAATATGTATCTTTTTGTGAAAGACCCCCCTTCCCTTGAATCAGAAACATTTAATTGGAATGTGTTTTACAAGCTGTCACCACTTTACCTCTTGCATTTGCTTCTGCCTTCCTGCTGCAAAACTCCTGAGCCATTTATCACTGCCAGTATTTCCTTTGGAATTCTCAGTGGCTGTGACAGTATTTGTACAGACATCACAGAGATCTGAGCCTGAGGTATTTTTTTCTTCCACTTCTAGCATGAGCAAGCAGTTGAGGTGAATTCGGTTCAGCACCAGCCTTGTGACATGCAGCTGATCCCAACTCAAATATTGTCCTTTCTTCATCCTTCCTCCCTGAGTACACCAAAACCAGCCCCTTTCCCCACAGCCACCCTTTCATTTGACCTTGCTGACATTTTCTCACAACTTCATTTCCAGAACTTGGTCATGTTTATGAGTGACTTTGTGGACTGGATTATCCCAGACATTCCCAAGGACATTAGTCAGCAGATTCACAAAGAGAAGGTTCTCATGGTGGAGGTCTTCATGAGGGAGGAGCAAGGGAAGCTGCACATGCTTGAAACCTGGAAAGACAAGGACAAGAGAAAAGGTGAAAACTGTAACAATCACAGCCCCAGACTCTCCAGGAGCCACAGTGGGAGCTTGTCCTCCTGCCATTCCTATCCTCTGGATGTGTAGAGGAGGAGGGAGCTGAGTATGTCGGGGCATTCCACGAAGCCACAAAGGGCAGGACTCGAGTAATGGACAACCTGGTGCATGTTGAAGGATGTGCTGCCATTTCGCTCCCATCTTTGTGAGAAATGCCCTTCTTGCAGACATGGAGGACCACATTCTATTTCTGGTAACGTTCTTTTTCTTTTGCACAAGCAGTAAATGCAGGGAATTTTTATATTTCATCATTAGATAACATTCTTGACGTTGGCGTGCATTAATAAATGCAGGTACTTAGTACATCTTGCTAGAGATATTCTCTGAGAATTTGACCTTAGCCCATTAATTAATGGATGAAGTAAAAGGTAAATTTTAAATAATAATAACAAAATATTTTTGGAAACCCGGGTTTGAAGGTCCATGGGGTAACTTGATAAATTATATGCAAAATCAGTTCTAGAGTGGAGAGAACCCACGTAAAGCCTCCCAGACTGACTTGCTTTCCAAGACTGGGTTTAGCTCTGTGTCTGAAACAAGCAGAGCTTTAGTGTCACATCAGGTGTTTAGGGCACTTGTGGCAACTTGCTGTGCATCCAAGACCTTCAGAACCATCAGGAAAGGGAATCTGGAAAGTCCTTTTTTTACCATTGAGGGACTGATGCGGATGGAGCGACCCCGGTGCCCCAGGCTGCGGTTCCCAGCAGCTCCTCCCCTCATGGCCAGGCAGCAGCAGCACAATTTTGGGATCCTCCCAGCAGGGAGATGATCACAGAGCATTTTGTGAAATGCCCTGAACTAACGAGCACACGAGGAGCTCCAGTGACTCACACTGCCCTGCCCAGTACTTGGACACTGTTGTTGCTGAGGAAATCCCCTTTTCCCTGTTGTTTTAGCACATCCCCTTTTCCCAGCCAGGTTTTCCCCTGTAGCCCTGTGTCCTCTGCAGGAGAAGGGAGTCTCTGCACTCCAGTTTCTCCCACAGATTTTTCTGCTGTTGAATGGCATTTCCCAGAGGCTGTGCCAGAGGAGTAAACCCAAAATGTGTCCCACTCACTGTCTTCAGTGGAAGTTTTGCCTGCACTGGGGCTACAGGACCAGACCTTCAGTTAGTTACAGGACTCTTCTTTTGTCTTAAAATACTCTATCTTTTGTACAAGGAGCTTCCCTAAAATATAAGTGTAAAATCCTTACCTACCATGCCTAGTTAAACCCCATCAGTACAACTCTTTTAAAGCATAATACATTTTAGTTTTGCTTTGTCAACCGATAAACTGCACTTCCAAATAATATTGGTGCAATTAACCTGATTTCTTTTATTGCTTTGTCTTGTCCATGGCACTTGCATTGCAAATATAAAACTGAAAAAAGAAAATAAAAAGGAAAGATTTCTTTAGAGTCTAACTACTGTATGGTTTGTTAAAAAACCAAACGTCAAAAGGCTGTTTTCAAGAGAAGTTGGTTATTTCTTTTTTCCTTTTCTTTTTTTTTTGCCAAACTAATTTAAAGATTAATGCTAGAACTTAAAAAAAAAAAATTGCCATATTTAGCTTTTGATATATTTATTTGTTTTAAAGTATGTGATAAACTTGATATTTTTCTGTAGTCTGTCCAAAGAAGGTACCAGAAGAGAAATTATGTGGAAGAGAGAAAATGGTATTAACCAAATATTCTTGAAGCTTATTTAAAATATTGATCCAACCAAAGATTTTTATTAATAAAGGGCTTATATTTTGTTAACTCTTGTTTCTGTTGTATTTTGACTTGCAGGAATGTCACTATTTTTAAAATTTGTAACTTATGATAGTGTGTTACTGGAGGGCCAAATCCTGCCTGATTCATTCCCACGTAAGTGTTATTCCTGGTAGTGAGCGTTTACCAGATCAGGCCCACTGACTGCAAAAGGACTGTGAGTGGGAATAATTCAAGCAGAATTCTGTCCACACATCTTGTTGAAAACATTGTTCTTCCTCTCATTCCTTGGTAGCCCAAAAGATCCAGAAGAAAGACAAACCTGAACTACCTGTTCTGAAGAGAAATCTTAGGGAACGTCCTTGAAGGGGGATTTAATCTGTAAATACTCACCTGAAAGTATTCCCAACTTAATACTGACATTCCTGTAAATGGTAGAACTATATCCTGAACACATACTTAGCAGAGTTTTTCATTATTTGCTGAAATCATGAAATAGTAACAGTTGCTTATACTTTCTTTTGTACAGTAAATTGTTTGAAATGGAATTTTGTATATAAAAATCTGTATTACTACTTAAATATCTATAAAATTCTTTCATGGAATCATTTTTTTAAGAAAAGCAAATATATACTAAATCTGTTTTATTTTGGTTTTGGTTTGTTTTTTGGTTTTTTTTGGGTTTTTTCTTTTTCTTTGAACACTTATTTGAAATAAACTTAAATATGCAAGAGTTTCTCCTGTGGGACAGGTTCTGTTCCCAGCTCTCCTTGTGCTCTGAGTGTACAGACATCTTCCTAACAAAGTCAAAGGTGCATCTGGGGTTTTGAGCTGCTTGGAAGACCCACATGGAGATAAAGTGAATCCCCCCTGAAATCCTTCTGTCTCCAAGAGCACAGAGGGAGTTTTTGGCTGCACTGTAGACACTAAATATTAAGTGATGGCTCTTAGCCTGGGAGCTTTCATTTTCTTCTGATTTAATCTTTGGCATTTAGCAGAGTGTAACGTGTAGGAGCTTTCACTAAGACATTTGAAATGGGAGGGAGAATGCTAATTGCTCCGTTCTTTTAATTTGAAAAGTGGATTAATTACTAAGAGTGGAATGGTGAAAACAAAGGAATGACGCTCAGGGATTCCTTTGACTCAACTCTGAAGGGAAGCAGAGTGGATGTCACACTTTCTCTGCCTTGAGGGACCTTCACAGGCAAAGCTGGGCTCAGAACTTGATTTGCTGATTGAAATTTTTTCATCTTCTCCCATTTAACTGTTCTGTGAGAAGGCTAAAGCATGAGGCTTCATACCAATCCTCCTTTTCTAGCCAGAAAATATGAAACACTTTAATTCGTGACATTTAGTTAGAAGGTGGGAATTTTGTTCTGAGAAAATGAACAGCAGGAGCAGGTAAATCACAACCCAGCTGGTAACTGTTTGGGTTTGTCAGTTCTTAAAGACAAAATAGTAAATAAGACCTTGTTTTATATATATATATATATAGGTAGATAGATAGATAGATAGATAGAGAAAAATAATGCCTTCCAAAAACAGGCTTGCACTGTGGTTGGTTGTGGTGCTTTTCCTGAAAGTTTTCTCGTATTTTTTGGGATGTGAGTAGAAACAAGTTTGTTTTTTAGCAATAGCAAATTTGAGGTAGGATTATGCTAATAAGGATTCACTGGAAGAGAGGGGGGGCAAAAAAAACCCTTAAAACAGAGAAGCAGGGATCTGGAAGTGACCAAGGGATACCTGAACATGCCTCAGTGTGACTCCCAGGGACTGTACGGGCCAGGTTGGATGAAAGATAGCAAAACAAATATTTTATTTGTAAAAATACAGCTGAATTCTGTATTGATGTGACAGTATCTCCACAACATGCATTCAACCCATTCTTGGCCTGCTTCTGCCCCAAAACTGTAAGTACAAAACCCCACTTCCCAGCCCTGCTTTGATCAAAGAGAGAAAAAAAAAATCCCAAACCCAAAGTCCTAATGTATTAAAGAGGAAAGTCATTATACCAGTTTGCTTGGTCCAAGAGAGGAAACACAGACAATAGGAAAGATTACTGCTGGAAATGGCTCTACAGAGCCATCTACAGATCATTTTTGAACCGTTGCTAAATCACAGTTTGCTTTTTGCCATCCAAAGTTTGTAGCAAAGACACAGTGTCGGTGCATCCGAGGAGGAAATCATACCCACCCTATTGTGTTGCCAGTAGGAGTCTAAATCTTCTGGATTTCCGTGTCATTGTGTTTCTAAGATACTGTCCTACAAATATTTTGCAGTCTCAAATAGCTTAAGGATGAATAAGTCTCACGTCAAGGCACAGACACATTTCTATTTTTAAACCCTCCGTGCTCTGTGGTCCTGAGCTGTTAATGATCCTTTTGGCTGTGGTGATCTCCAATAAGCAATGAAAATTTACTTTTCTTCCTGATACCTCAGGAGTCTGACCTCTCCTGAAGTTCCATAAGTCACTTGAGTGCATTTATATTTTCCTATGAAGTTTTCAGAGTAAACAACTTTTCTTCCTCTTGCCGCTGAAGAAACCCTGTCTTAAAATTTATACGAATTCCATTCAAACTCTGGTTCAATTATTTTGCACATTTGAGCACTATTTATTCCATGACCAAACACAATATGCCATTTTTAGTCCAGCGGAGAAAAAACAAAATTCTTTTTTTAACCTTCTTTTTTTTAGCCCAACAGGCCTTTTGGAAGAAGAAACCGACTATTAATGGGGCTTCTTTTGAACTTTAAGCTCCATCCTTCATTTTTAATGCCACCTGATTCCAGGCCACCTGAAGCCAAAGGAAGTAATTCCATTGATCCCCCGTGATTGCAGCATAATTTGTATGAGGCTAAGAATTGCTTATTGAGTGATTGGTTCCAGTTTGAATAAAAACTCATGACAGTTATTGCAGGTTACTTTTATAACCCACGGTGTCAGCTAAAGCCAAAATACGTTGATGCAGACGCATTGTGTGAGCAGTAAAGAGTTGGGTTCTAGTTCCCACCAGGTAAAGGGCTTGGAAAATCCAGTCATGTGAACTTGGTTACAACAAGTTTTAAAGATTTTGAGGTCGTAGCTTTCACCTTGCTCGGTACCGCCTCTGTGAGAAAATTCAGGCCAAAATGGGAAAGGTATCCAGTGGGATGTTCATGAGAAAAAAGATACAAGATGTTTAGCAGAGTGTTCGTGCTAAACAAACTTTAAAAATAATAAATAAATAATAAAGCCCATTTTTCAGGGCAAGAGGCAGGTCGTTAAGCAACCTGTCATGGAGCAAAAGAAAAGGTTATTCCCTGTTTTTACTTCTACATGGAAAGAGTGGCCACCTTCTCTAGCAGGACTATGAGACGGAGGTTGGGGAAAAGGTGCAAATAAGGAAGAGAGGAAGGAAGGGCTTTTGGCTGATGCTCTCTTAAGTTAGCTGACAGATCAGCCACAGAAGTTGTTTTTTCTGGAAAGAGACTGGCTTCCTAAGGCAAGGACATCTTGTAGGTGGGTTATCAGGCAGCCTTTGCCAGTGTTCCTGCAGCAATGTGCCATCTCATCCTGCCAAGTCATGCAACCCTGTCGGTCCTGTGTTGAGGTGAAAGCTGGAAGGCTTTGGTCCTTTGGAAGGAATGCGATGAAAACAGAGCAGGAAGGAGACAATATCCCCAGGATCAGCGAGAGTGTGGTGACTGTGCCTTCTCCGCTGCATTGAGAATAACACCACGATCCTTGGCAATCAAAAACAAAACAGTTCCTCTCAGAACACTGAGCAGATCAACCTATAAACTCTCACCCAGGTTCCAGAACTTGTGAAGTTGTGTCCTGGTGGGTACAAGCCCTTTGGCTCTGCAGCAGGTAAGTTCTCAAGCCCCAGAGGGGACGTGCAGGTGAGTGGCTGCTCTGCCTGCTCTGAACCGGGACGGCAGCGCCGGTGCTCGTGAGCATGGAATTCCCAGCTGTCCTGGCTGGAGCATGTAATTACAGGAACAGCTCACATTTCTTAAGGTATTAATCTTCAAAGTACATCTGTAGGTAAAGAAGGAAGGTAATTGCAAGTAATTAACCATCAAGTCAGAAAGTAATAGATCTCAGCAGGCCAGACTTACTGCACAACCTCTCTGGGCAGCAAGACATGGGTCTATAGTCTGGTGGTTCTGGGCCACCCTCCTGAAGTTTTTTAGGTATTTTACTCTCCTCAGGCACTGTTGGAAGCAGGAGGGGATTGGGAGCAGCGAAGGAACAGTGCAAATCCAGAGAGTAAATTACTGTGAATTTCAGCTACATCATCTTCATCCTGTCTTTAAAGGGCAAAAGAAGTAAAACCAAGAGTCGGTTCTGAAATTCTACTGAGCTCCTCGACTTCTGTCTTTTTGAATTTTTACTTCTGAAACCAAATTTCTCTGTATCTTTACAATGGTTGTCTTTTAGCTCTGACAGGGAGAGCTGGAGAGCTAAGCTGGTCATCACCTCTGGGGCTTCTTGTGGATAAGAAATGACAGTTAATTACTGCCAGGTTCAGGTGCTTGGCAAAGATGTGGCACAGGCTCCATCTGCTTTAAAAAGCCTCCCTCCAAACCTGGTGAACAACAGCAAAGCAAAATACATGTCCATGAGTATTTGAGAGACAAGAGAGAGAGAGATCTTGGGTCTGATCTTAAATTACAAGTCATTTTATTTTTGTTGCATCTCTAAACAAGAGCTACACAGGGCGAAAACACAGGATGTGGCTTTTTGAAGGCAGGCAGACAAAGCTGTGGTGTGTGTAACTTCCTTACTTCTACAGTGTACAGACTGTAAGGAAAATACATAAATGCTATATATTGATTTAGATTAATCCAGTCCTCTCTCAGGAAGAAGCGGGAGGAGCTGGGGGTTGGCACGGTGCGGTTTGGGGTTTTTTTCTTTTCCTGTTTTTCTGGTTTCCTTTTCGACCACTGCGGTGCTGGGCAGAAAAGGCTGGAAGAAAGACTCGGAGCGGCTTCCCGACTCGCTTTGCAGACATTTGCCGCCTTTAGAGGAGGCACAAATCCCCGCGGAGCTGAGCAAGGGGTGAGGGGACCGCAGCCGGGTGCAGCGAGCTGGGACGGGGCTGTGACCAGGGGAGGGTGTGCGCAGTCCCCCAAAACCCGCACCCAAAACCAGCCCGAAACAACCCCAAACCCCAGAGCAAAGCGCCGCGGGATCGCGCCGGCCCCGCCCCCCGCTCCGCCCGGCCCCGCCCCCCGCTCCGCCCGGCCCCGCCCTGCCCGTCCCCAAGAACGTCGCTGTCCCCGCAGGCCCCGCTCCCCGCCTCGCTCCCCTTGTCCCGGGAGAGCTCCCGGACGGGCCGTGACAGCGGAGCTGCCACCTGCCCTTCCCCGGCCCCAGCAGCGCCCACCGGGGCTGCGGCGGCGGGAGCAGCGGTGAGGGGACGGGGGCGGGGTCGCGCGGAGGGGCGGGGCCGGGCTGAGCGGGCGGGGCGGGGCCGCAGGGACAGGCGGGCTGGGATTGGGCGGAGGCGCTCGAGTGCTGATTGGGCAGCGGCTGCGGCCCGCGGTATATAAGGTTGGGCGGGGCAGGTGGGGCTCGTTGTGTGTGAGGGCTGAGGGTGCGGCCCCGCTGCTGCCCGGGCTGCGGGGGTGAGAGCGCCTTGTCCGCTGTGTTTGTGGAGTGGGGGAGCTGGGGGGACCTCGGAATCCCAAAGCCTTTCCCCGTGCAGAGGAAAAAGCACGAGGCGGATGGAAAGGATCCCCAGGCACCTGCAGGCACAAGGGACTCGTACAACTGTGATTTTCCTACAGCCCTTGTAAGATGGGCTTTCAGGGTACCATGGGTAATGTGCCAGCTCTCCTGCTGGAGTTTTTGTCTGCTATATTTGAACACAAGGAGTAGAACTAAAGTCAGGTCTGAAAGCAGCTCTTCAGAGAAGCCTCTAAGACTCAGCTGGTGAGTTTTAGAAGCCAGGCATTCCTACAACAGTAACATATTTTAGGAGCAGGCAGGGCGGGGCCGGCGCGAGCTCTGTCAGAGCAAACCTGCTCCATTCCAGTGAATTTCTCTTCCGAGCTGTGGGATCGTAGGGTTTTCCAGGAAACAATAACGAGGACAGAGGTGAGGTCATAGGCTTCCAGTTCTAATGATTTGGTGGACATAAGAGTCATCCCGGTATGTTTAACACTCCCCTATTTCTTTCTGGAATAATTTTAAAATTATTCCCGGCCCCCGGGCAGGGCTGGCCCAGGGGTCCCCATTCCTTTAGAAAGCAGGAAGTAATAATTCCTCCCCCAAGAACCAAGGAAGGGGGATGATGAAACCAGATTTGCTTTCTTATTTATTATATCTAAAACCCCGTGAGTAAGTAACCTAATCATATCCTGTGTCACTTAATGTCTACACAAAACTATTCATGTTTTCAGAGGAAATGAGGACTGTGGATAACAACTGCACTGTGTTCGAGCAGACCAGACACTCCCTCTCTAATCAGAATTGAAAAAAAATGACAGGCAGTGACTCACTATTATGGAAAATACTGTATTGGCCCATTCTGGAAGGGAAGAATGAAAATCACAAGTACCTGAGGTAATACTTGTTTTTAGGAAATGTGTTCCCCCGTTTTGGTTTGTCATTGTCTCCAGTCACAGGTATTGTGAACTCACTACTGAGTTTAACTCAAAAATCAAGCAAGTGTGACCAGGGTCACTCATTTCTGTTAATTAAAGCAAACTTTTAGTGCCTCTGGGAGACACTTAGGTATTTTTCTGGTCTGTGAAGACGCCCTTCTGCAGGCTGGATGCAGAGAAAAAGTTTACACTTTTTCACACCATTTTCATGACAGTGACCAGGTCCAAAGCAGAGTCTGTTAATGCAGCAGAGATTACAGCTGAATGTTCACAGACACAAAAAAAAATCCCTGCTGCTGCTATTTCAACTGCAATGCTCTGCAACAGACACTGAAGTGCTGCTCCTCAGTAAGGAAAGGGGAAAAAACCCTTTCCTTGGGTGGGAGGATGAAGTCCTGTGGTGTAGGACTATTTACATGCTTGTAAGAAATACTTCCAAGTGATGCAAAACTTATTCATTTTCTGCAAAATAATTCTTTTTGTTATCCCGACCTTTTTTTTTTGTAGCTGCTCTGAATATTGTATTTTCTAATACAAAGAAGGAGACTGAAGAAAAACACCTCAGTTTGCAGAAAATAAACTTCAATGTGGCAAGCATTTACATTTTCATGGTTTTATTGGGCTTAGGAACTGGCAGTACAGAGGCTCAGGAAAATAAGGAGACCAAATTTATACACTCTTGAGAAATTAATTAGCATTAGTTATCAAGACTGGTAATCAAAACTGCTGGATTATTTCCCTGGATGAATAGCAACTTCCAGTTTGGATCTTAACTTCCTTTGCTTCGCTCTCAGCCAGTCACAGAGCAGGGACTGAATTGAATGGAAATAGAAATAGAAAAGGCCTCAAAAGAGATCTAATGATCATTCACCGCTATTTGGGGAGTTTTTTTATTTCCTCCCTGGCTTATTTCACAACAACATTCCTCTGCAAACAACCCTGGCTTTCTGTTTTCTCTGCTCCTCTGTTTTTCCAAGTGCAAAATTGATGTTGCAGAGCTTAAGTGATAAATATGGTTTAGAGGAATGAAATGTGCCGGGCTAATATATACACACAGCTTTATTGACATGTGAAATGTTTGTCTGAATGATTTCATACTTACATGGTATGATGAAAATTCACTACAAAAATAGGTAAAAAGTCAAGTCAGAGGTTTTTAGCCGGAGAAAATAAACAAGAGTCTACAATTTACCCTTCCCCTAAAGTTAAACTAACTTCTTCTGCCAACAATAACACAACAGAGCTATATCAACAGAATTATATCAACACTTCTGCTGTTTCAATATGAAGTTCAAGCATCTGTTAACAACTTATTGCTTGTTGTTGTTGTTACTTGGCCAGATCTTTTATCTGTATACAACCTATTCATGCCGGAGTTCACTCTCTTTTCAGTACTTATTTACTTTTCCCACACTCTGCTTCTAATTTTCTCTCTCAACCCCCAATAATTTGACGTTTCTTATAGGCCCTTTTGTCAGGGACAGTTTTCTCTTAGGATCCTTGGTTTCTTTACAAATGGTTTCCTCACCAAAGCACTTCTTTCTTGTGCTAGATGTTACAGCAACAGAGAGGTAATAGCTGACAAAAGAGACATGGAGAGATCAATTCATTCACAAAAGAAAACACAGAAACTGTCTTTTCTTTGCTGAAAATGGGAATTTTAGGTTTGGGGTTTTTTTCAAAAAATGGGTGAGAGGCATTGAATAAGTATGCTGAGAAATTTTCTGGAAATCAGTTTATTCACCGTGGGAGTATAAAAGCAAGCAAACAAAAAAATCTTTTACAGCCCAATTCTGGTAGTAGGGAGGGGTTTGCATTTTTTTTAATGCAAAATCTGCTCTTACCTTGAAGAAAAAAGGAGATGCTCCTAATTCCCTTGAGAGATAACAGCAGTTATAATAAAAGAAAGCTACAATTGACTTGGGCCTCAAAAGAGAGACAATTTCTCAGCGCTGAGACAGGATTAAATAAATACACCCAGTCTGTGCCAGCAGGTTTGCCTGACCTGTGTCTCAGAACTGTCAGGGATGAGAATTTTAAATTCTTCCTTGGTTATTTGCTATGGAATTGTGTGGTAAGTTAGAAAAGTTATCAAAGCTGCTCCTCTTAAAAACCCTGCAGCTCCTAAATACTCTGTTTTATGGACTCGGGCAACTGGAAACTGCATCCCATCATGTTATTTGGTCAGAAAATAAGTCTGCCTGCTCTTTCCAGCTGCAGGGATTTTGGGAGCACCCATGGGGCTTGCACTGTCATATCCATTTTCCCTTATCACAGCATAATGCCTTGAATATCAACCCCACCTCCACCGCATGGATTTTCCTTTTTTCTTCCCCTTGCTAAAAGAGGAAACAAATACCCTCTTTGACAATTCTACTTCCCCCTTGACAGTCAGCCCAGCCAACCTAATGAGTGCCATTAAGCAGCTTGGAAAGAAACGGCAGCAGACCAGCAACATCCTTGACCTGATTCCAGTGTTTGCCTCTGAGGACACCTGTGGGCTATCTCTTCATCCTGCACATTACTTAAAGCAACTACATCATCAGGAAATAATCCTGATCCAGAGAGTCTTTCCCCTCTCTGCTCTGTATAATCAGAGTTCCTGCAGAAGCACATCTTTTACACCTCACAGACCTGGGAGCAGTGCTTTACCCTCACGCAACAGGACTGAACCAACCACAGTGATTTATTTTTTTACTTATCTTCCTTAGATTTAAGGCATGTCATTGAAGGTCATCCTGCTTGTGTGCCACCGAGTCAGAGCCAGAAGCAGAGGAGGAGCAGGAGCAACCCCAGCATATCCTGATGGCTTTTGTTTAAAAAAGTTCGTGTGAGGATGTTGTTTAATCCAAACTACTCAGAAGTCCAAATCAAACCCTCTACTTTGTACTTCCTCACCTTTATACATGCCCCAGGTTTATAAGCAGCATTAGCCTCCAAAACATAACTAACAGAATTCTGCGCAAAGTATTAATTAAAAACTAACACCTAATTCCTCGAAAAGGCTGAACTCAAGGTTTCATGATATAACAGCTCCACCTACCTGGCTTTTTAGGCATCACCACGCGAGCTGCAAAGTCTGCTTGCCAGGCCTGCTCTAGCACACCTGGAAAGACATTTTTACATTTGTAAGAACAATTTTCTTATATGATCGCTAGGAATGCAAAATAAAGATGAACATTAAGGCCAGTAGAAAAGTTTCTCGGCTCACTGCCTGTATGCCATAACTCCAAGACAGATTTCTTACTAAAATGCTTGTATTTAAACGTGCAGTTCAACAAACATCATGAACATCATGAAACACATCATGAAAGCACACGGGATTAGCTTCATGTTTCACTCTTCCCTCACTGGGGAATTGCTTTAACATATAGAAAGGGGAGAATAAACAATAAGTAGTGGGAAATAATTTTAGAAAAACCAACCATGATCCAAAACAGAGACATTATTTCTACGTCCCATCACTTGTCTTTATAACAGTCTCAGAATCTGTATACGTGCTTTTATTTGGAGTTTTTGCCCGTCGCACAGTCCGGAGGGACCTCTGGCAGCTGCGCTGCCCAAGAGCTGCCGTGGGACTGCTGGGGAATGCACCACTGGGAGCAAGACAGAAATAAATTCATTCAGAGCACTACCTCGAAAGATTGAAGGAAAAAACCCCTAACATTCCAGTGCCTCCCTTTTTAAAGGGAACCGTGTGAGCCGTGTGTGAGCCGGGAGGCTCCGGGCTGTGGGAAAGCACCCAGAGGGATGGAGGGAGCACGATGCTCCTCTCCTTGCTCCATCCTCAGCACAGCCCTCGGGATACTGGGCACCACGGATGGGAGATGGCCCTGGGGGTGCTTCCCTCCATCCCCATGGATTCTGCTGCCCCCCCCAGAGCCAGAACCACCTCCGGAGGGGGGATGGAATGCCGGGCATGGATGCTCGGCTGGAAGGCAACACGTTCCCAGCAGCACCCAAATCTCTGCAGCTCCGTGTTTGTTCCTGCCCAGCTCAGCTGATCCCCCTCTTCAGCATCCCTGGACATTGTCCTCCTTCATTGTGCACCTTGGAAATGGCTCAGAATGGCAGCAGCTCCAGTGCCAGCTCAGTCCCTGCACGAGTCCTTGTCCCAGCCCTGCCACACACACGAGACACCCACGGGCACACAGGCCTTGCTTGTACAATTCCTGACCCAAAGCCTTGCCTTTCCTGCCCAGAGCTGAGGGAAATCGGACAGAATATTAATAAACAACCTTCACTGAGAGCAGTCACCACCCCAGTCCTTCAGGCTTTGCAGGAGT
Organism: Neopelma chrysocephalum; assembly: GCF_003984885.1. NCBI lineage: Eukaryota > Metazoa > Chordata > Aves > Passeriformes > Pipridae > Neopelma > Neopelma chrysocephalum. The sequence goes on along the minus strand of NW_020897771.1, from coordinate 891,344 downwards.
TTTGTGGGGAACTGACCCAAATTCAAATCCTACATCTAAATTTCTAACAGGTTTTGTTAGAAAGATCCTGGACAGTAACTCCTAGAACAGCATGTAGAGACTGCACAAGGAGTAACAGAAGGTTTGCCATGCAGAACAGAAGTTCCTTTTTTCCCCATATTTTTTCAATAATTTCACCTCTGTAGTAATTACTGACTTGGGTTTCTGCTGAAGGGCTGGACGTGTCCATTGAGGGTTCATGGGTCTGGTGGGTTGTTTATGGCTGATCCTGACCAGCCCAGACCAAACCCAACCACCCCCATCACTGCTTCACCCCAAATTTGGGTCAAATATTGATATAGTTTATAAATCCTCCCCTTCCCTGCTACTCAGTCCTTCCTTACACACCCATGGAATAGATTTACTCCATCCTTTGTTCCCAACAACAGCTCTCTAGTCAAAATCCCAGCTCTCACAGACACAAACTAAACACACCTAAGGCAATGGTTCCATCAATACCTGGGGGTTGGGTTGGAGGATCACAATCTTACCAAGTTATGAGCCAGGGGATTGCATTTGGGAACAGCTCCTGCTGACTGGAAAGGATTCAGGCCCCAGGCTCAGTGTGCAGCTGGCAGTCGACCTCAGCTATCACCAACCACTTCAGCCATTCCCTCCAAAACGCCACCTCTCTCCCCTCTACATCACCTCCCACTTTCCTGCATAAAACAGTGGTTGTGTCCCCTCTAAATTACCCCTGGTTTTCAGCTAAAAGGGTCACCTCTGTCCCCTCTAAGGAACCCCAGGTTTTCTGTCCAAAATGCTGCCTCGATCTTCTCTGAGCTCCCAGCCCTTCTCTCAGAAAGGCTCCTTTTTCCTCGCTAAGGTACCCCCGGATTCACCCCACAAAAAAGGTGATTTCTTTCATCCAAATTACCTCAGCACTTCTGTGGAAAATGTCACCCCTCTGCTCCCCCTCCCAATTTTCCTCTGCTTTTCCCTCACAAACGTTCCTTCTGTCCCCTGCACAGGAACTCAGGTTTGACCCCCAAACCTCCCCTGCCCAGCTCAGGTTTTACCCCAGAACTGTCCCTTCCTCGATTTCCCCCCCAGAATGTCCCTCACTAATTGCCTCGTTTTTAACTCAAACTGTTCATTTTACCCCCCCGGGAGAGACGGGAGACCACAAGTCCCGGGTGCCCCGGGAACCCGCCCGGCCCCAGCCCGGCCCGGCTGCTCCTTCCCCGCTCGGTGCCACCACCCTGAGGTGACAGGAACAAACCCCGACACACCGAGCTGCCCCTGCTGCTGCACAGCGAGTGCCTGCCTCACATTTTCCAGCCCTTCAGTGTTTAACTTATTCATACAAAAGTTTTATTTGAATTTTCAAACCCTATGGATCCACATTTGGAATTTATTATATCCTAAAATCCCACATATAATATAGCAGATACGAGGATTTGTTTTGAAATGAGCTTTTATATGAATTAGTATTACTTGTCAATATATTTAAAAATAACAAATTTAAAAGGCTTTAGTATTTTACAGAGACACACCATCCCTCCCTATGAATTTTTAGGCAATTTTGGGCATTTTGGTCCCCTCCCTTTTGGGGGAACCCACCTGACCCTCTTGATTCCCCACTCATTTTCTCCGCTGCAACATCAGCCTCCAGTGACAACGGAGTGCCCCAAATGACATTATCAAAGATGATGACACAGAGCCCCCCCACCCTGCACACGTGTCCCCAGGGATGGGGCGTGGCCGGGGCATCCTCACTGCGACATCCGCAGGGTGCCGGTGCCGACATCATCATAGTCCATGTGTCCCGGGGGCTGTCCCGGGGGGTCCCTTGTAGCTCCGGGGGGACTTGGAAGGGGGCAGCTCCCACCTTGGGGACAGCAAAGGCAGGTGCCTGAGGGGAACAGCTCCGTGTACCCCCTCCAGACCCCGCCTGGGGTGTTTCTGCAGCCCCCGTGGATCTGCTGGATCCCAGCCCACCACCGCAGCCAAACCCCCCGTGGAGTGGCTCTCCAAGGGGGACAGGGCAGCTGTGGTTCCTCTTACCTGTGGGTGGGACACAGATCCAGCCCCTTCGTGCCACCCCCTCGGAAATGTCCCCAGTGCTGGAAGCAGGGGACTCCTCTGGCACGGCCGTGGCATCGTCGTAGCCATCCGGGGTTCCAGCCATGGCATCGTCGTAGCCATCCGGGATTCCGTGCCCGGGCAGGGCAGGGGGGGCTGGGACTGGCACGGGGGTACATGGCACTGACCCGGTGGCCATGGCAGGGACTGGCTGTGCCATCCCCCTCCAGCTGTGCCATCCCCCTCTGGCCGTGCCACCAGGGATGTGTTGGTAGCCCTTGGTCCCTCAGAGAAAGGTGATGCTTCTCTGCCCACTAACGAGGGGGGACGTGTCCCCTCAGCTCCCCAGCCCTGGCGTGTCCCCTCTCCCCAGCGCTCCCCACTGGGTTCCTGCCCTGTGCCCCTACCTGGGGCTGCCCTGGTGTCACTCCCCTCCACGCTGTTCCCGGTGTAATACAGCAGCTTCTTCACTGAGCCCTCCTGCGAGGAACCTGGAGGGGGAAAACAGGGTGTTGGGGGTGGCCAGAGGTGGCACCGCGGGTGACACAACCTCAACCACAGAGCACGGCTGTGATGGGACCGAGAGGCCCCCCCACACCACGGGGAGGAGCCAGTGCTGCGCCACCAGGACCCGCTGCTGCGGTGGGACTGTGGGGCAGAGCCCCCCTGTCCGGGCAGAGCTGGGGCACGGGGGCTGCACCGACCTGGGCGACTGGGCACCTCCTGGTACTCCGGCATCGCGCTGTAGTCCAGCTCCTCGTAGATGGCATCGGGGATGGCACCCACGGCTCTGCCGGGGCCTGGAACAAGAGGTAGCGCTCTCCCAGGGCCGTGGGCACCGTGGGTGGCACCGGGGTCACCCACTGCCCACCCTCCGAGCCGTTCCACACGGGGGAAGACCCTGAACCCCCAAAGCGGCTCGGACACGGCACCCACCCGCCGGGACCCACCTCGGCGCCAAGCACGGACACGGCACATCAGCACGGCCAGGGCGCCCAGGGCCAGGCACAGCAGCGTCCCCAGGACCACGCACAGGACCACTGGCACCGGCACAGTCCCCCCGGCCACCTGCGCGCTTGGCACCGGCACAGTCCCCCCGGCCACCGCAGGGCCGCTGCTGCTGGGGACGGCTGTGGGGACACGGCCAGGCAGTGAGGGGTGGGGGATCCCAGCCGGCCCGGCAGGGGGGCTGCTGGCACGGGCAGAGCTACCTGTGCAGGTGGCCCCGTCCGGGCACGGGGTGGTGGCTGTCTCGCTGGGGTTGTCACTGTCCTCCACACAAGCCACGTAGGCGTCCCCTCCGGGGCCGCAGGCCTGCAGGTGCCAGGGTGCCGAGGGGCACCCCCAGAGCGAGCGGGCCCCCTCCTCGCAGCCCACCCAGGCCAGCCAGGCGGGGGCCGGCTGCTGGGCGGGGGCGGGTGCCAGCTGCCCCCCGTCCCCACAGCCCAGCTGCCGGCAGACGGCGGCGGCGGTGCCGGGGCTGGTGCCGGTGGCGCACACGCGGCCCCAGGTGCCGTTGTGGAGCAGCTCCAGGTACCCGCTGCAGCGCCCGCGCCCGCCCGCCAGCCGCAGGGAGAGCTGCTCTGCGAGGGGAGCAGGGGGGTCACGGCACGGCCAGGAACCCCCCGGGGGGCTCTGCTGCTCCCCGCCCCGGGGACACCCGACACTGACCTGAGCAGACGGCCCCGGCCCCGCGCTCGCACTTGCGCCGTTCCGAGCGTGGGCATTCCCAGAGAGACTCCTCGCTCCCGGCGCACTCAACGACGTACGGCCACGGGGTCCCCGCGCCGGGGCCGAAGCGCGCCGAGCCGGGTGCCTCCAGTGCCGCGCCACAGCCCAGCTCCCGGCACACAACGGCGGCCGCCTGCAGGTCCCAGCGCTCCTGGCACACGCTGCTCCAGGTGCCACCGGCATAGACCTCCACGCGCCCGGCGCAGCGCCCGGCACCACCCGCCAGCCTCACCCGCCGGCTGCCTGCGGGCACGGAAGGACCGGGCTGGGGGCTGCTCGGGGCACCAGCACCCCGGCCCTCCTCGGGACACCCACCTGAGCAGACGATGGCTGCCCCATGAGGGATGCTGGTTGGCCCAGTGGTCATGTCCCAGACTATAAAGTCGTTCAGCCAGACATACATCTCCTGGTCGGTCATCTTCCAGACAGTGCGGACCACTTCTATTGTAATATTCTGCTCCGAATCGCTCATGTTCCACACGGGGACTGTACCAACGACAGCATCGCTCTTGTCCAGCCCACCGCAGCCCAGCTTCCCACACACCACACTGAAATTCCCTTCAGGCAAAACCTCTCCTGGCACACGGCGCCAGACCCCAGGGCTTATGGCCAACTCCAGCCACCCGTCGCACCGGCTCTCACCCTCCACTAGCCGCAGGGAACTGACGATGCCTGTAAAATGACCTGGCTCAGTGTTCCCCTCACCCCAAAACAGCCCTGAGTGCTCCGCTCCCGATTCTTGGGGTGTCCCAAAAGCCCTTGGAGGCTCTTCCCACAGGTGCCACACAGACCTGAGCAGTTGACAGCGGCAGCATTCCCCGGGGTGCAGGGGGGCTTCCCCAGCACCGCCACGGGGCACTCGCCCGGGTGCCGCTCGCTCCCGCTGCAGCCGAAGGCGTCCGGCCTCAGCGGCCCGTCCCCGCTGCCGAAGGAGCCTCCCGGGGGCACGGTGACGGCGTGGCCACAGCCCAGGTGGCGGCACAGGACGTCGGCATCGGGCAGGTCCCAGTTGGTGGCACAGACAGACCCCCACGTGCCCCTCACCGCCACCTCCACCCGCCCGGCACAGCCCGAGCTGCTGTTCCCCAGCCGGAAGCCCGTGTAGGCTGTGGCAGAAAGGGCGTTCAGGGGGGTGATGGTGGGGGGACCCCCAACACCCCCCAGTGTCCCCGCTGCTTACAGGAGCAGATGATGGTGGCGTGGCCAGCGCAGTCCGGGCTGTGGGGCACCCGCCGGGCGCAGGCACTGAGGAGGGGCTCGGTGCCGGTGCAGTTGAACCCCCCCTCCCACAGCGGCCCCGTTCCCGCCCCAAACCGGCCGCTGCCAGGGATGGCCAGTGCCACGCCGCAGCCCAGCTCCCGGCACACCACCTGGGCCATCTTCATGTCCATGTGCTCCGCGCAGACGCCAACCCAGGCCCGGTGCTGCCGCACCTCCAACCGCCCGGCACAGGCTCTGTCCCCCCCGACCAGCCGGGAAAACCCTGCGGGAGCGGTGCAGAGTTGGCACTGAGGGATGTGCCAGGAACGCCACGTCCCTCCCAGCCCGGCTCCTACCTTGGCAGATGACAGCAGTGTCGAACTCATGGATACCGTTGTAGGGTCCCCAGCCGCGGATCCTGCAGTCCCAGAGTGTGGCCTCGTCCCCCTTGCAGTCCACCACGGCCAGGTTGATGGGCCCAGACCCAGTGCCAAAGCGGTCGCGGGCAGCGTAGGCGCCGGCAGCCGAGCCACAGCCCAGCTGCTGGCACACCACCTCGGCATCCTCCATGTTCCAGTTGTAATCTTCCACCGAGCCCCAGTGTCCCCGCAGCTTCACCTCCACCCTCCCGGCGCAGGGACCGCTGCCGCCCACCAGCCTCAGCTCCACGGCCTCTGCACCGGGACACCGGCACAGCTCAGTTCTGCCCGGCACACCCCGGCACGAGGTGGGTGCCCTGGCACGGCCAGCCTGTCCCCCTCACCTGTGCAGATCACCCCCACGTCCCGCTCGTGGCCGCAGTAGTGCTGGCCCCATCCGAAGTGCGGACACTCCTCCAGCACCTCCTCGGTGCCGCGGCAGAAGAAGGGCTGGAGCCAGATCCGGCCGCTGCCCTGCCCGAACAGGGTGTACGGGGACGCCGAGGCCACGCGGCCACAGCCCAGCTGCCGGCACACCACGGTGGCCCAGAGGGCTTCCCAGTCGAAGTCGTAGACGCAGACGGAGCCCCACTCACCGTCGTGATTCACCTCCACGCGTCCGGCACAGCGCCCGCCGCCCCCCACCAGCCGCAGCTGCCCGGACCCTGCGGCACGGAGGGTCCTGAGCCGGGCCCAGCACCAGTGGGTCCCCACTCCCACCACCCCGCCACTCACCCCCACACAGCTGCAGGCACAGCAGCAGCCCCAGTGCCCCGACCGGCCCCATCCCAGCGTCCCGCACCCCCACCGCAGGCAGGGGATGATGTATCAGCAGCGCCAGGGGAGCCTTTATCAGCCGGGGGATCGCCCGGCTGCGGGGCCACGGCCTCCAATAACCTGCTTCGTGCCCAAATATGAGGCTCGGCTCCGCTTCTGGCGTCACACACCTCGCCACAGTGGGCCGGCACACAGATGTCCCCGGGGGGAGCCGCCCCCCCCCCAGCACCTGGGCCGAGGGGGCCCCTCCTGTTTCCCCCCGTGGGTCCAACTCTGCCGCTGGAGTCTGGCAAGAGCCATCCCTGCGCTGACAGGATTCGCCCCAATCCCGCCGGAGCCTCCACGGGACCGCCCTGAGGAGCGGCACGAGGCAGAGCCCCAGGGCCCCATCCCAGGGTGCCCCCTCCCCGGGCGGTGGGAGCAGCCCCCGGCTCCCCGCGGGGGCGGCGGGTCCCGGTGCCTCGCGCGGGCGGTGGCACATGGCGGGGCTGCCGCAGCTGTGCCCCCGCGCTCGCCTCGCCGCCGGGGCAGGAAGGAGGCGGTCACCGCCCGCCGGGGACGCGGCGTCGGCACCGACCGCACGCGGCTCCTGCCACCTGCGCCGGCACCGATAACGCCGCCGCTCTGCGCGCCGGCACCTGGGCACGGGCAAGGCACGGGGGGGCACAGAGCCCGCTCGGCGCTGGGGCTCCCGCCTGGGTGAGCCGGCACCGAGCACCACCGCAAACAAGGCGTGCGGGAGGGGGGAGCAGCAGCTCCCGCGGGGTCTCGCTTTTGCATGATGGTGAGGACGTGGCTGAGCCGCCGCTCCAGCAGCGCCGAGCAGCGCCAGTGCCGGGGGAACAGCGTGTTCCCGGCGGGGTCACACCTGCGGCGGCGCAGCCACCGCCACGTGCCGCCAGCCCCGCGTGGGACCGGGCACCTGCCGCCTGCCAGCGCCCCCGTGTCACCCCACCGTGGCTTGTGGGGCTAATCCCAACCCTGGAGAGCCCTGGAGTGTCCCCCTGGTGTCGCAGGGACCTGCCACAGCTGCCCGGCCCTCCCGCCCGCACGGAGACCCGGCCGGGCCGGCACGGCTGCGGTCTCCCTGCGGCGGGCGGGGACGCCGGCAGTGGTTCCCGGGGACACCGTCAGCGCCTCCCCCCCCACCCTTCCAAGGACACGGCACAGTGTCCGTCACAAGCGCTGGAATGGGACCTGGGATGGGGTGGGCGGGAACCCCCGTCATGGCCACGCCCCCCGCCCGTGACCACGCCCCCGCCTCGCAGCGCCCCCGCCGGGCCGACAGGGGGCGCCGCGCGCGGCCGCGCAGCTCCGGAAAGAGCCGATCGAAGGCGGAGGCGGCCGAGCCGGGGCGGGCGGCGCAGGCGGAGGGGACGCGATGGCGCAGCAGGTCGAGCAGCTGCGGGCGGACGGCGTGCACAAGGAGGTGCTGCGGGAGGGCACCGGGCCGCTGCCGGACTTCCGCGACGGCACCAAGGTCAGGGCCGCGGCTGGACGGGCGGGGGGGGGGGGGGGGGGGCGACGGGAGCAGCAGAACGCGGGGGCGAAGCGCGCATGCGCTGCCCCCCTCCCTTCTGTGTTGCCATGGTGATGCCGCGGGCTCCTCCTGCCACTTCAGGCCACCTTCCATTACCGAACGCTGCGGTGCGACGATGAGGAGACGCCGCTGGACGACAGCCGAGCGCGGGGGAAGCCCATGGAGCTGATCGCCGGGAAGAAGTTCAAGCTGCCGGTGTGGGAGGCGGTGCTGCGGACCATGCGGCCGGGGGAGCGTGCGCGCTTCCGCTGCGACACCAAGGTGGGCGGGGCCTGCACAGAGGGGCGTGGCTTGCCGCTTAGGGGCGGGGCTTCCGGCCGGCCCGCTGCGCCCCACCCGGGGTGGCGAGGCTGGAGCACCCCTGTGTTCGCCTTCCCTCCCCACATCCCGGCTCCCTCCCCTCCCGCAGCACGTGGTGCTCTACCCGCTGGTGTCCAAGAGCTTGCGGAACATCGCAGCGGGGAAGGACCCGCTGGAGGGCCAGCGGCACTGCTGCAGCATTGCCCAGATGCATGAGCACTACTCCCTGGGGTACCCCGACCTCGACGAGCTCCAGAAGAACCCCCAGCCCCTCATCTTTGACATCGAGGTGCTCAAGGTGAGGGACCTGCTCATGCCGGCCACCAGCACCCCTGCCCAGGTGGGGGCTGTGGGCACTGGGGCTCTGCCCTGATGGAGAAGGGTCTGGAGCACCAGGAGGGGCTCAGCCTGGAGAAAAAGAGGCTCAGGGGGAACCTTCTTGCTCCCCACAATTCCCTGACAGGAGGGTGGAGCTAGGTGGGGATCAGGCTCTGCCCCCAGAGAACAAGGGGAGACAACCTCAAGTTGTGCCAGGGGCGGTTCAGGTTGGATATTGGGGGAATTCCTTCATGGAAGGGGTTGTCCAGCCCTAGCACAGGCTGCCCAGGGCAGTGGTGGAGTTACCATCCCTAGAAGTGTCCAAAAAACACACAGATATGGCACATGGGGACGTGGTTTAGTGGCGGCCTGGGCAGTGCTGGATTAATGGTTGGACTCCATGGTCTTAGAGAGCTTTTCTAACTAAATGATTCCATGATCCTATTCTCTGATTCCATGATGGGGTGCTGGCAGGTGGAGCCACCCGGCTCCTACCAGCAGGACCCGTGGGCCATGACGGATGAGGAGAAGCTCCAGGCTGTGCCCCTGATCCACAAGGAAGGCAACGAGCTGTACCGGCAGGGCAAAGTGCCCGAGGCAGCTGCCAAATACTACGATGCCATCGCCTGTCTCAAGAACCTGCAGATGAAGGTGGGGCCCCCCGGATGCACACAGGCATGGCCACTGGAATGCAGGGCTTCAGAGCTGCCCCTCACTCTCTCTGCTCTCTCTCACCCCGCAGGAGCAGCCGGGCTCTCCGGACTGGATCGAGCTCGACCAGAAGATCACACCCCTGCTCTTGAACTACTGCCAGTGCAAGCTGCAGAGCGAGGAGTACTACGAGGTGCTGGATCACTGCTCCTCCATCCTCAACAAGTACGAGGGTAAGGAGCCAGGGTCCATCCCAGGCAGCTGCAGCGGGCGCGGGGAGATGCTGGCGCTCAGCTGAGCCCCGGCTCTGTCCCCCAGACAACGTCAAGGCCTACTTCAAGCGGGGCAAGGCCCACGCAGCCGTGTGGAACGTGGCAGAGGCACAGGCTGACTTCGCCAAGGTGCTGTCCCTCGACCCCTCACTGCGCCCCGTGGTGTCCAAGGAGCTGCGGAGCCTGGAAGCGCGGCTGCGGGAGAAGGACGCCGAGGACAAGATCCGCTTCAAGGGCATCTTCTCCCAGTAGAGCCCACGGCCGCAGCGGAGAGCCCAGCGCTCTTGGGACAGGTTCCTTTAGATATTCCACATGTGGAATGGTCATGGATGTTTATTAATGTTTAATACAGATTTTACTTATTTGAAGTCAGTGGAAGTGGCCCTGGAGCTCGCCGTGGCCCAGGGACACAGCCAGGCACTTAAGTGGCAGCGTAAAGCGTCGCAGCACACGGCTGAAGCTCTTTGCTGGGCTCTAGACTCTGCTCATTGTCACACCAGGGACACGTGGGTGACACGGGCCCGCTGCTCCCTGCCAACTTGTATCCCTTATTTGACGTTTTTATACTTTATGGTGGCCACACAGCCTCGGCCCCAGCTCCAACCCCTTCCTGCCTGTTCTCCTCTGTGCCACACTGTTGTCACTTCTCCAGGCTGCTGCTATCACCTCAAACCAGTGTTTCCTCTCATCATGTCAGCGTCGGGAATATTTTATATAGAATAACGGCTTGTTCCTGCTATCTCTATAAACCTCCAGTCGTGCTATGACAAGATAAACTCAAGTAAAACCAGTCACAGCCCCTGATCACTGAAAATTTGCTGTTAGAGGTAAATGAGGAAAAAAAAGTTGGAGAGAGGTAGGAAGAGGGCTGGAGGAGGTTACCAGTACATACCCTAGAGCAGTGGCACAGCCCACACACCCCAGGCTCTTCTCCTTTTCCTAAATTGCTGTGCCCCAAGGCCACCTCCCTGCGTGACTCCATGTCCCTGGGGGCATCCCACAGCTTTCCCAGAGGGTGGGAGTGCTGGGGCCATGTCCATGGGCAGCATGTACAGAGCAGACACGCTGGCGCCGGCGCCTCGTCGTAACATCTCTTTATTCAACACCGAAACAAAACAGGGGGAACAGAGGAACCGCTCTGGAACCCCAACCCGGCCCTGCCCCGCGACACCGGACGGAAATAAATAGGTGGGGAGCAGGGAGGTGCCACTTGCCTTGGGGCACAGCCACAGCCCCCCAGTTCTGCACAGGGACAGTGACCCTCGGGCGCAGACTCCACCAAGCACTGCCCAACAGCCCCAAGGGACATGGAGGGAACGGGGCTGAGGGCAGCAGGGGGGACCCGGGGGGGCTCAGCCCCAAGGGGATCACTCTGGCCCTCGGGGGGGGCTCGGAGTGCTGTCTCCCAGCACCCCTTGGTCACAGGGGACCCAGCGCCCTCATCTCCTTCCTATGGGCTCATGGCTCAGTGCCAGCTCCGGCCCCAGGTGCTGCTGGCTGGGAAATCAGGGATCACAGCAGAGGGGGGACGTGGCCATGCCACCCTCACTCCTCACCCTCCAGCTTGAGGCTGACACTGCGGGGCTTGGCCCGGGACAAGCCGGGGGGCGCTGAGGGGGGCCCCCCATCCCGCTCTGCCTGGCTGGAGCCCCGGGAGCGCAGCAGCTGGCTCTGCTTCCGGAGGAAGTCAACGGGCGCTGGGCAGCCGTAGGTGCCTTTGCCCAGCACTGGTCGTGGGGGCCCCTTGGGGGAGTGGGCCAGAGCTGCCGCTTCCAGCTGGGCCAGGTGGGCGACATAGCCCTCGGAGAGAAACTGCGGGACACACGGACAGCCTGAGTCCACAGCGGCGGCCGGCTGGTGGGGTCAGCCATTGTGCCATGTCCCCAGCCTGTCCCCAACCCTGCCACCATCATACCTGGCACTGGTTGTGGAACTTCTTGACGGCCCGTCCCACGATGTAGATGTGTGCCGGCGCGAGGCCCAGCGAGCTGTAAACTGACACATCCTTGGTGGAGCCGTACCCAGCGATGATGGAGATCTCTGCCTGCCCAGGGACAGGAGTGTTAGGGCATGGAAAGACCCCTCCCACAGGGACAGCCACCCCATGGGCTGGGACACCCTCGTGCTATGACGGATGGCTGGGGGCTGCCCCCAGAGGCTGCCAGCTCCACCATGGCAAGGTGGTCCAGCTCCCAGTATCTCCATGGGGACACAGAGCTGCACAGGCTGCAGCACAGCCCAGCCCACCCCACCCTGCCACTGCCCCCAGCCCCGTCCCCCCCTGCCAGTGCCCCATGCCCACCTCGGTGCGCAGGCTCTGCAGGAAGGCAGCTTTCTGACGCAGTGGGTCATGGGTGAGCCCGTCACAGAAGGAGACAGCACCGTGGGGGAAGTTGTGCTGGGACAGCCAGGCCACCACACGGTGCTTCTGCATGTCAGGGCGCCCCGTCACGTAGATGATCATGTACCCTGCGTCCTGCCAGTGCCTAGGAGAGGACAGGGGTGGGTGGGTGCCAGGAGCCTGTGTGGGGCCAGTCCTGCTGGCAGAAAGCCACATCCAATACATGTGTGGGTGCTGCCTCCAAAACCTCCCTGCTCTCAAGGATTTTATCAAGGGGAAGGCACAGCAGAGCTATGGAGATCACATCCAAACCTCGAGGGGACTATTTTCCACAATAAAGCAGCAGAATAGATGGTGTGTTGAGGCAAGGGCACTGGGACATCCCCCAATTTGTCCCTACTCTAATACCCTCCCTACCTTTTGACTGGGTTGTCACCACAGCATCAAAGAGGGAAGAGATTGTCCCCCTGACCGAAGGGCACCCACCTTACGACGTCCACAGCCCCCGCCCGCACTTTGGGGTCGCTGCCCATGATGGAGACGCTGGCAGTGAAGGAGCCGTCGATGCTGAACACGACGGACTCAGTGCCACGGGCCACCACGGTCAGGTACGCCTCGGCATAGCTGTGATCCCCCCTGGAACGGCAGACGTGGGGGCTTGGCCCTTGGCCTCCGCTGCCAGAAGGGCAGGTGTAGCTCTGCCAAAAAGGCTGGAGGAGGAACTGAGGTGACACCTCACCTGACCACCATGCGCACGGGGTAGATCCCGATGGCCAGAGCCTTGTCCGGAGGGATGGTGAAGGTCAGGCGCCCGCTGCCGCTCGTCACCTCGGTGCCATAGTAGAGCCACTTCCCCGATAGTGGCTGTGTCATGATGTAGATGTCCACCTGGGAGAGGGAAACAGGCTGGGCACAGGCTGAACCCCAACATCCTGCTGTGTCCCCACCTGAGATTCCTTATGACCCTCTCCCCCCATCCCACACAGGGTCCTATTCACCCGCTCCCATGGGTGACACCAGCCCCGTGCCCCGTCCTGGACACCCCCTATTTGAGGGGGTCCCAGTGGCACCATGACCCAGCAGTACCTTCTCCCCGGTCAGTGTCACCACATCCAGGGGTCCATACATGAAGCGCCCGCTCAGGACCTGTGCTTTGCCCTCGCACACGATCACATCGCAGGCCCGGTGGTTGGCTGTCACGTTCTGTGGGGATGCAGCGGGCTCAGCAGGGTGACACAGGGACACCACTGGGCTGCGGGACTGTCCCAGAACCCTCGAGGTGCATGACCCCAGGGTGGGCTCCTGCTGGCCACAGGCTACGTACCCGGATCTTCACTTGGGTGCGCTTGCGCTGCCACTTCTCCCGAGGGATGGCGGGGCTGTAGATGGAGCTCTCCTCACTCTCTGCTGGCTGTGGCCCCTCCTTCTCCATCACCTGCCGATGGCACGGCCCCGGCTCAGCCTCCACAGGCCCTGGCTCGCCGCCCACCCCACTGTGCCCGCCATACCTGGCGCAGGATGAAGGCCACCACGTCAGAGGACTCCCAGTAGCTGGCGTGGAAGAGGTGGGGCAGGGTGATGGTGGGGAAGGCGGTCAGGGCATCGGGGCAGTACAGCGAGTAGTCGATGCGCTTCGGGCCCCACCAGCGCTCTAGGACTGTGGGGAGAGCAGGAATGAAGCCATTCCCGTGCCTCATCCCATGGGATGGGACGGGAAGGACAGGGCAGGAATGGCACTTACTTTTGACAACCTCGCTGGTGTTGGCAGGAGTCGGGGGCTCTGCCGGTTCATTGCCCCTCCAGAAGCCCCCGAAGCTGCCAGTGGGAGTAGGGGGGGCAGCCACATCCACTTTGGGCAGGAAGAGGGCAGAATGTGTCTGCAGGGCCTCCGCTGCAGAGAGAGCTGGGTGAGCACACCCAGAGCCCCCAGGAATGCCCACCACCCCGGGACCCCACCCCAGCAGAGCCCCAGAGGGGCGAGAAGAGCTTGCACATCCCTTTCTCCCCACCCAGCCAGGCTGTGGATGCTCTGGGTACCCCAATGTGACCCTGGGGTGCCCGGGACCAGACCGGTGGGGACCTGCTCACCCAGCAGGGACGAGGTGCCATCACCCAGGGGGTACTTCTGGTAGCGGGGCACGCTCAGCGGGGGCACAGCGTGGAAGGCCTTGGCCAGGAGGGGCTCCAGGCGAGAAGCACAGGGATCGGCGGCATGGAACAGGTTGTAGATCTGCTCGCAGGCAGGACGCAGCTGGGCCACTGCAGCACAGAGTGGGGTCAGGGGTGCCCACGAGGGCTGGGGGGCACCAGAAGCAAAGCACCCAGGAGGGGTAAAGCAGGACACAGCGAGAGGAAAGGTTGGGGAGGGAAATTTGGGGCACTGGGGACGGACTGGGGCTGGCACAGAGCGGGGACACTTAGCAACCCACCACCACTAACATGCACACAGCCAGGGCTGGGCATGTGGGGGGCTCAAACCCAAGCAGGGCTCTTTTGGAAGGTCCTGGGGGGCTCAGGCTTGTGCGGGAAGCACAACTCAGGGACTCAAGCCCTGCAGGGAGGGTCAGGGGCTGGCACGGGGGCTGGCAGGGCTCCTCACCATCCAGAGCAGGCATGACGGTCTTGCGCAGCGCGAGCACCAGCCCCAGCGGGGAGCCAAAGAGGAAGAAGCCGGATACCTTAAATTCAAGGCGGGTGCTGGCACCCTCCGCCCCATCCAGCACCGCGGTGCTGCTCCGGGGTGCCTCCGCCTCCAGCGGGGCCTCGCTGGCCTGCAGGCTGGGACAGCAGGGACAGTAGGCATGGGGAGGGAGGGCAGTGTCCTGCTCCCACCCATTCAGGGGCAAAGCTGTGCCTGGCACGGCTCCATTATCCCAGAGGAGCTCCAGCGAGACCCTCCTAGGGCAGACAGCCCCCATGAAATGCTTCTTCCCAGCCTGGAGCAGACAGGAATTCTGCCCTTTCCATAAAGCACAAAATTAATCAGGATGTCAACCATGCCCCTTGGGCTCACCTGGACGAGGAGCTGTGCTGGTGGCTGTCCCCCTGTGCCCCCAGGAGCTCGGGGCTGGCCTGGCCCAATCCTGCCGCTCCCTCTGTCCCGTCGGCCAGTGGGTCTCTGCTGCCGCACAGGTCCGGGGAGACAGGCTCCGTGCTCTGCGGGGAGAGGCAGCCAACACCCAGACCCCACATAGCCCCCAGTGCACCCCTGAACCTTCCCCAGAGGGTGTTGGGGTGCGGGCACTCACCAGGCTGCCGCGGCGGCTGCTGCTCCGGCTGCCCCCGGAGCCCACCCGGCTCTGGCACAGTGCGTCAAACCCCAGGATGCCGCCCACGCAGTCCCCCAGCAGCACCACCTGTGGAGGGCACGCACCCATGAGAGGTGTGACACCCCCAAACCCTCCACACAGCGCCACAGCCGGACCCTGGAGCCAAGCTTCCCCGAAAATCCCTCCTCACCTGGCCGCAGAAGCCGGCGCCCTCCCCGGAGTGCAGGAAGGCTCCATAGGCCTGGTTGGCACGGGCGATGACGGTGCCCACGGCATGCTGGTAGGTGCCCGAGGAGGTGGCCAGCAGCGGGAGCGCTGCCAGCGGGATGTGGTCCTGGCTGCTGGACAGGCTGTCCCTGTCGTGGCTGTAGGGGCTGAGCCTGAGGGGGACACGAGGAGGGGGATGAACGAGGCTGTCCCAACGTCCCCGTCCCACCACATGGTGCTTGTTCACCCCAGGATGCTGCACCAGGAGTAATCCCCATCCCAACCCACCCCATACCATGATATTTGTTTGTCCTGGGATGCTACAGCGGGGGTTACCCCTATCCCACCCGTCATCCTAGATGCCTTCTTAGGAGAAGCAAAGTCCCCTCTCGGAGGCCATCAGCTCCCTGTTCTCCCCCTCTCCCGTTGTGAATCCGTACTTGGAGACGAGGGTGTAGGCCGCGGCGCAGATGGGCGGGCAGGGCACCAGGCGCAGCGCCACGTGTCCCAGCGCCTCGGGGAAGTGGACACGGGTGACGGCATCGAAGGTGGCCGCCAGTGTCTGCACATCCGCCTGCTTGGAGCCCGGCTCGCCTGCGCCCTGATCCAGGATGTTCCCACTGTGCAGGATGAGGAAGAGCACGTGGATCCGGCACATCTGCTCCGCGCTCTCCGCTGTGCCGCCCTGCAGGGAGGAGAGCGCTGAAGTCGGGGGGCACGGCTGGGCCAGGGTCTGAGGAAGGGGACATGGGACACGCACCTCGGGGAAGCCAGATGTTCCCAGTCCTTCACCGTCTGCCTTGGCAGCACTGGCTCCATCCCCTGCGAGCACACAGCCCTGGTGAGCCTGGCTGGGGTCTCCAGGTGGGAATCAGCCCCCTCCCAGGACACCCACATCAGGATTTGGGGCTGGAGCCCCCCCGGCACTCACCCATTGCCTCATCCAGCTCTGCCGGCCGCTCCAGTGTGTCCAAGAAGTCATTGGAGCTCCACTTGGTCATCTCCTTGGCAAAGACCTCGTCACTGTCAGACAGGTCCTCTGTGAAGGCAGGGAGGGGTGTGGGCAGGGGGATCTCGCCTGTGCCTGCACCCCCACTCTGAGACTTCCCTGTCCCCCATTCAGCCCACTCTGAGCCAGTGCCTGTACCATGAGCATCGAAAAATTCCTCTTCGGAGCTGTTCTCGGAGTCCCGGGCAATGTTCTGCATCCGCCACTCCGACAGGCTCTGAGGAGACACGCCCCCTGCCACCAGCAGGGGGTCAGCACACAGAGACCCCCACAGTGAGACCCCACTCCTGCCCCACAGCTCCCACCTGGTCCTGCATCCAGACCCACCCAGGGAGATCCGGGGCCATCCCTGGATCATCCAGACCACGCCCAGGAAACACACATCCATCCCTGTGTCACCTAGAGCCATCCCTGAGTCACTGAGAGCCCACCCAGGAGACCCTGGGCCATCCCTGGGTCACCCAGAGCCATCCCTGGATCACCCAGAGCCCCTTCAGGAGACCTGTGACCAGACATGGGACACCCAGAGCCTGCCTCAGGAGACCCAAGCCAGGGAAAAGAGAGTCCCCTGACACATCTCCTATGGAGAACAGCAGCACCTGGGGGGTTGGGATCCCCATCCCATCCATGCAGGACCTGGTCTCTCACCTCCATGCTGGGAAGAGTAGGAGGACCGGGAAGAAGTGGACCACTGCTTGGCAAAGGCATCATCAGAGGAGGCATCGGTCCCCCCCTGCAGCTCGGCCCCCTCCTGCCCATTGGGCCCCCCCGTCTCTGGCCTCCCCTCGGGGCTGATGCCGGCCGTGGGGGGCTCCTCGGCCTCGCCACACTTGGCCATCTTCTGTGCCAGCATCCGCGCCGTCTCCTCCTCCAGCTGCCGGATATCCTCCATCGTCAGGTCTGTCCACTCATCCTGCCAGCACCAGGCTTGGCGGTGGGCACGCAGCATCACCTTCCTCAAACCTGAGGGGGAAAAAGAGGGGAGCAGCAAGGCTGGCGAGGCCTCACGGCTCCCCAGATTTCCCCCCCAGCAGCCCCTGGCTCCGGACTCACCCACGTCGTGGATGAACTGCTCGATCTTGGACTGCATCCCCCAGTAGCGGAATTCCACCTTGCAGAGCTTGTAGGCGCACATGAGGGGCCCGCCGGCCGCCGCCGCCTCCAGCCAGTCATCCCCCAGCGGCCCCCGGCCCGTCTTGGAGGAGTGGTAGAGTTTGGGATCCTCCTCGGGCTTGTATTCCCCCGGGGAGATGGGATCACGCACGATGTCGATGGTGTCTGCGGGGGAACAGCGCCTGTCACCTCGCAGCACTCGGCGAGGGGGGCACAGGTAGGAAAAAAAAAAGGAAAAACTGACAAAAATCGAGTCAAATTATTCCCACAAGCTGTCTGCCCAACACAGCCAGCAGCAAACATTTTCTATCCTAGAACCCTAAAATCCTGGAGACCTAAAATCATGGAATCCTGGACTGATTTGGGTTGAAGGGACCTTAAAGCCCACTAGCCCAGGTTGCCCCAAGCCCTGTCCAACGTGGCCTTGGACACTTCCAGGGATGGGGCAGCCACAGCATCTCCGGGCAGCTCAGCACAGCTCCCAGCTCTGCCCTCCCAAAAACCCCAGAGGTCCCCTGACACAATATAGGAGCCTCTGGAGAGCCAGGCGGTGAATGGCAACAACTCCCATCCCCAGATAGGAGCGGCCTCTCCCAAAATGTGGGCGACCTCCCCCCTTATGGGGGTGACCTCCCCAAACCTGGAGAGGGGCTCATGCACGGCAACCAGGTAAACACAATCCAGTAGCCCCTGGGGGGCCATTTGGGCTCAACTCAGCACAAAATCTCCTGAAATTTAGCTTTTGCAGCCCTGTCTCCAGGTCAGATCCCTCCAGGGCACCCCACTGGCTCCTAGGACTGTCCTGCAGTGTTCTCTCCATTCCTGGGATATGCCAAACCCTCCATTTATTTGCCCCCCTTGATGTCCCCAACGTGCTGCCGGCCTCTTCCTCCAGCTTGGGCTGAAAAAAGGGGGAAAAAGGAAAGAAGAGATGCCCTGAATACACAAAAATGATGCGAGGCATGACACAATGCCAAGCATCTTGGATAGCAGCAGCAAGGAACAGGGATAGGACCTGCTGTCCCCAAGCAGCTCCTGGCAGTGTCATTCCCACACAGTCTGACTCTCTTTGCTTTTACCACTGAGAGAAAGCTGCCAAGGAAGCAGTTATCCCTGCGGATCGCCCAGACTGTGTTATTCCATCGCCCTTTGAAACGTGAGATGGGTTTAAATCTGTCGGTGCTACGGGACACCAGGGCAAAGAAAATCCCAGCGGGATCCACGTCGGGGCTGGTCCTACTCCAACCCCAACCCCGCTCCCTGCGGGAGGCATCGGTCACTGGAGATGCCTTGTGGAATGCCCACTGGATGGGCAGCGGGCAGCAGGCACAGGGCCATGCCCTGGTGCTGTCGGCCTGGGCCCAGTTGCTTCCTGGTAGTGGCAGGGGCAGAATTCCTCCCCCCAGGGCCGAGTTGCCGGTATCCCGGCCGGACATCCCCAGTGCTGCAAGAGCCGGGGAGAGAAATAGGTCAGATGAATCATTTCCTCCGAGTGCCTATTTTAGGCCTCCATTTTAAGAGGCAGCGCGTCACATTCCGCGCTCCGGCGCCTGAACCGACCACATCTACACCACCAGGAACAGGAACCCGCCAGGGAGGGAGGAATCCCACCCCAAGCCCCTGGCTCTGCCCACTGGTCCCCCCAGAAAGGAGCCGGAGAGCGATCTGGAGCAAAGCCCTGGGGAGAGGGGAAGCAGGGCAGGGGGTGGGAAAATGGGGACACATTTTTGCAGCTCCCCCCACACCAGCTGATCCAAAACACCCTGCAGGAGGCCAGTGTGCGGTCCCACATACACCCAGAGAGATTGGGAAGGCAAATCCGTGCCAGAACAGGGCTGGGACATGGAAGAAGAGAGAAGCAGGCTGGCACTGAGAAGGGGAGACTGCAAACAGAAATACAGGCAAAGGAAGGGGCAGAGGACAAAACTGCTCCTGAAAATATCTTTAGCGTAGAATCTAATTCAGCAGTGCTGAGAGGGAGTAGGCAGGGAGCTTGGAGCAGGGAGCCTGGGGCACAGGGAGCACGGAGCAGGGAGCGTGGGGCACAGGGAGCACGGAGCAGGGAGCGTGGGGCACAGGGAGCACGGAGCCTGGGCTGCAGGTAGCTCAGGATCCAGGGAGCTCTTCCCTTCCAGGGTCCCCAGAACACGGGGACTAGCACAGAGAGCAAAGCTAAGCAGGGAAGCCGAGCCCCTCAGGCCCCACCACACACCCACAGCCCCATCCCAGGATCACCGTGTGGGAATTCCAGCAGCCACGAGTCCTGCCTGGTGCCCGAGCCAGCCGTACTCACCCAAAATCCTCTGCCTCTTCTCTGCCGCGCTCAGGTTGAAGACGTTGGTCTGCTGGCCCGCATCTGGCCGGTAGTAGGTCTCTATCTCGATGGAAAACTTCTCCACGAAGGGACATGTGTACCTGGAGGGGGACAGCATTGAGTCCGGAGGCACGGCCAGCCCCGCAGCCCACCCTGCCGCCCCCCGCCTCGCCCCCACCTGGTGCGTGTGTAGGGATAAGCGTTCCAGGACTCCTCCTCCACCTGGAGCGCGGCTTTGGGGAGCAGCGCCCGGAACCAGCTGGGTATGTGGGAGCCGACGTGGTAGATCTTGTGTGTGTACTGCCCGCTGCCCCCGGGGCCGTCGCTGTAGGGCCGGTTGGCCAGGATCTCCACCCCGCTGCCCTCGCCGCTCGACTCCTCCCGGCTCTTCTTCTGTGGGGAGAGACAACGGCTCAGCACAGCCCCCCTGGACCCTGAGAACCTCATGGGTCCTCGGGGTCCCCATATGCTCCTGCCCCCACCAGCCCACCTGATGCCAGGATCTCCTTGGCTCAGCAGCCCCAAACCCACCCGAACCTCACTGACACCCCTGCACCCTGCCAATCCCTTGGGAGCATCCTCAGGCCCCACCGTGCCCCTCCAGGCTTCATGCTCAGCCCTACAGCCCGCCAGTTCCCCATGCTCAGTCCAACAGCACCCCTGCACCCCCAGTTCCCCAGGCTCAACTTCTCAGCCCCTGCACCCTCCAGCTCCCCATGCTCAGTCTCAAAGCCCCCTGTGCGACCCCAGGCTCAGCCCCCGCACCCTTCATCCTCCCCTACAGCCTCCTGCGCCCCCCAGACTACAACCTCTGGCCTCTCCCAGCCCCCTGCACCCCCTCAGTCTCAGCCTCCAGATCCCCAGGCTCGGCTCCACCGACCCCCGACCCCCCCAGTTCCCCACACTCAGTCTTTCAGCCCCTCGCACACCCATGCTCAGCCTCAGAGCCCCTCGCACCCTCACAGCCCCCCATGTTCAGCCTCACAGCCCCCCATGCTCAGCCCCAGAGACCCCCACACCCTCACAGCCCCCCATGCTCAGCCCCCTGCACCCCGTGCAGCCCCCTAGTCCCCGCCCCCAGCCCCCGCCCCGCAGCGCCCCGTGCTCAGCCCCGCAGCCCACCTGGATCATGTAGAGCTGTGCCACCTGGTACTCCTCCAGGCTCATGGGCAGCAGGATGTGGTACTCCTTGATCAGCATGGCGGCGGCGGCGGCGGCGGCGGGGGGCGGCGGGGGCAGCGCCTGAGGGGGCTCCCGTTACACAGGGCCGGTTCGGCACCGCTTCGGAACCGCTCGGGCCGGTTCGGCACCACTTCGGAACCGCTCGGCAGTGCTTCGGAACCGCTCGGGCCGGTACGGAACCACTTCGGAACCGCTCGGCACCGCTCGGGCCGGCTCAGCGCCGCTTCAGCACCGCTTGGGAACCGCTCGGGCCGGTTCGGCACTGCTTCGGAACCGCTCGGGCCCCGGTTCGGCCGCGGGTTCGGCTCAGTTCGGCACCGCTCGGGTCCGGCTTCGTCTCAGTTCTGCACCGCTCGGCTCGGCTTCGGCCCGGCTCGGGCGCCCTCCCCGTTGCCATGGCCCCCCCCCCCCCCCCCAGCCCGGTGCCCACCCCCGGCCCCGCCGCCCCCCGGCCGCGGCCCCGCCAAACCTGCGCCGCTCCGCACCGGTCCCTCGGATCGTGACATCACAGCCCGTTCCCACGGCGACGGCCGTGACGTAGGCAGGGAGGGGGGGCCCCGTGACGTCAGACAGCGGGAGGCGGCGAGAGCCGTTCACGGGCGCTCCGCGTGCACCGGCACAGCCGCCTCCCCCCCCACCCCCCGCCCGGAAAAAACGGGGGTTTTATTAAAAAAAGCCACTTTTTAAGTTATAAAACAGAGGTCTGAGCATTCCCGCGCCTTTGAGCTCCGGGATACCCACCCGGCGCGGCTCCAAACCCTCCCCCGATGACCCGCCCCCTCCCCACCTCCACCCCGTGTCCCCACCGCGAACCCCCCCGAAGGGGGACACACCGAGTCCAAGTCGCAACATTGTCCTTTATTTATAAAAACAGGCATTTATAAAGAGCGGAGAGCGGGGGAAGGGGGGGGCGCGGGCAGCACGGCGGCCCCCCCCCGCCCCCCCCCCGCCGCCACCGGGGGTCCCGGGGGGTCCCGGGCGGCAGCTGCCGTTACGTGCGGGCGTTTCGCTCTGTCTCTGCCAGGCACTCCCTGACCAGCGCCCGGGCGTGGATGATCCCTGCGGGAAGAAGCACAGGGACACCCCACATCACCCTCCAGTCCCCCCGAAGCGAGGCTGGGGAAGCCTCGCGGGGGCGCAGCCCCGGGGGCCGCCCGGTCCCGCCGCCGCCGCCCGTACCCCGCTTCAGCCGCTCCATGGCGCTCTTGCTGCCGGCGTAGGTGGGCCGGATCTCCTTGCCCATCTCCTCGATGACCGAGAGCAGGTCGGTATAGGTGCTCTGCGAGCCCTGCGCCCCGGGGGGCTTCATGGCCTGCGGGAACGGGGGCACACGGAGGCACGGTGGCGCTGGGGGCCGCCCCCGCCGCCGCCCCCGGTCCCGCCGCCCTCGGTCCCGCGCCTCACCTGCACGTAGCCCATGGACGGCGGCCCGAAGTCATTGAAGAGCGGCCGGAAAGGGGCGGCGGCGCCGGGCACGGAGCCGGAGGGCGACGGGACACTCGTGGCTGCAGGAGACGGAGGGTCACGGCCGCAGCCCTCTGCCCCTGCACCCCCCGCACCGCGCCTCCGCCCCGCCCTTCCCCGGTGCCCCTCGGCGGCACCGGTCGCCCCCATCCCCCCGCGGTTGTCGGGGGGTCTCTCACCGGCGGACGGTGCCCCGGGCCCCGGCGGGGCGGGGCTGGCGCTGGCGGCTCCGGGGGTGGCGGGGGCGGGAGCGATGGGCTTGTAGGACATCCCCGACGGCCGCCCGCCGCTCCCGGGTGCCTGGAGCCCCGCGGCGGGGGTCGGCGTGCGGCCCCCGCGCTCGCCCCGCCGGTGGTAGCGCCGCTGTCCGCCTCTCTTCAGCTCAGCTCGGCCCCGCTCGGCCCGGCGGGACGCCGGGGACCGGAGCGGAGCGCGGCGGCCCCGGTTCCCGGTGGCGCTGCGCTGGCCCGGCCCAACCCGGGGCTCTCCCGGGGCTCTTCCCCCGCCGCCACCGCCGCCGCTCGCGGTGATGACGCACGCGCGTCGCCCGTCACGCGCCCTGACGTCGCCGCGCCCGCCGCTCGCGCGCGCGCGCGCGCCCGGCCGCCCGTCACCGTGGAGACACCCGGGCGTCGGCCCCGCCCCCTCCCGGTCACGTGACCGGCGGCACCGCCCGGGGGGGAACCGGGAGCGGACCCTGGGAGTGAACCCCGGGAGTGAAGCCCGGCCCTGATCCCAGGGGAAACCCCAGCCCTGACTCCGGGAATGAACCCCGGGGGGGAACCCTGGCCCGGACCCTGGGAGTGAAGCCCGTCGCATATCCCAGGGGACCCCACGCAGCCCCCCCAGCCCTGGGCCAGCACAGGTCCCCGGGGGCTCCTGTGAGGCACAGGTCCTGGGTGTTGGGGGACACCTGTGGATGGTGCGGTCACCAATAACTCCTACAGAAACTCGACACAAAACACAACTCAGAAGTGTGCAGAGAGAGGTTTTTTTCATTTCCAAAGGGCAGAATTGACCCCAAAACTGCAGCCAGGGTGAGGAAGGGCACCCGTGCCAGCCCTGCCTGCAGCACACCGAGCCCCCTCTGCCTGGGAACACCTGATTCCCGGTTTCTCTCCTCGAGGGGGTCCCGGCGGGGCACTGAGGCCCCCAGGAGCGTCCCCTGCACTGGGGACTTTAGGCAGGTTAGGGGCAGCTCAAACCGTGGTGATGGGGTGGGTTGTGCCATGGGGTCAACATTAAACACAGCGTGGGGGGAGCCTAAGGGGCTCAGCATGGGATACGGGGTGGGAATAGAGGGCGTAAGGACGAGCAGCAGGATGGGGTACAGCTGGAGGAGAGGAGACTGTGATGGTCTGACTTTTGGGGTGAGGTCGGGGTGGGAGGGGGATGATGGAGAGAGAGAGCAGAGATGAGAGCGAGAGTGGCCAAAGCTCGGCCGAGTCTGTGCCGAAAAGGGTCCCGGCCTGGGCCCCGGCGCCTCCCGCCGCAGTCGCAGCTCGGCATCAGAGCAGCCCCGGCGCTCGGCCTCGCCCCAGGCTGGGGCGGCACCGCCCCGGCCCCTGCAGCCGGGGGTCCCTGCACAGCCCCCTCCTCGTCGTAAGGCACGGGGGGGCCCGGGTCCCACGTTGGCACACACCGCCCTCAGCGCGACATCATCCGCACGAACTCTGCCGGCAGGAAAGCACGCGGGGAACATCGCAGACCACCCCGGGACACCCCCCGGCCCCTGGCCACGCACTACCTTCAAAGTCCACCAGGCCGTCGCCGTTGAGATCCACGTCCTTGAGGATCTCGTCCACCTCACGGTAGTTGAGCTGCTGCCCCAGCAGCTTGCGCATGGCCTCCCGCAGCTCCGCCATGCTGATCTGCCCGTCCCCGTTGGTGTCGAACTGCAGCACAGGGCATGGTGCCACCACTGCCCTCGGCTGGCATGCCGGCTGCCCGCCGGGCCGCCCCCCCCGCCCCTCGCCTCACCGCACCTCACGGAAGGCGTCGCGCAGCTCCTTGATCCCAATCATATCTGCCGTCTCCGCCAGCATCTTGGGGCCCATCAGCTCCACAAAATCGTCGAAATCCACCTTGCCCCCGGCTGTGGTGGGAGGGGGGGTGTCAGGAGGGTGCCGGGGGGGGCAGGGATTGTTGGGGACGCCCCGTGCCCCCCCACGTACTGATCTGCTGCGACAGCTCGATGAGCTCCATCTCCGTGGGCATGTAGCCCATGGTCCGCATGCACTCGCCCAGGTCCTTGTAGCTGATGTAGCCGTCGTGGTCCTTGTCAAACTCCTGGAATGCGTGCTTCAGCTCTGGGGACACCACAGCGTCACTGCCGGCCCCCCGGCACTGCCACCCACCCCCCCGGGAGGGACCCCCTCCCCAGCACCTTACCTTCAATCTCCTCGGGCCGCAGCTCCCGGTCCTGGGGGAGAGAAAGCGGGAAGAGCCGAAGGAGGGGTCCTACTCCCAGGGATCCCGCAGGGATCCTGCCCTCACCCCCCCGGGGGCAGGGGCGGCACGGGGAGGAGACGGGCACGTACCCGCTGGGTGATGGCGATGCTCTGCCGCAGGAAGATGCAGGCTGGCCCCACCAGCCCCTGCAGCACCGAGTATCCCTGCAGAGTGGGGGTCTGTGCCGGGTCCAGCGCATCCTCTGGGTCCCCCCCGCCGGAGCCTGGGACACCAGAGCGCGGCTTCCCATCCTGCGGGCACAGCGGGCGTCAGCGGCGCGGGGGGGCCACGCTGGGACCCCCCCCTCCTCCTCCTGCTGCCCCTATGGGCCGGCCCGGCCCGGCCGTACCTTGGGGAGCCGCCGCTCAGGGGTCTTGGTGCAGTTGCCCATGGCTGGGGGCTGCCCCCGCGCCGCAGGACATGCCTGGCCCGGGGGGGCCGGCTGGCGCAGACCGCGGGGCTGCCACCGGGGATTTGAGGTTTTTATGGAATATCTGGGGATATGCAGGGCACGCGAAGGGGGGGGGGCGCCGCGCCCGCGCGCATAATCCTCCGGATTATTCCCCGCTCGGCCGCCCAGCTCCAGATGTGGGGAGCCGCCCAGCTGTTCCCCGGTCCCGCAGCCTCCCCGCGGGGGCACGCGGGGTCCCCGGCGCCCGCCGTGCCCTGGCCCTGTCCCCGCCGCCGGTTACCTGCCCGAGAGCGGGGGGCGGCCGGGGGCCCAGCTCCTCGGCGGCCCGCCGCCGCTCCGGGGGGGACGCAGCGCTACGGCTCCAGCGCCCCCGGCTCCCCGCGGGGCCGGGACCCCCGAGCCGCGGGGCCGGGCGGGGGCGGCGGGCACCCCTCCTTCCGAGCCCGTGGGGCCGGGGGCCGCCCCGGCAGCCGGGGGGCACGGGGCTGCCAGTGCCGGGCGGCTGCGACCCGCGGAAGAGAAAGAACATCTCGCCTGCTCTCCGCTCCTTCTCCCCACCACCGGAGCCTCGCAGGGGGGGAAACCAGATCCCTCCGAACAGGCGCTCGTCCCTCGCAGGGACGAGGCCAGCGCTGTCCCCGGGCCCCGCCGCGTCGCCCAGGAGACCGGGTGGAGCGCGGCGACCCCCCGGGGCGCGGGGCGGGGGGAGCGGGGCGGCCCTGGGGGCTCCGGGGGGGTCCCGTGTGGGGCTCCGGTTTCAGCGCCCGAAACCCGACCCGGCACCGGGCGCGGGGCACGTGGAGGCGCGCGCCGGCCTGGCCACGCCCCCCCCCCCGCGGAGGCCCCCCCCCCCCCCCGCCGTGACCGCTCCCCAATGTCACCCGACGAGCTGTCCTGGAGGACACGCCCCCTGCTTTGTGACCACGCCTCCTGACTGTGACCACGCCTCCGGCCCGCTAACCACGCCCCCGCTCCCGTGCCGGTCGCTGACGTCACTGTCGCGCCGTCGGCGCTGCCCGTGACGTCGCCGCGGGGGCGCCTGAAGGTGACGGTGGTCGGTCCCTCTGCCGATCTTGATCCCGGTGCCGGTCCCCATCCCGGGGCCGGTCCCGATCCCGGTGCCGCCCCACCATGGCCGCCCGGCAGCTGCTGGCGCTCCGGCGCCTGCCCGCCGCCTCCTTCTCGGTGAGCGGGGAGTTTCAGGACCGTCCGGGCCGGGTCCCGGTGCTCCCGGTGCTGAGTTCGCGTGTCCCCGCAGACGGCGCCCAAGAAGACGCAGTTCGGGTCACTGCGGGATGAGGACCGGATCTTCACCAACCTCTACGGGCGGCACGACTGGAGGTGAGTGAGCCCCGGGGGCGGCGGGCGCGGCCCCGGCGCCCCGCACCCGGTGCCAGCGTGTGCGGTGCCCGCAGGCTGCAGGGCGCCCTGCGCCGCGGCGACTGGTACAAGACGAAGGAGATCCTGCTCAAGGGCGTGGACTGGATCCTCGGCGAGATCAAGACTTCGGGGCTGCGGGGCCGCGGCGGCGCCGGGTTCCCCACCGGGCTCAAGTGGAGCTTCATGAACAAGCCCCCGGACGGCAGGTGAGAGCGGGGCCGGGGGCGGCGCCGGGCCCGCGGGGAGCCCCCCGGTGGCGCCGGTCCCGGAGCTTTCCCTGCCCCCAGACCCAAGTACCTGGTGGTGAACGCGGACGAGGGCGAGCCGGGCACTTGCAAGGACCGGGAGATCATGCGGCACGACCCACACAAGCTGATAGAGGGCTGCCTGGTGGCGGGACGGGCCATGGGCGCCCGGGCCGCCTACATCTACATCCGGGGGGAGTTCTACAACGAGGCCTCCAACCTGCAGGTGCGGGGAGTGCCCCAAAGATGCCCCACCAGCACCCCGGAGCCGGTGCGGGGGGTCATGGCTCACCCGTGCCCCCTCTTGCAGGTGGCCATCCAGGAGGCGTATGAGGCCGGGCTGCTGGGAGCCGACGCCTGCGGATCTGGATACGCTTTCGACGTGTTCGTGGTGCGTGGGGCCGGCGCCTACATCTGCGGGGAGGAGACAGCGCTCATCGAGTCCATCGAGGGCAAGCAGGGCAAGCCCCGCCTCAAGCCGCCCTTCCCTGCGGACGTGGGTACGGCCCCGCAGCTCCATCCCAAATTCCAGGCTGCTACCCCAAACCGGGTGTCCCCAGGGGTACCAACACAGCCACCACCACATCCATTGAGAGCTCCCAGTGTTTCATAGAATCACAGACTGGTTTGGGTGAGAAGGGACCTTAAGGATCATTCCATTCCCACCCCCTGCCATGGACAGGGACACCTCCCACTAGATCAGGTTGCTCCAGACTAGCTTGGACACTTCCAGTGATGGGGCAGCCACAATTTCCCTGGGAAATCTATCCCAGGGCCTTCCCCACCCTCCCAGGGAAGAACTTTCTCCTTCTGTTTCCCAGGTGTTTTTGGCTGCCCCACCACTGTGGCCAACGTGGAGACGGTGTCGGTGGCACCCACGATCTGCCGGCGCGGCGGCGCCTGGTTCGCCAGCTTCGGCCGGGAGCGGAACTCGGGCACCAAGCTCTTCAACATCTCAGGGCACGTGAACACGCCCTGCACGGTGGAGGAGGAGATGTCGGTGCCGCTGAAGGAGCTCATCGAGAAACATGCCGGTGGGTGCCGGGGCCGCGCCGCACCGTGCCGGGGTGGGCCTGGAGTGGCTGCTCCTCACCCCTCTCTTTGCAGGGGGGGTCCGCGGCGGCTGGGACAACCTGCTGGCTGTGATCCCGGGGGGCTCCTCCACGCCACTGCTGCCCAAGTCGGTATGCGAGACGGTGCTGATGGACTTCGATTCCCTGGTGCAGGCGCAGAGCGGGCTGGGCACAGCCGCCGTCATCGTCATGGATAAATCCGTAAGGGACCGGCCCCCTGCCCGGCCCCCCCAGCCCCTCACCCTCCCCTCCCTCACCTCACCCTCCTCTCCCACCCCCCCCAGACCGACATTGTCAAGGCCATCGCCCGCCTCATCGAGTTCTACAAGCACGAGAGCTGCGGGCAGTGCACCCCGTGCCGGGAAGGTGAGGCCAGGGGAAGGCTGCGGGGCGAGGGGTTGCACAGCACAGAGCCCTGACCCCTCCCCACCCCGCAGGCGTGGACTGGATGAACAAGGTGATGGCACGGTTCGTGCGGGGCGACGCGCAGGCGGCTGAGATCGACGCGCTCTGGGAGATCAGCAAACAGATCGAGGGGCACACCATCTGCGCCCTGGGCGACGGCGCCGCCTGGCCCGTGCAGGTGGGGGCCCGGGGGAGTCCTGGGGGAGGCCACCAACCTCTCCCCGCCCCGGTAACCGGCTCCTTTGCTCCTACAGGGCCTCATCCGGCACTTCCGCCCCGAGCTGGAGGAGAGGATGCGGCGCTTCGGGGAGGCCAAAGCCCGAGCAGCGTCAGCGTAAGGATGCAGGACCACCCATTCCTTTTCCTGCCTGGAAGAGGGTTCAGGGGGTTCTGGGGTTCTGGCAGCGCTTTGGGAGGGTTCTGTGGAGGGGCCTCAATAAACGCTGCTGCACTCGTGAACTCCGCGGTGGACATAAAATGGTGGGAAGGGACTGATGGGGGGGGGCTTTGGGCCCTGCCTCCCAGGAGCAGGGAAAGCCCAGGGATCGTGGGGTCTGGGTACCCCAGAGGGAAGATCCTGGCTTTCCATGAGGCTCCACAGCCCCTGTCTGGGACTGGGCAGAGGCAATGGCTGTGGGGGGATCACATGGACACAGGTCTTTGTCCATGCTCCCTGTCCCTGCCACGGTGTCCCCAGGACACCTCCTGCTGTACCAGTGCCAGGGGACAGCTGTCCTGGTCACGCTCCATGACTCGGAGCCCGGGGCAGTTCCAAACATGGCTTTTACTGAATCACAGTGTGCGACATCACCAGTGGCTTCAGTGCCCCAGAGCCACCCCCTGTCCCCTCCTCCCTCAGGCCACGGGTTTCCGGGGTGGCACATGGGTCTTCCTGCGGTAGTGGCCGGGCAGCAGCAGCTCCAGGGTGAGCTCGGTGATGATGGCCGTGAGCCCCCACACCCTGTGGGGGCCGTTCAGGAACACGGGCAGGGTGTACCCGTAGCCGGTGGCCGTGCGGAAGTGGGTGTAGCCCTGGTTCTCCTCCCGCAGCAGGTGAGCCAGGGGCAGGGTGAACACCTCCTCCACCTGCCGGCACAGGTGAGGGGGTCACTGTGGTGACACACCCAGTGACACCAGTAAAGGGCTGCAGGCCCCAGGGAGGGGTCACCCACCTCGTCGGGGTTGGGGGTCAGTGTCAAGGCCTCCAGCGGCCCCAGGTTGGCCACGACGGGTGCCACGGTCATTCCTTGCTGGAAGGTGTGTCAGCGAGGGATGGGGTGACAACCCCCTCTCCAAAGTGCCACCCGTGTGCCTTGACCCCCCCTGCACCCAACCCAGGCCCCCACCATGTGTGTGTCACCCAAAACCCGCCCTTCACCTGCAGCCACTGCCCGGTGTCCCTGTCACCCTAAATCCCCAGAACTCCTGTCACCTGTGTCCCTGCTGACTTGTCCCTGTCACCTGTAATCCCTGTCACTTGTGTCCCTGTCACACCAAACCCATTACCCATGTCCCTGCTGCCTTGTCCCTGTCATCCTGAACCCATCACCCATGTCCCTGTTAACCCAAGTCCCCTATCACACATGACCCAGCTGCCTGTCCCTGTCACCTGTAGTTCCTGTCACCTGTGTCCCTGCTGCCTTGTCTCTGTCACCCCAAACCCCTGTCACACGGAAACTCCCATCCCTGTCACCTCAAACCCATCACCCAGGACCCTTCCCCTTTGTCCGTGTCACCCAGAACCCGTCACCCGTGTCCCTGCTGCTTTGTCCCTGTCACTTGGAAGCCCTCCTCTGTGTCCCTGCTGCCGTGTTCCCGTCACCCGCGTCCTGTCACCCATAACCCTTGTCCCTGTCACTTTGAACCCATCACCCGTAAGCTCTGTCACCCGTGACCCCGTCACCGATTTCCTGCCTCTTGCCTTTGTGTCCTTGTCCACCCCCCCGCGCCCTTGTCCCGCCCCCGGTGCCCGGTACCCGATCGGGCAGGGTCCGCAGCTGTCCCCACACGCTGGCTGCTGCCACCGCCACCCCCAGCTCCTCCTGCGTCTCCCGCAACGCCGTGGCCACCGCGTCCGCGTCCGCCGGGTCCCGCCGCCCGCCGGGGAAGCTGCGGGAGGGATCGGGGTGGGGTCAGGGCCGGCCCGGCCCCGGCGCCCGCTCCCCCCGCCGGTACCTGACGTCGCCGCTGTGGGGGCCGCCGAGGCGGCGGGAGCGGAGCGTGAAGAGC
>NW_020897771.1:816398-855978 GCF_003984885.1 Neopelma chrysocephalum | reverse complement strand
CAGCACATCCCCGGCGTCCGCGGACCCGGCGGCACCGGCACCGCCCGGGCCCGCCATGGCGCCGGCACGGGGATTGGGAAGGGAGGGACCGGCTCCGCCTCCCCTGACCGAGCCCGCCCCCGCCCGCCCCGGGACGGGGAACGGCCCCGCGGGTGCGGGACGGCCCCGCCCGGTGTGCGACAACCTCCTCCGGGTGTGACGCGGCCCCCGCCAGGCACGAAACCCACCCGCCGGCTTTGCGATGCCCCTGCCAGGCGTGCGACCCTCTTGCTGGGTGTGCGACGGCCGCTGCCTTTGCAAGGTCCCTGCCGGGTGTGCAAGTCCTGCTCCGGCCGTGCAACAGCCCCCACCAGGTGTGCAACAACCCCGGCCAGGTGTGCGACTCCCCTCCCAGCTTTACACTCGTCCCTGGGTGTTCAAATGCACCAGGGTGTGCAACTCTCACCTCACCCCCCTCCGTGGGCTTTGCCGTGACCCCTCCAGGTGTCCAACAACTCCTTCCAGGTGTACACTTCCAAACCTTTCCAACCCCTTCCAGGTGTACACTTCCAAACCTTTCCAACCCCGCCAAGTGTTGTACGTTTCCTCCCCTTTTCACAGCCCCCACGTGCCACCACACCCTCGCTGTCCCTCTGTGCCTGGGAGTGTCAGGACTCTGCCCTGGATGTCCTACTTGGAGAATACCTGGAGTGAGCGAGGGGAAACCGAGGCCCCCTGTGACACCTGCACAGCCCATCTCAGCACAGGTAGTTACTTGTAAGGGGGTGACAATTCCAAGTGCTGTCACCTCACAGGGGAATTTCCCCTGTGTAAAGAGCCTCAGCAGTGTCTGAGGCTGGGAAAAAGGCTCCTGGATAAATCAGGGAATGCTGGAGACCTGCCAGCCCTGCTTCCTGGGAAACCCCTGTGAAAAAAGACTCTCACATGTGCACTTTCAGCTCTCAGCAGGAAATGATTTTTAAAAAACTGTATAGAAATCATCACTCTCCATGATTCTTTGCTTCCGGAGCCCAGCATCAGCTCCACAATCCCGCTCCCGCCTCTGGAATCAGCGGAACCTCCGCTCGTCCCACACGTATCGCTTCCCCATCGGCACCTTGCGGAAGAACAGGCTGTTCCCTCGGCTCATGTTGCCCTGGAAAGGGAAAACAACCATGGATCGGCCACATGAGACCTGGTGTGGCCCCCCCAAACCCCGTGGGGCTCCCACCCGGCTCCTCGCTACGTTCCAGTGTATCCCGGTGCATCCCGGCTCCAGTACTTACCTCCCTGTGCAGCTGGCTCCAGCAATCCAGCCAGGAGGAGTAGGTGGGTGCGTAGGGAAGGAGACCCCCAGCCAGCCTGGGGAAGGGAGGGGAGACCCGCCGGGAATTACTCCCACAGGGAATCATTCCCAGCTGGGGAGGTGGGATCCGTCCCCTCCACAGCTCCACACTAGGTTGAACCCAAAAAGCTTTGCCGCCCCAATCAAAGATGGATCAACCCTGTGGAGAGCTGGAAACACCTTTTCCATCTGGGAATTTCAGAAAGGTGGTTCCAGGAGCTGACCCAGGCAGAGGGACATGGATGTCCCCAGGACTGGGGACTCACCCGCAGTTGTTCACGGCCATCAGGTTGGACACCAGGACGAAGGGGTAGGTCAGCATGCTGGCGAAGAACTGCAAGGAAAAGCAGGGATAACAGGATATTCCCTCTTCCCTCTGCGCGGGGAGAACCAGCCCCTAAAGATCCCCTGGGAATTATGCCCCAGGGAGGGAGCCCACTCCTGCCACTTCCATGAGGTGACACATGTCCTCCATGGAGCATCCCCTGGCCTGTGAGCTGATCCAGCTGATCCCAGCCTGGCTACATGCCCACCGCGGCAGCCGCAGGATTTCAGGAGCACTCCATTCACTAGGGAAAGGATCCAATTCCCACCCGTGTGCTGTACTCACCCCAGTGACTGCCTGCGAGTAGCTCTTCATCTCAGCCATGGTGGAGACCTGTGGAAGGAGCAGAGGCACCTGAATCCCCCCACAAGAGGGTTGTGGCCCCCTGGACCATCTCTGGAGGTTCCCACCCCTGTCCCCCTGGAATCCATACCCCATTCTCCAGCGCGTATGTGTTGATGAGGTAGGCCAGCATGTTGCAGAGCCACAGGGACAGGATGTCCCCGAGAAGCCGCGGGATGAGGCCGCTGGAAGGGAAGAAACAGCGGGAATGTTAGCTGAGGGTTCGGGTGTGGCTGTGCAGAGAGCTGGGAACAACTCCTTTGGGATGGTGGGGTGGGGCTGTTCCCAAAGCAGGCGGGGGACAGGGGCACAGCCTCCCGCGGGGGTGGGAACACTTGGATGGATGATCCATAGGGGACACAGGAGCTGCTAGAGGGACTAGAATGCTCCTGGGAAGAACCACTGCACCACCCCCTCCTTTCCCGGCACTCACGCGAAGAATCCCAGGATTCCCTCTTCCCGGTAGATTGTGGCGAAGGCGCTTAGTGTCCCACTGGGAAGGGGAGGAAGAGGATGGATCAGCTGGGGAGATCCTGGGATCCCCAGCCCCCCCGGAGCCCCCCAGGCCGTACCTGTACTTGGTCTCGCGGCCGATGAACTGCACCATGCAGCGCAGGGTGATCACTGCGGGCACACAGGGACATTGGGGA
The DNA here is from genome assembly GCF_003984885.1 of Neopelma chrysocephalum. Taxonomy (NCBI): domain Eukaryota; kingdom Metazoa; phylum Chordata; class Aves; order Passeriformes; family Pipridae; genus Neopelma; species Neopelma chrysocephalum. Next base: position 853,337 of record NW_020897771.1, on the reverse strand, counting down.
CACAGCAGGGACACTTGGCCCTCCCTCCCCAGCCCCCCGAGGTCAGGGGGCACCTACCGTGGAAGGGGTGGGTGATGAGGGTGGCAGCGGAGCGGGCGACCATCTCCCGGGAGGTCTGGGGACAAACGGGGTGTCACCAGGAGGGACCGGGGCCAGGACACCCCGGAGCCATCCCCCTGATCCTGCTCCTCACCTCTTTCAGCACCTGCTCCAGTGACGACACAGGCTCCTTCTTGCTGGCTCCGGGCTGGGAGGGAGGAAAGGTCAGGGGGAAACCACCCGCAGTCCATCCAGAACCACGGGGCGGGGTCGGCAGATCCCGGCCCTCCCTCCAGAGCGTTCTGGGAGCAGGGCAGAGTCTGCCCGAGGCCAGGGTGAGTGGGAAGGGAAATCATGGAGGGAGAAGGGAGGGATGGAGGGAAGGAACAGAGAAATGGAGAGGGGAAGAAAGGAGAAGGCAGGGATGGAGAAAGAAGGGAAAGAAGATTCCTCGAGGTAAGCCCCTCTGCACCCACCTCAGCCTGCTCGGCCTCCTGGTAGTGCTGTGGAGCAAAGGGCAGGGTCAGCACCGCCGGGGGGTCCCGGTGTCCCCGTCCCCGGCGGCAGAGCCCCCTCGGCTGACCCCGCCCGTGCCGGTACCTGCAGCACTTTGCTGTGAACCACGGTGCCGATGGCGCTGGAGCACAGCCGCGGGGCCAGGCCTTTGAAGAGTCCCGCTCTTCCGTCCACCTTCACGATGTGCTTGGCTGGGGACACCGGGGACCGTCAGCCCCGGGGGGACCCCACGGCGGCACCAGGGCGGCCCCACCGGGGCAGCCCCACCGGGGCGGACTCACCGTAAGAGAAGAGGCCGGGCAGCTGGTACACCTGGCGGCCGAAGATGTTCCTCCCCAGGGTGGGCGGCAGCGGCTCGTAGCCCACCTGCAGCGGGGACAGGTGGCTGCACCCCACCGCGGCCGGTACCGAGCCCCGCACCCCCCGCCCACCCAGCCCTTACCTGCACCAGCACCTTCACGTACATGAGCGGCTGCGAGAGCACGGTGAGCCCCGAGCCCAGCAGCACCTGCGAGGCCGCGTCCGCCATGGTGCCGCCCCGGCGTCACGGCACAGAAGGACACGGGCGCCACCGCCGCCGCCGCCGCTTCCGCTTCCGCCTCCCCCGGTACTTCCGGTGCCGCCGTGACGCGAATCCGGCCGCCAGGGGGCGCCGCGGTGACGCAGCGGAGTTGCCATGGGAACGGCCGGGTCGCCATGGCGGCATTGCCATGGCAACGGGGCCCGCGGGGACACTACGGTGACACCGCGGTGACAGGGCTGAGGGGACACCAGGGTGGCCCGGGGCCAGGTGCCTGCAGCTTCTGGGGGACAAGGGGCCCCAGCGGGGACGTTGCAATTAGAACGGGCGTCAGCAGGCCGGGGCACAAGGGGGCAGGCAGGTCCCAGCAGGGGCTCTGCTCTGGCACCAGGAAGGTCTCTGGTGTGGGTGGGGTGGGGACATGTGCCCAAGGCAAGGCAGGGACAGGGAGAGCCCCCCCAGACGCGGTGCTGGGTGTTGTGTGAGGCTGCAGGCTCTCAATCACAGCTCGGCTCATGCCCAGGACTCCCCTGCCGGCCGGAGCCAGCGCTGCCTGTGGTGCAGATGTGTAGATGCTGCCCAGAGGGGTCCACCAGGGACACGGGGGTCTCCTCCCTGCCCATCTTCTGGCCTTGAGGGGAGCAGCACTGCAGCCAGAGGGCGGAGGACAAGAGGGGACACCCACCGCAGCCAGGGCTCACCTCGACAGCAGCCATGGAAGTGTGGATGTGCACAAAGCTGATGAATGGCTCCAGGACTGGCCCCCCACCAAAGCCTCCTGGTGCCCCCACCCCTCCCTCCCCAGGGGCATCCTGCAGGCTCCAAGGGTGCAAGAGCTCCACGAGCTGGGACATGGCCACCGCTCTGCCCCCAGCCTGGAGCATTCCAGGGGGTGGTGGTGACCCAAGGGCAGGACCCATCACCTGGCCTTGTTGACCCTCACACTGTTGGCCTCAGCCCATGAATCTAGCCTGTCCAGATTCCTCTGCAGAGCTTCCTGCCTTCCAGCAGGTCCACATCCTACCCAAGCTCGTGTCGTTTGTGAATTCACTGAGGGTGCCCTTGATCCCCTCATCCTGAATATCCTGGATTACAAGGGTCTCATTCTGCCCCCCATGCCAGTCTACTACCCGCCCCCAGCAGGATCAACCAGCTGGCCCTTCCCAAACTGCTACAATTTATTGGACAATGGTCAAGGGAACTGTACATCTGTAAAAAAAAAAGAGCTCGGTGTGTGGCACTACGTGCCTCAGGTGCTCGAGGCAGTTTTCCTCCGCTTCAGCCGCGCGCGCCAGTCCTCGGGTAGCGCCTCGAAGTTGGCATTCCTCTCTGCCATGCCACTGTGGGACAGAGCAGGGTGTCAGCACCACAGGGCCCTGCTGCAGATCCCCCCCCTTCACAGGGCATGAGGTGCTGGCCCCCAGGGTCCATACCTCATCAGCTGCTGCTGCTTCCACTCCTCAATGCGCCGCTGGGCTGTGGTCTCCCGGTCCTCCTCGCTGGAGCTGGAGTTCTCCTCCTCATCCAGCTCTCGCTGGATACTCTGCCACTTCTTCACCAGCGACGGCATCTTCGTCTTGCCCTTCTTGCCCTGTGCCACAAGCGCAGCCACGGTGAGCACAGCTGGAGAGGGAGGAGAGGGGGAATGGCGCCAGCAAGGGCCCACCCGACCCACCTACCTTGTCCTTGCGCCCCTTCCTCGGCTTCTCCTTGTCTGGCGGCGGCGGGGCCTTGGGGACGGGCGGCGGGGGGGTCTGTGGGGGTGGCGGGGGTGGTGGCTGCTCGGCGGCGGGCAGGGCCCCCCGTGCCGGGGCAGGCTGCGTGGCGGCCGCGGTGCCCAGGCTGACGGGCGCGGCGCACTCCGAGTATCCCATCACGGAAGGTGTGGCTGGAGCCGTCACACCGAGGTAGCCGGACTGCAGCCCCAGCGCCGTGGGCTGGGGGCCGGCGTGGCCCGGGGCCATGCGGAGGTTGGGGCGGCCCTGTATGTCGCTCTGGAGGCGCTGGCGGGGCCGCAGGGAGGCCAAGGGCACAGCTGATGGCTGGTACTTGCTGGTGGCCATCAGGGGCTGGCTGTAGATGACGGGGCAGCTGCCGATGGTGGCTGTGCGCTGCATCAGCCCAGGGCTCATCTCCACGGCTTTCCTCTTCTGCGGCTTGGTCGAGAGCAGCGGGGCCGGGCTCGGATCGACAGCGCCCTGGAAGAGGGCACTGAGGTGAATGCTGAGCCAGGAACACCATTATACAGCCCTTTCCCAGATTCCCACCCTCTAGAATCAGCAGAGCCCTGGCTTGGCAGCTCACCTGGCTGCTGCTGGCAGCAGGGCGCACCAGAGACTTCAAGGGAGCATCCTCCTCTGTTCCTGGGGCAGGGGGCTCCTCACCCCCCTCATCTTCCATCTCCACTTCCTGGATCTCCCCATCTTCTCCAGGTGGTGGGGGTGGTGGTGGGGGCGGTGGTGGCGAGTCTGGAGGAGGCGGAGGCGGCGGAGGCATTTCCAAAGGCAAGGGAGGTTGGAGGACCGGGACAGAGGACTGAAGCAGAGTCCAAAATGGAGTGAGCGGCATGAGAGATGTAGCAGCAGCTTGGCCTGAGAAGGATTCTTTACAAAGGGAGCCTAAAGAACACATTGACATGGGCTTGAACACTCAGGCTCTGGGCTGTGCCGCCTGCTCCTGCCCGCGCTCGGGACACTGTGACAGCTGGGATGGTGAAGGCACTGCCATTGGCGACTGCTCTGCCCCAACACACCCTCCTTTGGGGCCAGGATCCCCCCAACAACCTCCCGGATCCTGCCACGGCCATACCTGCGGGGCGCTCGGCGGGCTCCTCGGCGCGCTCTCCTTTGTCTTTGGGAGGGGGCTTAGGAGGACCGTCGGGTTTTCTGTCGGCGCTTCGCTGTCCCTCCTCTTCGTCCTCCCCGTCGGGGAACTCCCATTGCGATTCTCCCGAGCGTTCGTTAACATAGAAATAGCGTCTATGCTCCCTAGATCACAAGAAAGAGAAGGAGGCTTCAGCTTCCCTTCTCCGCCCCCGACACTCCAGGCGGGCCTGCCCACGACAGCGGTGCGCTCTCGCAGGGGAGACCCTCGTGCAGCGGGGCTGCCGCTCTCCCAAACGCGACAAACAACTTTGAGGACAGAGGCAGGAGAGGCCCGAGCCGACTCGCTCAAAGCTATTTGCCATGGCTGGCTGCGGGACGTCGCCCTGAGCCCCCCGCCCCAAGGGAGGGGAGGGCCGGGAACGCCGGCGACGTCTCGCTAAGCATCGGGACTTTCAGCACGGCCTTGGCTGAAAGTCGCCCTCCGAGAAGAGGCACCGGGGAACAGCCCAATGGAGGGAAGCGGCTGCCCCCCTACCCCGTGGTGCGCGGAGGTTTTTTATGATACTCTTGGTGTCAAACACACAGTGAATGCTAGAGAGAGGGAGCGGATCTGGGAGCTGAAAAACAAAAGAGCAAAGATTTCAAACAAAGGAAAATTAATCAAGAAAGCCAAATAGACAAAGAAATGTTTGGGTCTGACCTGCTGGCAGAAGACAGAAATCTTGTTCTTCATTCCGTCGGTGAGTTGAAGTTTGTCCTTTGGCAGAGCTGTTGGTCAGAAGAGTTGATCCAGAGATCCTGCAAAGTTCACAGAGCTCTCGCATGCGCGACCCCCCAGGCCCGCCCTCCACAGTGCTTGACACTCGCGAGAGGGACAACCAGCTCTGTCCGTCAGGGAATCGGCTCCGTCGCAAAGCACTGGGCACTCCGTTTGGATCCTCCCGTTTGGTGGCCGGCCCAAACTCTGCGAGTGCCGGACGTTTCTCTGCCTGCCCAGCACTAACAGAATCCGCTCTCAGTTCTGCCAGAGGGACGGCGCCAGCGTCGTCGGGTGGTTGATGGTCACAAATCATGTCTGAGATGTCAGAGATGAAAGGTGAGAAAGGAGGAGAGCGCGTACCTGTCCCAGTGGCAGGACCAGCCTTTAGGGGTGGCGTTTATTTCGTATTGTTTAAGCTGTTCGGCTGCGTCTTGGAGTTTGCGTTTGAGGTAGTTTCCATTGAGAGCACCTTCTCGCCAGTCTGCAATGCGGGTCTAGAGGGCAAGAACCGGGGGAAGCCGGTGAGGTGGGCTGGGAGCGGCCCCAGGGGGGACGGGACTCGAGGATCGGGAGGCTCCCTTCCGACACGGGACACCGGGGGCCAGGAGGGGGACACCCCGCCTGGGCATGAAGCCATGCTCTCCCCCCGCCGAGGAAGGGAGGGCCCTGCGCGGCGAGGAGCCACGAGGTTCACGCAGCACCGGCGCTCGGACGGCGGATTGCATCCAATCCGCTCCGGAACACGAGGCCGGAGCGGGGGGCGAAGGCTCGGTTACCTCTGTCTGCAACAGCAACATGTGGAAGTTGGAGATAGATTGTCTGTTGATGCCCAGGAACTCCAATTTACTAGTCAGAGTATTTGCCAGCTCTCCGATCTGAAACTGCCAGGAGAAAGGGCAGAGTCAAGAGCCGCCCTCCGGGAGTGGCACCGGGCGGCTGCGGCCCCACGGCTCCCAGGAAACACCGCTCGGGACCACCGGCAGCCCCTCAGCCCGGTGGGACTGGGACTGTGTGCCTGTCACCCCCTCTGTTACGTCCTGCACCCCAGGGACAGGGCAGTGTGGGGAGGCCGGGTGACACCTCCTCCACAGACCGTGCCCAACTCTGTGCGGAAGGACAGCAGGGGCTCGGGTTGCTCTGGTACTCTGGAGTTACAGCAGAGCCATCGCCACGGCAGAAACCGTAAAATCTAAGAATGTTTCCCAAATAAATGGGCCTGGATGACATTCCAGGCTCTATAAATCATTGCTTTCCAGAAGAACTAGCTGGAAAGCGCCAGAAAGGGACAACAGCAGCTATGTCAAAACTCAGGTCAGCCCACAGTGACCACAGCTACTCAACCCCAGCGTCCTATGGGAGTGAAACCTCCCATCTGGGGACACGGGGATCCCTGGGTCCATCTCCCTGACTGGGGGCACTGCATGGAAGCAGCCATGAGCCAGAAAGAAATGAGAAGCAGGAACAGAGATGCCTGCAAGGGGCATTGCCACTGCTTTAAGGAGGGCTCTAAAAATGTCTGGTTTTAGCTTCATTCCTCAGAAAAGGCTTTGGAACGTCCACAAAGCCAGAATGGCAGCACCTGTCCCCAGAGAGGGGACAGGCCAGACAGACAAGCCCTAGAGAAGCCTGAGGCTGGGATATGAATTCCCATGTTAACATGGCTCCGGAGAAGCCAGGGAAGATCTCAGAGCAGAGAGTGACTTGGCAGCAGCGGCCCCGGCACAGCTCCTGTAACCATAGAGGTTATCCCGACCCGATGAGCAAACGGTACCGGTTACCCGGGGAGCCGGCATTCCTCCGACAGCATTAAGCGAATCCTGCATGGAAAAGCGCCACGGGGTCTGTCACCACACCCGCCGGGACTGGGAGGACAGGGGACAGCACAGGGAACCAGCGAGCCCGGCCCTGCCACAGGCTTTTGTTATTTTAATTTAAATAAAATGATTAAAAAATCAGGTCTTACGCAGATGCTGCACTGAGGGAGACTCAGTTTTGCGGTGGGAACATCACATTGCTAAACCTTTGAAGAGTTTTTTTATGGGAGAAACGCGGAATTTGTCACAAGGACAGTACCAAAGCCCTCCCCTTTCACACCAGTAAAATGATTAAGGGGTGTGAAATGAGGTCAGGGATGGGCAACTCTCGCTGCAGGTTCCACCCAGACTCCACCACGAGCTGATGATTCCCCATCTGCCACAGTGAGGTGACAACATTTCCCAACGCCACTCCGGAGCCAAATTTTATGCTGCAGGAGATCTCAGGGTAATGAACGACAAGGGAATCATCCAAAGGACAATCAGGAAAGTTCTCCCCTACTGCTCTGCTATGCTCTCCCAGAGCCCGGAGCTCTGCTATGGATCAGGGAATCAATGTGCTGCAGCCAAAGGAGCAAACCAAGGCTCGGGAAAGAAAATATCAGCAGGATGCTGCAGAAATCCCCAGGGCCTCCCTGGTTTGCCTCTACAAGTAATGCCGGGCGAAGGGCAGAGCGGTACCGTCAGCCTCCAGAAACGGAGAGAGTACGGACGAGGAGTCTTCAGCCTGGAAACGGGACGACTGACCGGGCCAGAGACTGGAATATCGTTATTGGTGAAAACAAAGTCAAGATCAAAGTGGTTGTTCTCTGTCATGACAACACCCAGGGCTCAGTCTTTGCCCCCCCACACCCTCCTTTTATCCAAGCTTTTGCTGCTGGATCCTGCTGGAGAGACAGGATTTTGTCCCAGTGCTGCACAGCCCTTCCTTCACAAGCCGTTCCCGTGGCCACGCCAGGATGTGAGCTTTAAGAGCTCCACGTGGGCCAAAGCCAGAGCCCAAAGCTCCGGTGTTCCCAGGGAGGAGGCGGCTGAGGCAGCCAGCATGTCCCTTGTCCCTGCTGAATGCTGAGGACCCATCACATCCCTCACCTCACCGACACGCACCTCTGCTTATCCGTACCTTTAGGTCCTGCTCCTCCTCTTCCATTTTTGGAGCCCCTTGGGATTTTGATTTTTCCTGGGGCTCCTCAGATTCTGCCTCTTTGTCTGAGCTCTGATCAGCTGCTTCCATGCTCGGGGCTGCAGGAGAAGGAAGGACAGGTCAGTCTTTGTCCCACCACCACCCCAGCAGTGCTGGCACCCAGCTGGACACCCTGCCCAGAGCCAAAGGCAACGGAAAAGAAAGAGCAGGGAAAGAGCTGGGACCTCTTTTCCACAAGAGCCAGTGACAAGAGCCTGAAATTAAAAAGGAGAGATGATCACTGCTCTGTGTTTTGGTGGTGGGGCCCTTCCAGAAGGATAACACAGGGAGGATTGGAGCTGCTACAGCAAAAAGCAGAAAGGAAGAATGGCCTGGAATACAAAGCACCTCAGAATCTATCAGTTTAATAACCAGTCAATAAAAGGTACGGGGTATTAAATAAGTTATTATCAAAGACTGAAGAGTTCCCCAGAAGTTGTCAAGACCAGAGAGTTTTGCCACTGGATGACTAATTCACTGTCGAAGTGACAAATTCCAGGGAGAGAAGTTTGTGACAGAATCCCAAAGCCCCCAGGGGAAAGAAACCCCAATTCCCAGTGTGTGTGTCCTGGTGCTATAAGGCAGGACAATTCCCTAAATCACCCTCCCACAGCAAGGTGCTCAATTTAAACTGGTTGTTTCAGAGTGACAGTTTCCTGTTCCTCAGGTTAAGAAGGGGGAAATGGGTGCTGCTGGGAACAGTCAGCTTCAGGGATGCTTGAAAAGCCCTCTGGTAAAACCACTCCTTGGAGCCACTATGGAAAAATGACATCACTGACTTAGTGCCAGAGTTGTCACCCAGCTCACGCCGCTGCCTGAAGCAGAGGCACCTTAGGGAATGGGGCAGGCACCAACACAGCCTGCTCCAGGCACTTTTGTACCAGTTTTTCCTTGGAAAAGCAGTTTCATTCAGCTTTCCGTGCTGCAGGCATTTGGCCTGAAGCCTCGTGCTGGGAAGGGACTGGCGCATCTGGAGAAAAGGAGGCCTAAGGGGGACCTTCTCATTCCCCACATCTCCCTGACAGGAGGGGGGAGCCAGGTGGGGATCGGACTCTGCTTCCAGGGAACAAGTGACAGGACAAGATGGCCTCAGGCTGTGCCAAGGGAGCTTTAGGTTGGGTATTAGGGAAAATTTCTCCATGTAAAGGGCTGTCCAGCCCTGGCACAGCTGCCCAGGGCAGTGGTGCAGTCCCCATCCCTGGAGGCATTTAAAAGCCACGTGGATGTGGCTCTTGGGGTCGTGGTCAGTGATGGCCTTGGCAACCTTAAGGGAACAACTGGACTCCATGATCTCAGAGGGCTTTTCCAACCTGAACAATTCCATAATTCTGCAGTCTAGGAGTCCCGGGGCTGTTTGGCATAGAGTGTTCTTTTAAATGCTGCAGCTCGTACATTTTGGGAATCACAGCACTGGAGGATCTGACAGGAACGTGAGGAGTGGTTGTGGGCAACTGATATGTCCACACGCACCTGGAATGGATCTGGGACTCCCTTGCCACGAGGGCTGGAGTTACATTCCCCACACACAGAGTGTGGAGCCCAAGTGGCTCTGGGGAAACCTCAGTTGTCTGGAATTTGGCCACTGTTACCAGGCAGCTCAGAAACTGAACTCTGAAAGAGGAAGGTGACAGTTCCCAGCGTGTTCCCAGGTTGGATTTGTGATGTTGAAAGGAAGTCGAAGGCAGTGGGATATCAGGCAGCTGTTATCCATGTCCCTTCTCCCAACAAACCACTGAACACGGGCACTCTCCTGCCTATGCGATTAACAAGGATAAAGGAGAGAATGTGGCAGAGAACAGCTTGTCCTGGTGAGGCAGGGCTGTGACACTGGTGACAGCCACCCCTCGGCCTTGGCCCCACACGTACCTCACGGCCCTTCCCGGCTCTGCTCCGCAGGTCTTCGGGGAAAGGAGACCCCCCGCTCCTCCCTCCGAAGGGAGCCTTTCCAATTACCTGCTTCTCCCACTTCTGGACTCTCCCTGCCCATTTTGCTGGAGCCTCGGCTGGCAGACTCGGGGCTGGCGGCTCCCCCCAGCAGTTTCCATTTCCCTCTCTTCGAGGCCAGCCTGCGGGATGTGTCCTGCGAGGCCGACTGGCTCCTGTCGGACAGCGGGCTGGAGCCTGAGACGCTGCCATCACCTTCCTCCAAGGCACGCAGCTCTGCCTGCCAGGACAGGACACCCCGGGTTATTCCCAGTAATACCATGGCTACTGCCTGTGCAGTCTCATTTCCGGGACAAAACATCCCCCCCTACCTTCTTCCTTTCCAGCACCATCTCCAGCTCGAGCGTGTCCTGCTCCTCCTCTTCCTCCTCAGCACTCTCCCCCGACTGCACCACACTGCACAGATCCTCCTGCCCTGTGTCTTCCAGGGGGTCCCTGCTGGGCTCCGGCTCTTCGGGGGCAGCCGGCGTCTCTTCTGCTTTCGCCTCCTCTTCCGGAGGCGGCTCAACCTCCTCCTTGCAGATCACCTTCCTCCTCCAGCGCTCCTCTTCCTCCTTCACCACGTCGGGCAGGAGCGGGGCCAGGAGGGCCGCGGCCACGCCCTTCCTCTCCTCCTCGCTGTTGGAGAGGGCCTGCACGCCCTCGTTCACTTCCTGTGGGATGAGCTCTGCCTGAGCTTTCCGGCAGCTGCCAGAGGAAGGAGCCTGAGCTGCCGGGGCCCCTCCTGGGGCTGCGGATGGAGATGAGCGACCCACCCACTTTCAAGGAAGCCCAAGGAGGTGCCTACAAGCCCTGGAGCAACCAGAACCCGCCTGACTGACCTTCTTCACTTCCCGCTTGCTGAGGCTGGTCCCGCGGCTGGCACTGCCCAGGGTCCCCTTCTCCTGTGGGAACGGTTCCGTGGCTGCCACAAAGCTGCCGTTGGCACCTGCCACAGTGCTGCTGAGAGAGAGGAGAGAGAATGAATGGCAGGATTGGGACAACACCCCATGGAGCAATGTCCCAGGGGTCTCACCCACCTGTGCTGGTAGTGCTGCAGGCCCTGAACCTGCGTCGCCAGGTACTGTGGCAGCTCCCAGGTCACCTCGTTGCTCTGGGTGTTCCAGTAGTAGTAGCAGCCGGTGTTCTCATCCCACACTTCCTGCCAGTCGCCCATCTCCAGCTCTCCCACTGCCAGGGGGACAAGGACAGCCCGTCACACCCTTCCCCTGGTGACACCTGCCTGTCCCCGCTCCCTGTGGGGACAGGAAGGGCTCTCACCTCCGGCCAGCGAGCACTGGGTGTCGTACTGCCACTCCGGGGCCGGCGCCGTGCCCGCGCCGTTGGCTGTGCCCGCAGACGGGCCCGTGCCGGAGTCCTTTGGCTCTGGGCGGGGGGGTGTGGGAGGGGGCACAGAGGAGGAAGAGGAGGAGGGGGTAGTGGTGGGCTCTGCGGGTTGCGGAGGGGCCGTGATGGCATCGATCTCCTGTAAAAACAACATCCCACCATGATCTTCAAATGCCAGGCCCAAATCAAAGCACTTACTAGAAGGGGACAACGTGTTGGATCATGGAACTCCCCTCCTCCTGCCACTCCTCCTGCCTAAAGACCCCCTGGCCCTCCCTGGAGTGGCACTCACCGCCAGGAAGTTGGCCAGGGTGCTGTCGATGTCAGTGGAATTGCTGCCATTGGCATCCATGGAACGGGCCGGCTTTTCCAGGTTCTCGCCCTCCTCATCGTCACTGTCGGCATAGGCTCCCAGCAGACACAGACCTCCTGGAGAAGGGAGGAGTGAATCCTCAGGGGGATCCTTCCTGCTGCCACAGGGTATTGCATCCGACCCCACACCCTCCGCTCTGGTGGTCCCACTGTCAGCCCAGGGGGAACAGCCCCCATGGAAGCAGCAGGGTCGGCTTCTGGGGACAGGCATCCCCTTCCCGTGAGCATTCCGGGGACAAACACCACCCTGCCCTCTTCTAAACAGCCACAGGGGTATATGCCGACTGCCAAAACTGTGAGGGACCAACCCCCGAACACAGGGGGGGCAGGAAATACCCTCCACGGCAAAAAGAACTCGGCATGAGGAGAGAAAAATCAAATCTCCACACCGGAAAAAAAGATTCGGGGGTGGGGGGTCAGAATCCCACAAAACCTGAAACCCTCCATTTTTTATCATTATAAACCGGTTTTATACTTATAAATCATTTTTATCAGTGGGGGCCGCTCCATTCCCAAACCCAGGGGTTCTCTCCCCTGTTTTTTTTTTTTGGCAGGGGGGGTTTAATCCCACGTCTCCCCCTACGGCGCTCCCTCACCTGTGGCTTTGACGGCGGCGGGCGCGGGGGGCGGCGGGTTGGGCGGGTTGCGTGGGGGCTCCGCCACCGCTTCGGGCTCATCTGCGGGGAAAAAGCGTCAGTTTTGGGGGGCTCCGGGGACGGATGGGGGGGGGGAAGCGCGGGAAGGGCGTCGCGGGGCCCCCCGGGCTCGCGCCCGCGCTAGGCCGCACTAGGCCGCGCCGCGGCCAACAAAGCGCGCCCGCCTCAGCCGCCTGCGCCCGCCTTACCCGGCTCGGAGCCCGAGTCCCCCCCGTCGCCTGCAGGCCCCGCGGCCTCGTCGCGGCGCGGGGCGGGCGGCGAGAGCTGCAGGATGGGCCGGCGGCCGGGCGCGGCCCGCGGCTTCTTCCCCATGGCGGCGGCGGCGCCTCGGGCTGCGGCCGCGCCGGTGACGTCAAAGGGAGGGGCGGGACGGCGGGGACACGGCCCCTGGGCGGAGACAGCGGGGCGGGACCGGCGGCGTCCTGGCCTATGGGATGGGGATAGGGTGGGAATAGTGCCCCTTCCCGCCCGTGGAACCGGGAGAGAGGCCGGAATAGCGCCCCTTCCCGCCTGCGGAATGAGAATAGGGGTGGGATTGGTGCCCCTTCCTGCCCTAGAGAAGTGGGAGGGATGAGGGTTTAATGCCCCATCCTGCCCTATAAAACAGGGCTGTCCTTGCATTTATAGCCCCTTCCTGCCCTAGAGCACAGGGCTGCCCTTGAATGTACAGCCCAATCCCGCCCTTGACCCTGTAGCCCCATCCTATCCCATAGCCCTCTCCTGCCCTACAGCCCTTGAGTCTATAGCCCCGTGCTGCCCTCCAGGGCTGTGGCCCCATCCTATCTTACAGCATAATCCTATAGCTTTTCCGGGGGGCTATAGCCCCTTCTTACCCTATACCCCCTTCCCTTGAGCTATATCCATTGGGGATAGAGTTCCCTCTCTCCTGGGCCCTACAGCTCCATCCTGCCCTATATCCCAGCCCTAGAGTGAGGGCTGTAGGGGGGGGGTCTGGGGAGAGGAGCCTCACAGCCCCCCCTTTTCCCACCCCACCCCGATGCACACTTGGAATAACACTTTCATTTTATTAAAGTTCATCCAAAAACATACCAATAAATAAAAGAAGTTCCCAAAAGTTCCACGTCTGGAGCAGGCAGAGAGCGAGTGGGTGTCGTGTCAGCAACCCCCCCAGCCCTGCTCATCACCTACCGCCCCCCACAGGGACAAGTGAGGGGACACGCTGAAGGGACAACCCACCTCCCCAAACCCCATCCTTCTGGAAAAATGACGAGTACATCCAGCACCACGGGCTGGGATGGTGACGCTCCCGGGGACGTCACCTGGACTAGGAGTGGCAGTACAGGCGCTCCACGGTGGCCGTGCTGACCTTCTGCTGGTAGTCCTCCATCCTGTCGTTCAGCTTCTCGTAGAGCTGGGAGAGGCAGGAGTCATGAGGAATCCCACCCCATCCCAACCCCATCCCAGTGCCCCTCTCTCAGGAGTCTGGGGACTCTGCACCTACCACGACGCTGTTCTCGTTGGCGGAGCTCTCCCGCAGCGCCTGCAGCAGCTGGTCAATGGCAGTGTAGGGAAGCCACATCGTGGGGGACGTTGGGGACAGGGGCACCTGGAAGGAACAGAAGCCCTCGCGTCGTGTCCCCAAGGTACATCCCCTGCCACATCCCACCTGCAGGTGAGCTCACCTCGATCCCGAAATACTGGTGCCCTTTGCCCAGGACAGCATCCACGTACTCCAGGACCAAATCCACGGCCTCCTCCAGCAGGTCGTAGTTCAGGTAGAGGCGCAGCAGCTCGGCAGCGTCCACTTCCTGCAGGAAAAAAAATGGAAACTCAGTCAGGGAGTGTGACCAGGAGCTTGGACCACGTTGGGAGGAACCTGCTCCGAGCCTTGGTCCCGGGTACAGGGCACTCAGCTCCAGGGCCTGGAGCTGGGAGCAGAGAGGTGGAGTGGAGCTGGTAGGTGCCTGTCGGAGCAAGAGTGATCTGGCAGCTCTAGGACAAGCGGGATTTTGGGACAGCTGGTTCCCTGTTCTCACCTTGTAGCTGTTAATGAGCCAGTTGGGCAGAGGGATCCCGTGTGCCAGGAGCTTGTTGATGACGCAGCGATGGTACAGGCTGTTCTGGGATGGGTAACGCTCCAAGTAGGATGACAGCAGCCTCCAGGCTTCATCCGTGGCACTGCAAGGAAACAATTCCCCTTGGAACATGCGCCAGCAGCTCCTGCCACTGTCTGGGAGGCCATCGTGTGCTCCAGGTGACGTGGGGACAGCATGGAAACACAGCTCTCCCCATATCCCAGTCACACAGTTCTGCTTTGAGGGGTTTTTAAGGACCCCCAACGCTTTGGATTCCCAAAAGGCTCCTGTCTCCAGACCCTCCTCCTCCTCCCAAACTGTGGACATGGACCTACCTGGACTCCTTGGTGGTGACCAGGGCCGAGAGCTGGTTTGCTGCCAGCCAGTCCCAGGCCTTGGCCTGTGCCTCTTCCCCTCCCAGCTGGAGCTTGATGCACCTGCACAAAAACCAAAAAACACAGAAAGGTGGGTCCCTCCAGAGCCCAGCCCTTTCCCACTGCCATCAAAGCCACCCCTCGCAGGACTATTCCCAAGGAACAGCTGGGAATCAGCTGGATTGGCAGGAAAAGAATGTTCTTAGGGCAAGTTCCACCCCAAAACCACTGTGTCCCTCCAGCCCCACATCCCCTGAGGTGGGAGAACACCTGGACACGCACTTGAAGGTGAGGCCCTCAAAGATGGGTGTCAAGGGCAGCTTGAAGGTTTGGCACAGGGTGATGGCAGAGTCGAAGAGTCCGGCCCGGACCAGGAGAGACACCGTTTCCTCGGGTGTGGAGTTGCCTGAAGGGAAGGAGGACCAGGTAAAGCCTCTCCCAGTAACACCCCAGTGCTTTACTGGGGCCTCACCCCGTGTTACTCATCGAGAGTTGCAGCAGCACCACACTAACAGCCTCAAACACCCCGCAGTAGTACTTTGTCAATCCATGGCTGGAGGCTTTCCTGGCCTCCAGAGCATCCCATGAGCCGGGGAGCCATCCCTTGGAGGGACTGCACAGAGCAGCAGTGAGTCACAGAGCTGGCCCTGATCCATCATCACCTGGAGAGGGACTGCAGAGGGACACAGGCAGCAATATGCAGCCTATAGACAAATGCTGCTGCTGTTTAGAACCACGGAATTATTTGGAAAAGACCAAGATCCTCAAGTCTAGGGAGGGGACAGCCTCGTCATAGCTCTGTAAGAAGCAAACAAGGCACCAGCTCAGCTCTGCCAGCACAGAAACTGCGGCATTCGGCTCCCTGCGTCTCCACTCTGCCCTCAAAGCAGCTGTTCCCTCCTTTCCCTGCAATCCCTTGCTGGGAAGTCACCTCCTCCTGACATTTAAAGGAGAAAGAAAGTTACACGTTGTGTAACTTGTATCAGAGATACTAAAAGGCCCAGGGTGGGAGAGTTGTACCTTAGTGCTGTTCAAAAAGGAACAACTTTGATGAGCTAACATTGTTCCAGGAAGCAGGACTGTCCAGGAAAATCATTTACTCTTCAATTAAAAAGGTTGGACTCAATGATCTCGGAGGTCTTTTCCAACCTTAATCATTCTATGTTTCCATGATTTCCAGCAAGATAAAAAAAAGTGCCTTTTTGTCCCAACTCAGAAGCTCACCCCACCCTCCCTGCAGACCACTAGAGCTTGGAAAAGCCAAAAAACCAGCAGAAAGCATAAAACTGGTTCTCCTGATGTGCCTCTTCGACACCGCTGAGCTCAGTGGATGGATTTCACGGGAGGGATGGGAATTGGGTGGTCCCTGCCAGGTCCTGGGTTTGTCCTGGGGCAGGACAAAGAGGCTGAATCCCTCTCACCTGCCACAGCTGCTGCCGACACGTCATGTTCCACCAGGGTCAGCCGGATCCGGGCCAGCAAACATTCCCTCTCCAAATCCTCCAGCTCCAGGATCTCGATCTGGTGAGTGGCTGGAACAGATGGATACCGGGCTCTCAGCATTCCAAAAAGGGCTCTCTGGGCACTGTGCAGAATGTCATGGAATCATGGAATCGTTTGGGTTGGAAGAGAACTTAAAGCTCATCCACTTCCATGGGCAGAGACACCTTCCACTAGCCAGGTTGCTCCAAGCCCTGTCCAACTCGGCCCTGAACACTTCCAGGGATGAGGCAGCCACAGCTTCTCTGGGCAACCTGTGCCAGGGCCTCACCACCCTTACAGGGAAGAATTCCTTCCCAATATCCCATCTAACCCTGCCCTCTGGCAGTGGGAAGCCATTCCCCCTTGTCCTGTCTCTCCAGGCCCTTTTAGGCATTGGAAGGGGCTCTAAGTTCTCCCTGGAGCCTCCATGCCCTCGTAAAACCATCTCCACACCCCCCTCCCACCCTAAGAGGAGTTGTGCCCCAAAAAGCACCATAGGAACGATCAGGATTTGCTGCCCTTTCCCTGGTCCCTTGACTCTGCTCTCTCCTTGATATTATCCTCCTGTTCCTCCTCCTCCAGATGTTATCTAATATTTAGAAACAGCTGCTGCTTTGCCTGCCAGGCACACACCACAAAAAAAAAAAAAAATCTTCAGAAAGAGCTGGTTTAAAAATACCTGACCTTAAATTTTCCCACCGGAAGGCTGAGGATAACCTGATCCCACATCCTGGGCCGTGGCATACACAGGCAGAGCTTATTCCTGACAGGATTTCCAAGGGCACAAACAGTCTTGAACAACCAGAAAATGCCTCAAAAAGGTGGGTGGGGTTTTTTTCTGATTACAAATTATTTCCACTGAAAAAAAAAGCACTGTCAAGGCATCAGACTGCTGAGAGCGTGCACAGGAGCTCCTTGGGGAATAGCTGTATTCCTTGGGGAAACAGCTGTATTCCTTGGGGAAACAGCTGTATTCCTTGGGGAACAGTGGCAGTGTGTTGCAAATGGGACACCGGGAGAGTTAGTAACCTTAAAATCTCCCCCCATTATTGATCCAGTGGAGGTGAGAGCTGCCCTGAGCCACGTCCCAGCTCACATGGGAGCAGCAGAGAGGCTGTGGAAACTCCAGAGGCACAGGAAGAATCAGGACTGGGCACTTACTGGGAACTGCCATGCACTCCCCGTCGTGGCTCCTCTTCGGGGATGCTCCTGGGCGCTCGTACTTGCAGGAAAAAGCAGAAGGAGGGTTTATAGCCACCTGGTTTCCAAAGGATTAATCACTTTGATAGGATAAATCCCAACAGGAGCCTTGATTTGGATGAGGGAAGCTGTGCAGCCCCTTGGGAACTCAGGTTACTTTATCTCTGGGGCTCTCAGGAACATCAGGATCGGGTGACCAGGCTGCAGCCACCATCTCCCTGAATCCTGACTGGGATTTGAAACTCAATCCCTATTACACTAACTCTCCTTTGAACTGGTAATCCAAGCTGTTCACACTACCCTTTAACAAAAGGTGATATATTCCCATATATATCCACCAGTCCATTATGGAAATAAGTTATCCTGCTTCCACCCTGCTCCAGAAAAGCGCATGACACAAGGGTCATAGATAGGGGTGACGAGCAGGGCCAGACAGTTGGCCAAGAGCAGAGGATTAAGAAGCCCAATGCCTCTGTTGGCACTGGAAAGGATTTTGGAAGCTCCTCTGCAGGAAGTTCAGCATTCCTACCACAGCTCCGGAGGCTGGCTGCACTATCCAGGCGTATTCCGGGCGGATCAACCGCAGGCAGTTAATGGCAGCCAGGAAACAATTCCCCTGTTTCTGGAGCCCTCGGAGTGTCCGCACCTCCCTGCCCAGGCGCATGCCGTACTCAAACATCACCGTTCCAGCTGGAAACAGGGAAAAACACGTCAGCCAAGAGCCTGGCGAGGCCACACACCTGGCAGGGCCAGGGGCGGGGGTGTCCCGGGTGGGTGGGCAGGGACAACGTGCCATCCCAGGCTTTACCTTTCCGGTAGTTGTGCCGGTAGACGTGGAAGGCGTAGAGCAGCTCGTAGTAGTTGTGAGTCATCAGATCCACTGCCCGAGCATGGGATTCGATGATCCCGACGACCTGCAGCACAAACAGGTTCCATAATCCCTTTCCTTTAAAGACAGTGCCCCCCAGCCCCACGATCCCAGCGCAGGGTTACCTCGTTGTGCAGGTTCACGTAAGGGAATTCCACCAGGTCCTGGAGCTGGGATCGCTCACAGAGAACCACCACTAGCTGGCGCAGGCAGTCCAGCTGCCTGCGGAGGGAAGCACAGCCTTTTGGAGGAGCAGGAATAAACCCAGGAACAGGAACACAACCAGCTCCAGGATGCAGGATTTAAGCCACAAACAACCACTCTGTGACAAGCTCCTGCTTTGGGATGAGCTCCGTGGGACTCTTCCTGGCTTAGGACCAGGTTATCCCTTTAGATTTCTCCAGTGCTGGAAACAGAGATCCTCCGGAAAAGTCTTCTCAGGAGGGCAGTCTCCCTCCCTCAATCAATTAAAAAGCATTCCTATTTCTCCTCCTTTATTCCAACACTTTTCTCTGCTAGGATGAAGCCTCCTCTACCCAGTTAACTTCCCAAGCTGAAAACTCAACTCCAAATCTTTTCTTTATTAAGGTAAATTGACTTGGCTCCTAAAACTTTTAAACACACAATGTTGCAAACAATCCTTTGGCCTCTTCCCAGATTTTTTTCCTCCCATTTTCTTCCTTTGAGACAGTCCCCATCCCAGGTGTCCTTAAAATGAACATCCAAAAATTAACTCTGTCTTTTTAAACCCACCTTTACACATTAACTCTTTAACACAGCAGCCATGTCCTATCCTAAAGTGTCATTTTCCTCTCAGTTTCATGGAAAAATGGGTCCATGTGCCTCAAATAAAGGCATGAACTGTCACCTACCTGCCTGGATCTGGGTTTTGTGTTAAGGCTACATATGCTTCACTGTTGTGTCCCAAATCCAAGTGATGCTTGAAGATGCAGGTCCTCAAAGTAGCCTGAAAACAGCACAAACCAGTCAGTTATAAGACCAGCAGGAAATTCCAGTGGAAGAGGTTCCCAAAGTAACACCTTGCCGGAAAAGAGTGACTGTGTACCTGGCTTCTCCAGTCATCTGCTGATTCCATGATGGCCAGGGTGGCCAACTGGATCACCAGCTCTGGCAAACCCACCATGTCCAACAAGCGAAGGACCTGGAGGAGAAAATACTTGAGTAAAGGGCTTTTTGGGTTGTTTTTCAGGAGCTGCTCCTGGCTCAAAAGATTTTGCCAATGTTTTAGGGAATTAGACTGAGAAAAGGGAAAATTTGGGTAAATCACAGGGATCTGGTTGAAACCCCAGCACAACAGGTCCAGGTTATGGCTTGCCTGGAGGATTCACCTCTGCACTTGGGGGATTTTTGAAGCATTTTAACATTAATGATTAGTTTTCTGGATCCTAAATCCAGGGATTCCCTCAGCAGGAGCCCAGCTCTGAGCTTGCCTGACCCAAGGCATTATGCAAGAAGAAAGATCCTTATCTCAATTTAAACATACTAATTTTAATCTGCCTCAAAGCTTAATAACCTTCCCCTTAGGCAGCGTCTTGCATCGAGTCTGGACATGTTCGGCTTCTGCTTCCAGCAGCTGGATCTCATCCTGCCCTTTTTTGCTGGATAACCAAGTCCTTGGCTATGAGGAAACTAATAGGTGGAAAGCACCTAGATTTCACATTCTCACCTTGTCATCACCCCCAAAGAAAGTAAACAGAGGTTTCACCTCCCAAAAATTAAGTTTTCTGAGGTTCAAGTCACTTCCCTCCCCAGCCAGGGATTGAGCAGGAATTCTCTGTCCCTTGTGGAGGGACTTGGTGCCAGTTTCCCTGCTCAGGACTGTACCTTGTTGTAGTACTGCAGGCGTGGCGTGGAGACCACCTCGCCCTCCTCGGGCTGGATCAGCCTGTCCAGGAACTCCTCTCTTCCCACCTCTGAGGCAGCTTGGCAGAAGCAATCCAAAGCCTGGAAGCAGACCTGGAATCAGCTCCCTGTCCCCCTCAGGTGACTGATCCAGCTGCTGTACAGGTGAGGGGCCTCTCCCAAGCTCATGAAACCTTCCCCAAAAGCAGATTCCATCCTTTCCCAAAGGAGGCAGAGCATGGGAAGGATGTTCTCTGTGCACCTCCTCCCTTACAAAGGAAAAGGTCCCCAGACCTCAGAGCACAAGAAGGAGATGTGGGAGGGTCTTACCTTGTGCCCCTCACCCATGACCAGGTAGCACCTGCCCATCATGAAGCAGCAGGAGCCCATGTTCACATGGCACCACGGCTGCAGCAGGCGGATGTATTCCTACGGGAGAGAAGGAATGGGAATTTGGATTCAGGTCAGCGCTTGCTCATGATCTGCAGGCACCCAGTACCAGCTGTTTTTTGGTGGCCCTGTTAGCTGCTGTGCTCAGACAAATCCTGCTTTTCCAGCTCAAGGGCTGGTTTTCCCAGCAAACCTTGGTTGCACTGACCACAGAATCCTGAAATGGTTTGGGTTGGAAGGGACCATCCAGTTCCACGCCCTGCCATGGGCAGGGACACCTTCCACTAGCCCACGTGGCTCCAAGCCCCATCCAACCTGGCCTTGGACACTTCCAGGGATGGGGCAGCCACAGCTTCTCTGGGCAACCTGTGCCAGGGCCTCACCCCCCTCATAGACAGGAATTCCTTCCCAATATCCAATCTGTATCTCCCCCTTGTCCTATCTCTCCAGGTCCTTGTCCAAAGCCCCTCTCCAGCTCTCTTGAAGCCCCTTTAGGCACTGCAAGGGGCTTTAAGGTCTCCTTGGAGCCTTCTCTTCTCCAGGCTGAACATTCCCAGCTGTCCAAGCGTGTCCCCAGAGCAGAGCTGCTCCAGCCCTGTGATGGAGAGACATCCCCACCGTGCTCCCGGGAAACAACCTGCTTTGCACAGCCCCAGTGTCTGTACAGAGCACCTGACAAACAGCTTCCAACATCCATGAAAACCAGACAGGATTCCTTCTACATTCCGTTGCACGGAATTACAGAGGAAATGTGAACAGAGCATGCAGGGGGAGGGCAAAGGCAGAGGAACGATGGGCAGGTGTTAGAAGAAGTGCAAGAGGGGACCAGCAGCCAAGGAAGCACATGGATTTCCAGCATGTGGGACAGGGGTGGGATGGAGCGTCAAACGGCACACCAAGGACATGATGGCACCAATGGGACCCAGCCTGGCCCTGTGCCAGCAGAGCAGCCTCATCATCCTTGGAACAGCAGCCATGTCCCACTGGCAGGGCTGTGGGACTCAGCAGGAGAAACCAGGATTTGGAAGTCAAGTCACCTCTGCAGGTGCACAAACCCCCAGCACCTCTCCCCTCACCTTCCCTGGCCACAGGTCCACTCAGAGCCACGTGGTAATGCATCCAGAGCCCGGATTAGCAGCTACAAGGGATAAATCCTGCTCCAGGCTTGCCTAACAGCTTGTCACACACAGTTTGGCCAGTGTCCCAGGCCACTGCTTGGTCACCAGACCTTCCCCGTGCCCGCCAGCTCCTTGCAGGGAGCTTCCTGCATCCCCACGATTTGGGTCACCGTGCTCCCAGCAAAGCTGCTGTTATCTCCCCAGGGTCAAGGCACTTAATCCAAGTTTCCGTGACCGACTGGGATCAGGGAGCGGAACAGAAGGAGGAGGAGGAGCCGGCTCCTGCAGAGATAAAAGCCTGGAGGAGACACCAGCGAGGCGAAAGCAACACGGGGAGATTCAAAGCGTGTGCATGTGCCAGGAGGGAGAAGGATGCTGCTCCAATCTTGGCATTTCCTGGCTCAAAAGCTCAGAAGAATTGAAATTCGTCTCTCATTCTTCTTGGCAGCAACACAAAAGGAAGCAATTCAGCCCCCAGGTGTGAGGGGCTGGGAGGATAAAAGGTTCTGCTGAAAAACAGGCCTTTATGAACAGCCTGCCTGGCCCTAGTGCCTCCAGGAATGCCCAGACAGGGACGAAGCCCATCACGTGGAGCTGCAGACCAGGAATTATGCCGGGTCAGAACTAGAGCAGAAGCAGCTCCAGCTGCCAAGAGCACAGGGAGAGAGGTGGAGAACCAGTGGTCTGAAACACAGCAGTCTGAGACACCTGGAAATCAGGAGTTTGCTGTCCCTGCTAGTGAAATGTCGGGAGTAGCCAGGGGTGGAACGACGGTGGGCGTTTATTGCACTGATTTTTACTAAGACATTAAGGCTCATTTAACAGATGAGCCCTTGCTGGGTTGAAGAAATCCTTCTGAACCCTGGTCCCACGGGCAAAGGTGCCACAGGAAAGGCTGTGAGCACACTAGCAGCCAACAAGCTCTTGTTCTCCTGGGATATTTAAACAGGCTCTGCAAAGGTGTTGCTGTGGTTGGACAAGCCCTGGGAGACTGAACTCCTCCATGAAAAGGGAACAGAATAATCCTGAGTATCTGGATGCACTTGAAAATAGATGAAAGAGGAAATGCAGAAGATGATTCCCCCACAGTAGGAAAGTGGAATGAGATGAGCTTTAAGGTTCCTTCCAAATCAAACCATTCTGGGATTCCACGACCTTAAATCATTCCCCAACAAACACTCTGTGGCGCTGTCTGAGCTTACAGAGCAGTGACTAGAGGTGAAGGTTTTAAACTAAGAAAGAAGGGATATTTAGATTGGATAATAGGAAGAAATTGTTCCCTGTGAGGGTGGTGAGGCCCTGGCACAGGTTGCCCAGAGAAACTGTGGCTGCCCCATCCCTGGAAGTGTCCAAGGCCATGCGGGACAGGGCTTGGAGCCACGTGGGCTGGTGGAAGGTGTCCCTGCCCACGGAAGGGGGTGGAACTGGACGAGCTTTAAGTTCCCTTCCAACCCAAACCATTCCAGGATTCCATGACTAGGGGAAAGCAGAACTCCAGCTCCTGGAAAGATGATGTTTTGGAGAGTTTTCCGGCCCCTGTGAGAGGGACAGCGTGAAGGACTCACCTGCAGCTGGGTGTACTGACAGCTCCCCATCAGGCACTCCGGGAAGAGGAAGCTGGGGTTGCTGGGCCATCTGAGCAGAGGTTAAGGAATACAGGAGAATCCAACCTGCAGAGCTCGGAGAAGTAGTCTGGAAGCCAACATACCTCTCAAGCTCCATTTGTGGGGGGAAAGGAGAGAAGATTAAGCTGCTCTTTACACAAGTCGTTATTTCCGTAATAAGATTTATCCATATTAGAACAAAATCATTAGTACATCTAATCCCCAACTCCCCGAATCCTGCTACCCTTCCAAATCTCCCAACATTCCGCCCCGCCAAGTCAAGTTGTGAGAGCTCAGGGGCTTAAAGTCAAAAACTCAAATCCTTTATCGAGCACCTAAAACGGGATGAATTCCGTGAAATCTTAAAATACCCACAAATCCCATTAATGCCAGCAACCTCACTCCTTCAGGAGGCTTGTCTTGGAAATCTGGGGGTGGAAAACTGATTTTGGGACGGGAGGAGGCTCGGTGGCAGCAGATTCACAGCCAAGGATACAGGAGAGGCAGAAAATCCGCCACTATTGAGGTGATGAGGTGGGGCCAGTTCAAACTCGTCTCAGCCAAAGAGGTGTTTGGTTGCAGGAAGAGTCGGGATATGATGTGTTTTCTGGCCACTTCCTGAAAGAAGAGCTCCACGATGGTTTGAGGGCCAGATACTGAAAGTACAAATGAAAGGAACAGTGAGGAGAGGGCCTGCAGCAGAGATCCCAGGCCTTCCACCCCGTGCTGTGCTCATCAGCCCTAACGGCACAGATTAAGTCAGGGCAAACCAAAAGCACGTTCCACACTCCGGCTTGTTGGTTTTGGATTTCTCCTGCCGTCTGGTTAAGTCAGAGGGAGCAGCAGGAGATCAAAGAGCCCCATTCCGCAGTGTTTATTAACCACAGCTCAATTAAAACACACAGAGAAGGGGCTGTGCTCCCTCTCCAGTTGTTATTCCCAGCCCAGCTGCAGCTTTCTAGCACGACAGGGCTGAGGGAGTGCTGAGCTGGCTGCTCAAATGCCTCCCTCCTCATTCCAGCACCCCAGAAATCCCCCCTTACTGACTGTTCCCAACGCCTCTCCCAGAGCTGCCACCTCCTTCCCTACGTTCCACATATTTTTCCCAAAGAACAGTGGCCAAACAGGACTTTCCTCATGAGCCAGCCAAGAAATAACCCACAACACTGGCACATACAAAGGATGTTTTCAACTTCCCTGACATTTCCAGCTGCCTCCTGCAGCCAGACTCTCCGTCAGGGAGAGCTCGGACTCTGAGGATCACATATGTGAGGATCACAGTGGAGGAAGCTCTTCCCCGGCTCACACGTGGCAGTGCTGCCTGTTTGTCCCAGATTTTCCCAGCTCCCTCTGAAGTATCTCAGCCTCCAAGTGCTGACTAGTCACAGCAGGCTCCTACCTGTGTGTTTCCTCCCCATCCCTGCTCGCCTCCTCCCTCTGGAACCACTTCAAGGCCCACATCCCCCTAATTAGGCTGCCTTATACTCTCCCCCCAAAAAACTAACCCAAAATTTACATCTTTGCAGCAAAACTTTAAAGATAAGGAACAAATATCAGCTGCAATGTTTTGGGGAGGTATTTCCACATTTTCAAGCATGTTTTGGGCAAGTATTTCTACATTTTCACGCCACCCTGAGCTGCTGCTCCCAGTTGCTCTGAGATAAAGGTTGGAGAGCAGAGCAGGTTGGATGGAGCTCTGAGCAACCTGGGTTAGTGGAAGGTGCCCCTACCCATGGCAGGGGGTGGAACTGGATGAGCTTTAAGGTCCTTCCAACCCAAACCATTCCAGGATTCCGTGACAGACCTGGTCTGACCACTACAGTCACTGTACAGTGCATGAGAGGTGAGTTTGCCTGAAGCTGTTGGGGTTAGAATGAATAATTTTCGCTGAGTGAGGCGTTCCCACCGTCCTCAGGCAGAGAGTCCAAGGCTCCAAGGGCCTTTGTTGTTGGTTGTTTGTTTTCTTTTTTTTTTTTTTGGACAGCCTGATAAACATCCCCACTTAAATCAGGGTCATTCAACCACACATTCCATTAGCTCCCTGCATAAAGCACTTCCCTCAGGTGGCAGAGACAGGTCTGAATAACAGAAAGGGAGAGTTGATGATCCGTGGACACCTTACCCAGCTTGTGTGGTGTCAGAGCCGTGGTGTCTGCTAACTCCAACACGGAGAGATGCTGCAGATTAGATTCCCTGGGGAAGAAAGGAGCCATCAGTGAAGAGACAACAAAACGCCTCCCGCTTTAATTGTGCTCATTGTTCAACTCCCACGAGCACAGAACAGCGAGGCCTTGCAGGGCAGATTTAGCACAAGGCAGAGTCAGCTCAGAACGTGGAAAGAAAAAAAAAAACAAAACCCTCCCCAGAGCTCCTGGAGCAATACTCCCACAGCAACCACCAGCTTTCCATACCAGGAAGGGCATTTCAGGTGGATTTAGGAGGAATCAAAGGCAGAGCAGGTAGGGACTTACAGTGTGTCCACAGGGACGTCGGAGGCCAGGCACTGGCTGGCCCAGCGGATCAGGAAGTAGGAGAGCAGCAGGGGAGAGGTGCGGTGCAGCAGGTCCTGCTGGGACTGGAAGAGCTGTCCCCCTCCCAAAACCATCTGCAGGGAAAGCACAGAGCCTGGCTTCACACTTGGAGCAACTGGTAAGGTTTCGTGTCAGGTCCAGCCTGTCCCCCCTGCAAACGCCAGGGTGGTCAAGAGCTCAGCAGGGAACTCAGCCCACGTAGGAGACCAGCAGGACTCTTGCCCCATCCCTGGAAAAGTTCAAGGCCAGGATGGATGGGGCTTGGAGCAACCTCTTCAAACAGAAAATGCCCTTGCCCAATTCAGGGGGTTGGAACTAGACGGTCTTTAAGGTCCGTTCCAACACAAAGCATTCCAGGATTCTTGTCCCTGAGAGTGAAATCACGGCTTTGCTGCACCTCAGGGTCTCCATAAGCTCCAAGAGCAGGAGTCACGGGAGAAATAATCCAAGCTTCCGAAGGACACAGGTGTGTCCAGGTGGGAAAGCAGCAGGTCACCTGCCTCATGGTGTGGGAGAGCCCAGCTCCAGAGGGCACCTTCCAATGCACCTTAAGTGCTACGAGGACAACCTTACCCAGGAAAAAGGGATGTATTTTCAATCAGGAAACTCCTGCAGTAATGTTTCTAAGTAAATAATATTGTTTAAACAAGGCTGTCCTTGTCTGGGGACTTGTTCCAAATCCCTGAGTCCGTCCAAACCAGCAGCACTGTCCTTCACGTGGCCTCAGGCCTGACAGGACAGACCCAGACCAGTCCATCCCACCACTCCAACACAGCTGCCATTGAGGGGGCTGTTTGTTCCGGCTGGAGCAGCTTCCAAGGGCCTGAAACTGCGACCTTGGGGTGTGCTGCCAGAGAAAGGAGCTGCCAGAGGTGGTGGGAGAGGGATGGGGATATCTGGGGGAGCTGTATGTGTGCTGATTCAGACAGAAGGCTGGAATCCATGCCCTCCTCCCACAAATAAAGCTTTGCTTCCTGGATGCTGAGCACGAAACAAAGGGAATTAGGCTGCTTTACTCAGGGAGACAAAAGCAGCTGGAGGAGAGAGGACTCGCCCAAGCCTCAGGCTATTCCAACAGCCTTGTGGGAACAGCCGGATCTCAGCCTGGCACCAGCAGAACCCCGGATTCCCAAGTTTGGGGAGCAAATTCCCGAGTTTGGGGAGCGTGGCAGCAGCTCCGAGGGCCGTACTCACAGGGTCTCCGAGGCGCAGCAGGAGCTGCTGGAGGATGAGCAGGTCCCGGCAGATGAGGAAGCGGATGCTGGAGATCTTGGCCACCCCCCCGCACACCACGTGGGCCGCGGTGCCGCTGCCAAACAGTTGGGACAGGTTCATCCGCAGTGCCAGGTGCGGAGCTGCCAGGGAAAACCACATGGGTTAGGGCAGGAACCGGACAGGCAAGAACAACCCCCAGGGCAAAGGGCCCTTCCCGGCGTTTCCCAGGAGCTGAGGAAGGGCTTTCACCTCTTTCCAGGTCGGCGTCCGTCTCGTAGTCCATCTCTCGGATGAGCAATCCGATGGCGTGGATGGGGTTTCTGATCTCCTGCAGTTTGCTGTGAATATCCTCCATCACATTTTCCCTGCAAAAAAAAAAAAAATCAAAACCATTATCATCACGATCAGCAACCTGAGATTCCAACTGAAGAGGGCTCCCTTACGCTCCCTTCCAGGGAGGATCAGTACCTGATCAGCCTGGGCATTCCTACCGGGAATGCTCGGATGCCTTGGAGTTTTATTACAGCGCCTGCAGGGACCAGTCTATTTATTCCACTCCCTCAGGCTACCAGGAAATAACAGCCAGATAGTTGGCATTCCATGAGGGAATGATTTCAGGTTAGCACAGGAACCACACGGCTTGACCAAATCTCTGACCTCTCCCTACTGTCTCCAGGCACTTTTTTCCACACCTAACAGAAATTTGCCCCTCTCCTGTTCTCTAGATCACTTGAGAATCACCAAAATTTATTTCCTGGAGGGGTTCTGGTTGGAAGACCCTGCTAACAACACCAAACCACACTCTCCATCCCTGGAAAAGTCTCCTGCAGCACAGGGAGAGGAGCCCACACATCTCATCAACGCCCCTGGATGTCAAGCAAGGGCAGCTCCGGGCAATCCCAGCTCAGCCATCCTGAGAAGCTTCTGGAAAAGACATCTCCTTACGTGTCATTAGCTATCAAGTCCTCCAGGATCTGCTCTGCAGCCTTTTCTGGAGGCTGGAGGCGGGAGCAAGCCATTTCCATGATGAATGCCATTTCCATGGAAATTGATTCTCCGATCAGGCGAAGGCACTGGACAAGACAGACAACATCACGAGACATCTCCAAATCTGCAATGAAAGAATCTAACTGTGTATTTTCCAAGAGATTTCCAAGGGAAGGTGGGAAGACCATGCAAAAACCGGTTAGTTCAGCTCCTATCACCAGTAACAGCAGACTGGTCCCAGTTCCCCACAGCAAACCCTTCCCCACTAACAACGAGGCTGAATTAGAGCTCAGGAGTCGACAGGGAAAAGATTTGGGCTTTATTATTTGGAACTGATGCTACAATAAAACAACTAAATTCCCTTCAAAGGATTTTTTTTTCCAAGCCACAGGTTGAAAGGAAATAATTAGCACAAAAAAGTATCCCAGAAAAAATGGCTCAGCTTGGCTTTGCAATCCTTTATGGATGAGTTTTTAAATTAAATCTCAGGTTTTGAGACTTTGACTGTTTGTAAGAGCCAGGGCAGGAACTGCTGGGGCTCCCAAATCCAGCCCAGGCCTCCAGCTTTCCTTTCCTCAGCTCCATAAAAAGCTCAACAGAACGGATGATGATCCTGCTTTATAAAAATATATAAAGATCACTCGAGCATGAAAGTGGAGCTTAAGTAACATTTTCCACTGCCTTTTTCCTAGTGAACCAGCATTCCAGGGCCAGCAAAGCACAGAGGGCACTGTGGTGACAATATTAATGACAGGTTTTCCATGCTCTGGCATTTACTTTCCGGAGACAAGGAAAAGCACGGGCCCTCTCCACAGCTGATGTGAAAATATTTCATAAATCCTGGAATGGTTTGGGCTGGAAGGGACCTTAAAGATCATCCAGTTCCACCCCCTGCCATGAGGAGGGACACCTTCCACTAGCCCAGGTCGCTCCAAGCCCTGTCCAAACTGGCCTGGAACACTTCCAGGGATGGGGCAGCCACAGCTTCTCTGGGCAACCTGTGCCAGGGCCTCACCACCCTCACAGGGAAGAATTTGTCCCAGCCCAACCCATTCCATGATTTCATGATTCTATTTGCAGCCTTGACACCATTTTCTAATTCCCGGTGTGAGCACAATGGCAAGTTTCACAAAACAGATCTCCCTATAAAGCCAAAATAAAACTATCTCCTTGCAACTGTGGATCTGGAGCCCTTCAAGACACCTCTATGCAAGCTCCCACATCCCCAACACCAGGGAAAAACTCTCTGTCTCCTCACCTTCAAAGATGGCAGCATCGTCCTCGGTCAGGAGGTGCTCGTTGGACAGGAGATAGAGATGATCCACCAAGGAGCAGGGCACAAGGAAGGACATGGAGCCCTGGAAGGTGAGGAGAAAGTCCTTGAGCTTCCCAAATCCTCTAGAGGAACTCCTCCAGGGCATCCTACCACCACCCAGGCTCACCTTCTTCAGCAGGCACACCATGCTGGTGTAAGGGTTCAGATGCAAGGCCAGGGGCCGGGAAAGAGCTTCCTGGTACTGAAGGCAGCAGGCATAGAATTTGGACCAGAATTCCACCTGCAGCTGCCAAAACTCCTCGGGGGAGCACTCGTATTCCGTCACGCTGCCCTGGAACTAGCGGGAGCAAAACGAGAGGATCAGGAATGGCGGAGTAAAATAAGGAGAAACGGGATAAAATGAGGGAAATTGAGACTCAAAAGCACATGAGGATCTTTCAAGTAGGTTAATAATAATTATTATTTGGATTCTTGGGAAGATAATGCCTCTGTTTTGGGTTCTCTTCCAAAATAACGAGCAACAGCTCTGTGTGGTGGGTGACCAAAGTGCACCCAGGGAGATTCCAAAAAACCAAGAGGGAATGGAAAATCCTGGCAGGAAGGATGAAGATTTGTACTTTTTAAAAAGTGACATGATTCCTTTTGGAGAAATACAGGATAAATCAAGGCCTGGGGTCACTCTGCACTTAATTTACCTTCATTGAATGACCACGACACCGCATTCAACAAAATATCCCGTGAGGAAAATCCATCTCACCTCACTTTCCACAGCTAAGGTGACCTCTTTCCTTAACTCATCCCACGTCAGATCCAGGTGCCTCTCAGTTCCTTGAGAAAAGATCTGCAAAGCAGCACAAGAAACTTGGATTTCAAAGCAAAATAAAAGTCTTCCTGAGGGTTCAAGAAGCACTGAGCGAGGTAAAGCAGCAGGAGAGCATCAGTCAGCGCTTTGTGGGATTCGAGTGTTATAAAACATGTCTGGATGCTAAATTTGGGATACACGGATACACGGAAGTGTGGAGTCCCCATCCCTGGAGGGATTAAAAGTTCTGTGGATGTGGCACTTGGGGACGTGGGTTAGTGGTGGCCTTGTCAGCACTGGAGGAACAGCTGGACTCCATGATCTCAGATGGCTTTTCCAACCTTAATAATTCCATAACTCCATGACACACCCTGACAAACAGCACCACAGGGGGCTGAGTCTCCGTTCACC
The DNA here is from genome assembly GCF_003984885.1 of Neopelma chrysocephalum. NCBI lineage: Eukaryota > Metazoa > Chordata > Aves > Passeriformes > Pipridae > Neopelma > Neopelma chrysocephalum. The sequence goes on along the minus strand of NW_020897771.1, from coordinate 823,225 downwards.
TGGCTACTGCAGCAGGAATGAAAAACAAGCTCAGCAACCTGCTGTGCTATCCAAGGGGGAAAAAAAACCATGCTGGAAACCACATTCCGCCTGTGACTGTCGGTTCTCACTGGTTGCAGCACAGCCCAACAGCCACTAACTTCCATCAGGGGCTCCCAATGAGATCTGGTGCCTGCCACGAGCTCCAAGGAATCCTGTTGCCTCACATCTTAACAGCCAGGAAGAAGAAGTGGAAGTGAGGGCATTCCAAATTCCCCCTCACTAACCTGCAAAGCCTTCTGGATAGCTGCGTTAGAGAACTGGCCCGGCATGAAGAGATACTCCAGGTAGGTTTCCTGCAAAAAGGTGATGATTTAAGAAAACTCAAGGATCAGAAGAGCACTTAAGATGCTGCTTCTGGTCTTTCCTCTCATTCTCTCAACCTCATCCCCTGGATCTGTTTCTATCCACGCCCAGCTCCAACCTGGGATTAAAAACTGCCTCCTGCCCACTCCAGACCTTGTTTATTCCTCTTTTCTCTCCTGACTGACCTCGCTGCTCTTTGGTGCTGTCTTACAGCTGGCTCACCCTGGGGTCCTGGTTGTGTCGGACTGTCACCTCCTCCTCAGGCAGCGGCTGCACAAACACCTGGTTCCACTGGCCCGCGACATTCCTGGAAGGACACAAACCCAGGAACAGCTTTACATCCACCTGAACCAAACCGGTGCCTTTCACCAGCAAAATCAGCCCCCTGGGTCTGGAAACCAGAGTTTTGACGAGGGACAGGTTTTGGTAGGAGAGGTTAATGGTGGCACTTCCAGCCCTAAGCTGAGGGAACAGCCCAGAATCCTTCATTTAAATCAACGTTCTCCCCATCCCATGAGCTCCCAAGCAACTCTCAGACTGACCAGTAGCTTCTTCTCTGTAAATGTGCACACTCACAGCATTTTTCACCCATTGTTTAACTCCCTGGTTCTGCGCAAACCTGTCCTCTCAGTTTTATATTCAGGGATGATCATTTCCCATCACCATCTCCTCAAAACATGATTTTTCCTGGAAGGTACCAGCTGGTTGTTTTGAAGGAGCTGTTGGGGAAGCACAGCCCTCCCTCTGCCATGCTCAAACTCCACTTCCAGCAATCCTACTGCCAGGATTTTTACATTTTTCACATTCCTGTCGCTTGATTATAAATCTTTAAGTTGAGGAGCTCCATCAGGGTTTTAAGGAGCTGCTCTTGCATTAATCCCAGCAATCCAGCCCCAAAACTCACTGCTCAAAGTTGATGTATTTCACAACAGTTTGGTTCTCCTCATTGTGCCACAGTGCCCAGATCTCGGCCGAAGTTAAGGCAAAGTCAACCAGAGTCTCCTAGGAAAGAGGGAAAGAGCAAATTTCCTTTCTTATCCTAAACTTTAAGTGCAGCAGAGGAGAGAGGTGGGTACTTAACAACAGCAAAACATTCCCTTGCGTCATTTAACAAGCTTTGGGAATTGTTCAGTCTGGAAAGAGGTGGCTTTGGGGTGACCTAATTGCCCCTTCCAGTGCCTGAAGGGAACTTAGAAGAGGAAGAGGGCCTGTACTGATGGGATAACAGGGAGTGGCTCCAAACTGGAAAAGGGGAGATTTAGATGGGATACCAGGAAGAAATTCTTCCTTGTGAGGGTGGTGAGGCCCTGCCACAGATTGCCCAGAGAAGCTGTGGCTGCTCCATCCCTGGAAGTGTTCAAGGCCAGGTTGGACAGGGCTTGGAGCAACCTGGGCTAGTGGAAGGTGTCCCTGACAGGGGCTTGGAACTGGATGAGCTTTAAAGTCCCTTCCAACTCAACCACGATTCTGTGATTTAAATCCCAACATCCAGGCCTCTCCCTCCCAAGGAGGCCCCAGCTCTCACCTGTGAGGAGAACAGGGAGGAGATGTGATCAAGGCTGTAGCGGTTGCTCTCGGTGCTCACCAGCTGGAAGACACAAAACTACAAACACACCTCATAAATCATTTCCTGAAGGACTAAATCAGCACATCCCAGGGAATTTCATCACTCCTGTCCCTTTCCCTGTCTGGTGCTACAGGGAACAGAGCCCTGAGGGCAAAGGGGGGGGTGAGCTGAGCACATCACTGGACCCTCTGTACCACGTACTGGCATCCTGGCTTCAGCCTGCTCCCCAAGGACAATCACCCCTGCCTGGACCCGAAGGATTTACATCCTTTTCCAAAGACTTAACTGGAAAAACTGTAAGACCACCACTCCTGGAACTGCTGGTGACCACAAAATGTGGGAAAAGAAGGAGAGTAAGGTGGGAAAGCCCCAAATCCTCAGTTGCAGACCCAGCTCTCTGTGTCCTTCCCAGAGCAGAGCACTAGTGGGACAGCAGAAATCATGCTATGTGCTCCTGCTCCATGTGGGAATCCCCTGGAGAATGGGATAAGCTGTCCAACAGATGAGCCTGGTCTGTGCTGCCACCCCCCTCCTGCTAAATTTATCCTTCTCCACAAGAAGTTCTCTAGCAGTCGCAGATGAATCCCTCGCTCCCAGGAGCCCGGTGTAAACACAGCAGCAGCATTTCCATGCTTTCAGCTCCTTTTGGACCTCTCCTTTTCCCATGGCACATCCGTGCCTTTGGAGCAGGAGGTGAACAAGTGAACGAGCCCTCAGCTTAGTCACACACAGGGAATTCCGCTCCCAAGGCTGGGGCACGCGTATCCCGGCGTTTTGAAGGGAAAAAAGGTCTATTTAAAAGCACCGATCCCTCCAGAGGGGCACGCGTGCGGAACTTTTCCCTACTTCCTGCCTTCCAGGCCTAAACCCCAGGGGAGTGATGTGTTTTCCCATGGCCCAAGGAGCGGGGAAGGGCTGTGTGTCCGTACCTGCCCTCGCCGGGGAGCGTGCATGTAGACCCCGAGGTAGAGGCCCAGGGACTGGGAGAAGGCGAGGCGCAGGCGGTGCCCGGTGCCGGCCGCCAGCCGCAGGTCCCTGCTCACCGGCATGAATTCCAGCAGATCCGCCACCATCAGGCACATCTGATCCTGCCAACGGGGGAAAAGTGCCGGGGCAGCAAGACGGTAAACACTCAGGGCTGAGAAACTGCCCTTCTCCCCTCTTCCTCCTTCCCCTTCCGGCCAAAATCTGTCCAGACTTTTCCACGAAGGATGCAAATTAAGCCTCTGTATGCATACCTGAGCTACTCCTTGGCTTTTCCCACCTCACCTGTGCCCTCTCCTACCTCACCTGTGCCCTCTCCCCACCCGTCACACAAGCTGCCGGAGCCCAGGCACGTAGGACAAAGCTTCCCCTCCCTCCCACGACACATTCCAGTGCCGCTGAGCCGTGAAAGCGCCGTGCTGCTCCATTAGCTCCGGCACTCAATATCTGGAGCAAGAGGCTTTTATTAACTTCTTGTTGACAAAGACACTTTCATCACTGCTGAAAGAGGGAGAAAATCCATTTGGGATGGCTCCTTGGGCCTCAAAGCGCTCCTGCGTGCCTTCCCCAATGCTCCAGTAGGTCTGGAAATAGCCCTTATCCCAGGGTGAGAGTGGGGAGGAAACCATCCACTTCCCAAACACTGCTACAAACACGCACCGTGACTGCTCTCACATGTTGTCCCAAATCTCAGCGTGGAGAAGCCACAGAGACAATTTAACGGGAGATAAATCCATGTCAAGCACTCATCTGTCACTCCTCCAGCCTCCCTTTGCTCCCCCAAATCCGGGCTCTGCTCACCTTGTAGGACCACATGCGGAGTTTGTGGTCCTGGCAGAGGGCGAAGAGGAAGGCGTCGTGATCCAGGCAGTGCACGGAGAGGCTGACGGGCACATCCGACAGGCCGCTGTCGCCTCTGGAGAACCAGACTTTACATCAACAGCTTAAAAGAAAATTCCACACCCCTGGAAGTGTCCAAGGCCAGGCTGGACGGGGGCTTGGAGCAACCTGGGCTAGTGGAAGGTGTCCCTGCCCATGGCAGGGGGTGGTGCTGGATGGTCTTTAAGGTCCCTTCCCACCCAAACCATTCCAGGATTCCATGAATCTAAAATTAAGGGAGGTGTACAGATCTGAGGCACTGGGGTTCCACGACTGTGGATTTAAATCCAAATAAACCAGCGGGGTGAGACCAGAAGAAGGTAATATTTCAGCATCCATGGAGCAGAGAATCCCACCAAGCCAGTAACACCCAAGCATGGACCCCATCGGCGCCAGGCAACGCCCCTCCCACTTCCAAGGAAAAGGCCCTAGGATTTGGCTGTGCACTCTAAGCCACCCTAACAATCCCAGCCCTAAAGATCCCAATCCACCACAGAGCATCCATGTGATCCCCCACGTAACCTCTGCCCATCAGGAACAACCTGACACCTCAGCACAAGGGCAGCGTAATCCCTAATCCGCGCTGGCTGCCGGCCACATCCTGGGCAAATCCTCGGAGGCCAATTACTCGAGAGAACATATTCACAGACACACAGAACCAGCAGGACCCCACTAATCCAGCATTCCGCCCCCAACTTCCGTAGTCTGACAGCTCCTGTGACCCAGTTAACTTTTTTGGGCAGAGTATTTATGGGTGCCTGTGTGACTCGAGCTAAAAATTCCAGGTGAGGGGATCCAAAAGCCAAAATTAGCTCCATTTATCCATCTCCAGACATTTACCTGATGGCAGTCGGCATCCAGCCAGTGAGGAAACGCTGCACCACCGAGCTCTGCTTCAATTCCACGATGGAAACGCTTCCTTTGGAAACAAAAGGGACGCCAAAAATCAAAATTAAATGAAATTCCAAGCTGGGAGAGGGAGTGTAGGTCCCAGTGCTCACCTGGAGCATCAGGAGGAGGCAGCTTAAGGACAAAGATTCCTCCTGAGGCAGAGGGAAGGGCGAAGAGAGCCTCCCCCTCGCTGCTCAGCCAGGCTGCGGAGGCCACGGAGTTGGGAGCCAGCCCTGGCACGCTGGGAATCACGTAGTAATTGGAGGGGTCTCTGATGTGGATTTTGCTGATATCTGTGAACACGGACTGGACTTGGCTCTCCGTGATCAGCTCCTGGAGGGAAACAAGAGCAAACAGCCCCGAGTTGTGCACAGCAGGTTTAGGGTGGATATCAGGGAAAATTCCTTCATGGAAAGGGTTATCAGGCATTGGAACAGGCTCCAGTGCTGGAGTTCCAATCCCATGTGGATGCGGCACTTGGGGACATGGGTGGCCTTGGCAGTGCTGGGGGAACGGTTGGACTTCCTGATCCCAGAGGATTTTCCCAACCTCAGGAATTCCATGAAAGAGCAACTCCTGAGCACACATACCCAAGGCACAGAAAAGAAACGCCAGATACCCATGGAATGGCAACTGCTCCTTGATAACAAGGATTTTTCCAGTAAAAAAATTTTCGGGACAGCTCAGAGCAAACCGCTGGTGACAAATCCCAGGAGGAGCAGCTCTGCCACAGCACAGGGTCATCCCTTGGGAAAGCTCTCCAGAGCTCTAAAAGCAGGAGAGAAGCTCTCCAAGAGAGAAGAGGGACCTGGCAAGAAGCAAAGCCAGAGCGAGTGGGGAGAATCATGGAATCCTGGAATGACTTGGCTTGGAAGGGACCTTAAGGATCATGCAGTCCCAACCCATGGAAACATGGTAAACATGGAAGACAGATCCTAGGCAGGATTTATATCGCACGACATACAGATTCCCACCCAGCCAACACCCGTACACATCCTCCTCAGCTGGGGAAAAAAAACTGGGAAGGGCTCTGGAAAAGCCAAGGCTCATTCCCCGCAGCAGCCTAACTCCGGTGCCACCGCAGTCCACGCGACACGGGCTGGACACCCGGTCGCAAAGCGAACCGAAAGCAAAGCGCGGCTGAATTCCCGAAAAAATCCCCCTTCCCCCAGGGGTCAGCCGTCCTGCCGGCAGCGCTCCCGGCACTCACGCTGCGGTAGAGCCGCGCGGGGTGCGGCAGCAGCAGGCGGTGCACGGTCTGCGCCGTGAGCAGCAGCACGGCCAGGTGGCTCTGCAGCTCGCACAGGTGGACCCCGCCCGGCAGGAAGGGGCAGCCCTGCACCCGCAGCCGCAGCGCGTTGTGCAGCAGCGGCACGTCCAGGGACTCCTCCACCAGCTCCACGGTGTCCCCCGACGTGCTCCTGCGGGGAGAGACACGGGACACGGGATGAGCGGAGGGCGAGGGAATCGGAGGGAGGGGCTGAGGGGGTTGGGGAGGGGGAGGTGAGGATGAGGAGGGTCTGAAGGAGTGAGAATGGGAAAGATGAGGATGAGGAGGGTCTGAAGGAGTGAGAATGGGAAAGACAAGAATGAGGAGGGTCTGAGAGGGTGGGAAAGGAGAGGTGAGGATGAGGAGGGTCTGAGAGGGTGGGAAAGGAGAGGTGAGGATGAGGAGGGTCTGAGAGGTTGAGAAGGGAGATAAGGATGAGGAGGGTCTGAGAGGGTGAGAAGGGAGATAAGGATGAGGAGGGTCTGAAAGAGTGGGAAGGGGGAGGTGAGAATGAGGAGTCTGAAGGAGTGGGAATGGGATAGACGAGGACGAGGAGGGTCTGAGAGGGTGGGAAGGGGGAGATGAGGAGGGTCTGAGAGGATGAGAAGGGTGAGGATGAGGAGGGTCTGAGAGGGTGGGAAGGGAGAGATAAGGATGAGGAGGGTCTCAGGGGGAGAAGGGCCTGAAGGGGGTGAGAAGAGGAAAAGTGAGGATGAGGAGGGTCTGAGAGGGGTGAGAAGGAAGAGGTGAGGATGAGGAGGGTCTAAGGGGGGTGGGAAGGGAGAGATGAGGATGAGGAGGTCTCAGGGGGAGAAGGGCCTTTAGGGAGTGAGAAGGGGAACAGTGAGGATGAGGAGGGTCTGAGAGGGGTGGGAAGAGGGAGATGAGGAT
>NW_020897771.1:808153-816388 GCF_003984885.1 Neopelma chrysocephalum | reverse complement strand
TCTGAGAGGGGTGGGAAGAGGGAGATGAGGATGAGGAGGGTCTGAGACAGTGAGAAGGGAGAGGTGAGGATGAGGAGGGTCTGAGGGGGGTGGGAAGGGAGAGATGAGGATGAGGAGGGTCTGAGAGGGTGAGAAGGGAGAGATGAGGATGAGGAGGGTCTGAGGAGGGTGAGAAGGGAAAGGTGAGGATGAAGAGGGTCTGAGTAGGGTGAGGAGGGTCTAAGCGTGATGAAGAGGGGAGAGGTGAGGGTGAGGAGGGTCTGAGAGGGGTGAGAAGGGAGAAGTGAGGATAAGGAGGGTCTGAAGCAGTGGTAAGGGAAGAGACGAGGATGAGGAGGGTCTCAGGAAGGGAAAGGCCTGAAAGGGGTGAGAAGGGGAAAAGTGAGGATGAGGAGGGCCTGAGGAGGTGAGGAGGGGGGAGTTGAGGATGAGGAGGGTCTGAGGGGAGCGACGCGGCGGGGGGGGGGGTCGGGGGTGCGTACTCACCACCGCACCCATCGGTTCCTGGTGGCGGCCGCGAGCTGCGCGCTCTCCTGGTAGCAGAAGCCGCCGGCGCTGTCGGGGTAGCGGCCGGCGGGGAGCGGGGCGGTGCCGGGAGGCACGAAGAGCAGCTCCTGCGGGGGCCGCGGCGGGGCCCGCCCGGCCGCGCTCAGCTCCAGGCAGCTCCGCGCCGCCAGCGCCGCCGCCATCTTGAGCCGCCGCGTTCCCGCCTCAGCCGCGCGGGGCACGACGGGAACTGCGGGGGAGGGAGCGGCGCGCCCCCTGGCGGGCGGGAGGACGGGGGGCAGGAGGGAGGGGGTCTCCCCCTGGCGGGCGGGAGGACCGAGGGCAAGAGGGAGAGGAGGGAGAGGGTCTGGGAAGGGGAGGATGGGGGGGTTGGGGAAGGAAGGAAGGAGGGGGAGAGGGTCTGGGGAGGGGATATGGGCAAGGAGAAATCTGCGGAGGCGGAATACGGGGAAGAGCGGTCCAGGGAGGTGGTTTGCAGAGAGGATTTGGGAAGAGGGGAAGGGAAGGAGTTATGGCAAGAGGGGGCTCTGGGGAGATGGGAAGGAGAGAGGGATTTGGGGAGGGGAGTTTGGGAAGGGGGCGTGGGAAGGGTCCATGAGATTCGGGGCAGGCCTCTGGGGGACAGGACAGGATCTGGGTCTGGCTTAGTGGGGGCGGTTACAGCCCCATGTGCCCCCAGCAGCACCCATCATCCAGCCCCCAGCACCCACCTGTGCCCACACCTCATCCCGGTGAAGGAGCCGCCACCATCCCGGCCGTGTCCGGCTCCGGCTGCTGGCACAGCATGTGTTCCTGTGCTGGCAAGGGCAGCGGGAACCCCACCACCCCACGGGTGCCACACGTCCCCCCACGATGCCACGCAGTGCTGGTGTCGGCCCTGGCCGTGTTCCCGCTCCGCTCGGAACAATCCAGCCTTTGAGCGGGATCCAGCGCCGGTGGCACAAGGCTCCCGCCGGCAGAATGGGCCCATTCTGGTGGCATGTGCTGAAGGGGGCTGGGGGCTCCAGCTCCCCCTCAGCTTTATTTGGGGTCAAAGAGCCCCGTGTGGCTGTGGGAGCCGTGGGGACCTGGCACAGCTGGATTTGGGGGCTCAGGCATCGTGGCAGTGCTGGAGCAGGGCGCTGGCGACGGAAGGGGCAGAGGTGGGATAGAGAGGGACTGGGTGTACCCCCCATCCTGCCCCGGCACCGGGGGGTGCCCCACATCCATCCCATGGCTGGTGGCACGCTGTGCCCGTGGTGGGACAGTGACTCCGCGGGTGCCCTGGTGGGTGTGGGATCCCCCCACGCTGTGCATCGGTGCACCCCGGAACAGCGCCAGGGCTGTGCTGGGACAGTACCAGGACCGTGCCAGGAATGTGTCAGGACAGTACTCGGACCATCCTGGGACCACACCTGGACTGTACTGGGACCATACCCGGACCGTACCGGCACCGGGACAGTACCTGGACCACACCTGGACCGTACCGGGACAGAACCTGGGCTGTACCGGGACCATACTTGGTCCGGACAGTGACCGGGACAGTACCGGACCGTGCCCCACACGCCGCCCAGGCTCCCTGCGATCCTATCCCGCTCCCATTCCCGGGAGTCCCCGTTCCCGGGGCCGGGCGGGGCGGCCACTGTCCCCGCCCCGGGGCGCTCCCGCCGCTTCCTGCGGGCACGACCGGGACGGGGCGGGACGGGACGGGCTGGGGCGGCGGCGGGAGCGGAGCGCGGTGAGTCCGGCCCGGGCGGGAGCGGGGCACGGCCGTGGGGGCCGCGGGGGGGAAGCCGGGGGTCCCCGCCGGGCGGGAGGGGGCGGTCCCGGGGGTGCCCGGCAGCGGGGGTCCCGGCGAGGCGGGATCCGGGGGTCCCGGTGGGGCAGGAGCCGTTGCATCCCAGTGGGGCGGGAGTCGTTGCATCCCAGTGGAGTGGGATCCCTGAGACCCGGTGGAGCAGGATCCGTGGGTCCCGGTAGGGCGGGAGCCGTTGCACTCCCGTGGGGCAGGATCCGTGGGTCCCGGTGGAGCAGGATCCACGGGTCCTGGAGGGGAAGGATTCGTGGATCCAGGGATGCCCGGAGCTGTGGGTGCCAGTGAGGCAGGAGCTGGGGGTCCCCACGGGAGCTGTGGATCCTGGGGTGACCAGGGCTGGGTCCCGGGGGGTGCAGTGGACTGGGGGCTCTGGGACTGCTGCGAGACTCCCGGGACAGGCACCCACGGAAACGTGGGGGGTCTCCAGGCCCAGCCGGAGCGTGCAGAACAGGCTGCGGCATGCGGGGTGACCCCTGGACGGGGGTCCCGGTGTGGGGTGGGGGTGCCCCGCGCCCCTCCGTTGGGATTAGGCGGTGGGACGCCACGGGCACCGGGCACTAAGAGGCTTTGGCAGCCCCGCGGGGTCGATGCCGCCGTGTCCCGGGAATGTCGTGACACGGGGACCCCCGTCGTGCCGGACCCCCGGTGTCCCCGCGGGCGGGAGCGCCGGCGCCCAGCCCGTGCCCGCCGGGCCCGGCGGTGCCAGCCGGGGCCGGGAGCGACGGGAGCGACGGCCGCGGCAGCTGGGCTTGGAGCCGCGGGGACCTCCCCGCTCCCAAGGCCGCTGGGATTCTGGAAAATGCCTGGAAATGGTGAACCGCCTGCCCTTATATGGCTCCGGCGGGCTGGCGCGCCTCGGCCCCTCTCCCGGCGTGCCGTGCCGTGCCGGGATCCTGGGAAAACGCCGTGGGCTGTGCCTCGCGCCCCAACTCCCGCGCTGGAATGTGCAACGGGGCAGGCGGATCCCACGGCGGGGAGAAAACCCCACCTCCCACCTCCCTCCCGCCGGCACCGGCTCAACCCCGGCCCCTGCCTCAGTTTCCCCCGCTGGGGAGTTTTCGGGAGCACCCGGTTGCACCCAGGTCGGCACTCCGGGGGCTGGGGGTACCCGGGGGCTGCGGCGGGTCGGGGGATGAAGGTCGGGGCTAATCCCGCCCGGAGCAGGCGGGAGCCGGGGGGCTCTGGGCAGCCGTGTGCCCACCGAGGTGACACTGGGGGAGTAAGAGGATCAACCCCCCCGCTCGCCGGGGCGGGACAGAGGTGGCCAGAGGGCCGAGGCAAGTGGCCACGGTCCCGGTGACGTGGGAACGGCGCCGTAATCCCGGTGCTCTGAGCGGATTAGGGTGGCCGGGGCTGGCCTTTGGAGACGAACTGCGGTGGCCACAAATCCCCGGCGGAGTGTCACGTGGGGGAGCCCCTGTCTGGTCCCCCAGTGCCACCTGGGGGTCCCCTCTTGTCCCCCAGCAGAGTGGGATGGGGGTCAGACCGTGCCGGGGGGGATGCTTGGAGGCCCCGGTGTCACGGGCTGCCCATGGGGCTGGGTGTCCCCCTGGAGTCGGGCTGCCCGTGGGGCCGGGTGCCCCATGGCTGTGGGGCTAAGGAATTTGGGGTTGGGGGGGGCTGCTCACCAAATCATCTGGGGTGCCCAGGAGGTGCCTCACGGCAGAGCCAGCTGTGCCAGCACCCAGGGTCCCAGGCCGTGGCACCGCTGGGGCTGTGGGGCTGGACCCCACTTGGGGAGCACCGTGGTGGCTTTTTGGGGGGCTTCTGGCGTGCTTGGGGAAGCCCCGGGGAGGGCGGTGGCAGGATGGCGGCCAGGCGGCACGGTGGGTGTGGGGAGGCGCCGGCAGGAACCGGCCTGACCGGTTGGGTGCCGGTGCTGGGGGTGCCGGGGGGCTCGGGTGGCCATGTCCCCGGCACAGCACGTGGCCTGGCTCAAGGTCACCGTCCCCAGGGCCACTCTCCGGGGTGACCAGGCTCGGTGGCCTCGCTGTTCCGACGTGCTTTGCTGCCGGCCACTGTTTTTTTGGTGCCCCAGCTGTGTTGGTGGCACTGAGCAGTTTCGGTGGCACGGGAGGATCCCCGTGGCACCGGTGGTCCGGAAGGGCGAGCCGGCACTGAGCTCACCTGGAAGGTGTCCCGCAGGCGCGGCGCTGACGCACAGCCCCGGTGGGTGGGGGCGATGGCGCTGGTCCCACCTGGTCCCAGCACAGTTCCCGAGTGTGGGGTGAGGAAGAGGGCTGAACCCCCAGTCCTCAGCATTGCAGTGGGCTGTGCTGAGATCCTTTTGTGCTGTATCTGGGGATTTTCAGGGTTGGGGGATGCTGGCACCCCTTGGCACGGGGCGGGGGGTTGGCCATCAGGGCTCTTCGTTAGGGTGACCCCCCTTGGTGCCACACGCTACCCAGATTTAGGGGGTCCCCGCACCCCCTAACCCTGCCGCTCTCCCCGCAGAGCCGCCCTGTGCCCCACCGGTGCCAGGCGATGCCGGGATGCCAGTGCCCGCTTGCCCACAGCGCCCTGTCCTGAGCCCGGAGCCCGGCTGTGCCATGGAGGATCCGGCCGGTGCCGTGACCGAGCCGTGGGCCGAGGGGCTCCACAACACCAACAACAATGCGGCCCCGGGGGGGTGGCCGGGTGTCCGCAGTGGGCACCCCCTGGCACCTTTCGGGGGTTCTGGGGCCAAGCCCAGCTACCTGGACCGTGTGGTGCTGGAGATTGTGGAGTCGGAGCGCACCTACGCCCGCGACCTGCGCAGCATCGTGGAGGTGGGTGCAGGGGGGCACCCGGGGGGACACCCCTCGGATGGGGTTTGGGGTCTGGGGGGCGTCACTGCCATCGTGGGTGCCTGGCAGGGTTACCTGGGCAAGATCATCGACGCGGAGGAGCCGGTGCTGCGGCCGGAGCAGGTCAGCGCGCTCTTTGGGAACATCGAGGACATCTACGAGCTCAGCAGGTGGGCGAGCAGGTGCCACCGGGGAGGGGGGGGGCACTGGAGTGCCACCCTGTCCCGTGAGTGTGGGGGGGCTGTGGTCACCCTGTCCCCTCTGTGCCCCCCAGCACCCTCCTGCAGAACCTGGAGAGCTGCGCCAGTGACCCTGTGGCCGTGGCCGTGTGCTTTGTCACCCGGGTAAGGGCGGGCATGGTGAGGGGCATGGGGGGCACCAGGGGGGCACTGGGGCTGTGCCCAGGTCTCGCCACACTCCCTCTGCCCGCAGAGCCAGGAATTCACCATCTACACCCAGTACTGCAACAACTACCCCAGGTGAGTGGGGGCAAAGGGGGGTGGGCAGGGAGGTGGGCAGGGGTGGGCAGGGGTCTGAGCCCACTCCCTGCCCACAGCTCGGTGGCAGCGCTGGCCGAGTGCATGAGGAGCAAGGTCCAGGCGCGGTTCCTGCGGGAATGCCAGGAGCGGCTGCGGCACGCGCTGCCCCTCGGGGCCTACCTGCTCAAGCCCGTCCAGAGGATCCTCAAGTACCACCTGCTGCTCCAGGTGAGCGCCCAGCGCGTGGCACGGCACAGTGTGGGCACCCACTGTGGCATGGGCACCTGGCACAGGTTCCCTGGAGCAGTCCAGGCACCTGGCAGGGCACATTCCCCTGGCACACCCCGGGCAGGACATGCCTGCAGGCACTGCCCTGATGGCACGTGCTGTGCCCAGGAGATCGCCCGGCACTTCGAGCACAAGGCGGGGGACGACTATGAGCTGGTGCTGGAGGCCATCGACACCATGACCTGTGTCGCCTGGTACATCAACGACATGAAGCGCAAGCACGAGCACGCCATCCGCCAGCAGGTGGGCACCGGGGGGTCACCGCTGCCGGGGGGGCACCGGGCGGGCGCTGTGGCAGGTGTCCTGATGCTTGTGTCCCCCGTGTCCGTGCAGGAGATCCAGTCGCTGCTGCTGGGCTGGAAGGGGCCGGACCTGACGAGCTACGGGGAGCTGGTGCTGGAGGGCACCTTCCGGGCACAGCGGGTGCGCCACGAGCGTGCCCTCTTCCTCTTTGACAAGGCCCTGCTCATCACCAAGCGCCGTGGGGACCACTACGTGTACAAGAGCCACATCCCGGTGCGGGACGGGGATGGGGCGCTGGGGGGTGCTGGGCATGGGGGAGCCCACTGAGTGCCGGGGACCCTGGTGGATGCCAGGGATGGAGGAACGGAGCGGGTGTCAGGGACCTCGGTGGGTTCTGGGGTGGGAGTCCTAGTGCATTCCAGGCATGCCAATGCCTCTCCCTGCAGTGCTCCTCGCTGATGCTGATCGAGAGCACGAGGGACTCGCTGTGCTTCAGCCTGGCACACTACAAGCACGGCAAGCAGCAGCACAGCCTGCAGGTAAGGGAGCACGGGGCACTGGGCACCCGGGGGACCCCCCTGGGAACCCCCTGCCTGACCCCAGCGCCCTCCCTGTGCCGCTCAGGCCAAGAGCGTGGAGGAGAAGCGCATGTGGACCCACCACATCAAACGGCTCATCCTGGAGAACCACCACGCCACCATCCCCCAGAAGGTGAGGGTGAGGTGCCACTTGGTGCCACCGGGGACCCCCCAGCATGGCGAGTGGGGGGCAGCTGCACCCTACCTTCACCCTCATCTCTCTTCATCCTCCCCCCACCCAGGCTAAGGAAGCCATCCTGGAGATGGACCTGTTCTGTGAGTGGCACCAGCATCCCGCCATTCCCTCCCTGCCCTCCTCTGTCCTCCCCGTGTTCCCCCGTGTCATCCCCTGTCCCCACAGACCCCCCGCGCCTGCCCCGCTGCAGCCCTGAGCGCCTGAAGAAGAGCTGGTCCTGCCAGCCCCTGGGTGACGCTGCCACCGAGCCACTCCAGGGACGCCGGCAGTCTGGTGAGAGCTGCGTGTCACCAGTGTCCTGACTGTCCCCCGTGTTCCCACTGTCCCCAGTGTCCACACCACACCACCTCCGCCACTTACCTGGGCCAAGCCATGGCTGGGTGACACCAACGCCTGCAGGGAGGGTGGCACTGGCTGCTGATGGTGTCCCTGTCCCTGTCCCCACAGAGCCCTTCCAGCACCAGGAGCACATGGAGACACTCCTGGAACGGCTGCAGGGACACGGGGGGCGCAGGCAGTCGGGTGCGAATGGCAGCAAGGCTCGGGGGACCCGGGGTGCTGACAAGTTTGGGGACACAGGGGTGATGCCACTGTCACCTCACCTCCCCACAGAGCCCGCCAAGCACAACCTGTGGCACCTGGGCGAGCAAGGTGAGCTGGCAGGGCTGCGGCACCAGTGTGATGGGCAGAGGGGTGGCCGGGAGCTGTGGGGACAATTTTGAGATGCTGCACCCCCCTAATCTCTGCTTTTCTCTCTCCTGTTTGGCAGGGCTGAAGGTAAGGCTGGGTGTGGGTGGTTTGGCGTGCCCGGTGCCCTCCAGCCCTGGCACGGGGCACTGAGCCCTGCCCTCACCCCCGCGCAGCATTCTGGCAGCGACGGGGCACTCCTGGAAGGGGGGGAGCCCCCCCAGCACCCCAGAGCCTGGGCGGTGGCTGAGGGCATGGTGGAGGAGGAAGAGGAGGAGGAGGGAGAGGAGGCTTTGGGCAAGGACTGCCAGGAAGAGCTGCATGAGACTGGGAATCTGCTGGTGGAGCCCCAGGAAGAGCAGGTACCCACCTTGGTCCCCCATATCGCTTCTGGGGTACCCCATGTCACTCCCAGGGCACACAGTATAGCTCCTGGGGCATCCCACATCACTTCCTGGGCACCCCACATCCCTCCCTGGGCAGGACCCAGTGTCATTCCCGAGGTGTTTCCATATTGTTTCCAGGGCAGCCCATATGACTCCCAGAGCACCCAGTGTCACTCCCAGGGCACCTGGTATCGCTCCTGGGCCCTTCATATCGTTTCCAGGGCACCCAGCATCATTCCCAGGGCATCCCACATCTCTTCTAGGGTACCCCACATCACTCCCAGAGCATC
>NW_020897771.1:529013-808143 GCF_003984885.1 Neopelma chrysocephalum | reverse complement strand
GCATCCCACATCTCTTCTAGGGTACCCCACATCACTCCCAGAGCATCCTACACCACTCCTGGGGTACCCCACATCAGTACCAGGGCACCCCGTGTTGCTCCTGAGGCCACTGCAGGGTCCCCAGCCATGGTTTGGCTGGGACTACCCCTGCTCGGTGCACCCGGTGCCCCCCCAGCTCATGACACCCCACCTTTGCTCTCGCCCAGGCCGGGGGACACTCACGGGTGCTGGAGGGACCCAAACGGCCGAGCAGCTGGGGGCCGGGGAGCTGTGAGAAGGTCAGTGCAGCCCTGCAGCCCCCACCTGGGGGTCCCCAGGGACCCAGCACCCACTCACCCACTGGCAGCGCCGGGGAGCACCGTGAGGTGCCAGAGGCACCCAAATCCCCGTCCCCGGCGGGGCCCCCGGCACTGCCCAGCGGGGACAGGGAGCCAGAGCGCCCTGCGGAGGATTTGCAGGTGCTGAGCAGCGAGGAGGAGGAGGAGGAGGAAGAGGAGGAGGAAGGAGCTGCCAGCATCCTGCCGCCCTCGGTGCTGGACCAGGCCAGCGTCATCGCCGAGCGGTTCGGCGGCGGCAGCAGCCTGTCCCGGCGGAGCAGCCTGGCGCTGGAGGGGCCGCTGGGACGCGCCCCCAGCCACGGCGGCAGCACCCTCAGCCTGGACGGGGGCCCCCCGCTCGAATCCGGGGAGCCCGGGGGCTCCTGCAGCACCATTCCCTCGCCCGAGCCCTTCGCCAAAGCCCGCCGGGAATCGCTGCTCTCCAACCGGGACCGCCTGCTCCTCGACAAGATCAAGAGCTACTACGGCCACGCCGAGCACCGCGACGCCGGTTTCGGGGTGCGCCGCCGCGAGAGCCTCTCCTTCATCCCCAAGGGCCTGGTGCGCAGCTCCGTGTCCCGCCTCAACGGGCTCCCGCGGCCCCCCGGGAGCCCCGAGCCCCCCGCGCAGCCTGAGGCGCCGGAGCCGTGCCAGGAGAACGGGGTGCAGCCCCCTGAACCGCTGCTCATCCTGGAGGAGGATGATTTGGGCGCCGGGGGGTCACCCCCGGGGCCTCCCCCCCAGCTGCTGCTGACCCCCCCTCACCTGGGCACCAAGGTGTACCAGCTGGCACGGCAGTACAGCCTCCGCATCAAGAGCCACCGCGCCGGCGCCCGCCGGCCCCCGCTGCCGCGGGAGGACGGGGACCCCCCTCCCAGCACCCCCTCGCCGGCTGCGCCGCGGGACGGAGGAGGGCTGGCGGTGCCCCCGTCCCCGTGTGTCCCCCGCAGCCCCTCGAGCCCCCTGGGTGCCGAGCCCTTCGCCTGGCCCGACGTGCGGGAGCTCCGCGCCCGTTTCGGCGCCCCCCGGCCCCCGCCCGTGAGCCGCAGCCGCTCGGCGCCCGAGGGTCCCGTTCGGGGCGGGCGCCCCGCCGGGAAGGAGCGCGGCGGCGGCCGGAGCCGGAGCGCCGAGGCCAACGCGGGGTCCGACAGCCCGAGCCCGGCGCCGGCGAGGCACAGCAGCGACGGGGCGCTGTGGGTGGCGGCAGAAGCCCCCCTGGGCCCCGGGCAGCGGGTGCTGGTGCTGGAGCGGCTGCCGGAACCCCCCACGTACGTGCAGATCCGCTCGCCCACCACCCGCGAGAAGATCTGCCTGAAGGCGGTGGTGGAGCGCTGCAAAGCCTACCAGGCTTCCGAGGAGTACCGGCGGCGCTGCCCAGAGCCCCCCGACACCCCCGAGCCCCCCCGCCACGGCCTCGTCAGGGACCTCCGGCAGAAGTTTCAGAGCCTCGACGCTGCCAGCTAGGAGGGGGGACGGGGAGAAGGGGCGTTCTGTGGACCCCCGGGGGAAGGAGCACCCCATGGACCCTCAGGGGAAGGAGCACCTCATGGACCTCCAGCTTACCTGGAAGAAAGGGCACCCCATGGCCCCCCAGGTTGTTTGGGAGAAGGAGCACCCTGGGGACCCCCAATTTGCCCAGGAGAAGGGGCACCCTGTGGATACCCCCAGCCCTCCTGGAAGAAGGGGCACCCCGTGGATACCCCCAGCCCTCCTGGAAGAAGGGGCACCCCGTGGATACCCCCAGCCCTCCTGGAAGAAGGAGCACCTCATGGACGGCGAACGCATCCAGGAGAAAGAGTATCCCATGGACACCCAACGTACCTGGAAGAAGGGGCACCCCATGGACAGCGAACTTGTCCAGGAGAAGGAGTATCCCATGGACCCCCAACCTACCTGGAAGAAGGGGCACCCCGTGGACCCCCCCAGTCCACCTGGCAGAAGGAGCACCCTGGGGACCCCCAACCTACCTGGAAAAAGGGGCAGCCCATGAACCTCCCCCCATGCCCAGGACCAGGGGCCCCCCATGTACCCTCAGTGCCCCCCAGGCTGCCCCCCCCAGCGCCCAGCACTGTACCCCGCTCGCTTTCATATCTTTATTAGAAAAAAAAACCCAAACTGAACCCAAAGTTCCTCTCTGGTCGCCCGCCCCCCCCGAGGTGTCTTGGCCCGGCCGCGGGGTGCACAGGGGGGTCCCCCCACCCCGGCTGGGGGGGGCACGGGGCGGGGGGTGCTGGAGAGGGGCCCCCATGGGCCGACGCTCTTTGGTTGGTGCCCGCGGGGGCCGGGGGGGTCCCCCCTCTGCACCCACGTGCTGCGGGGGGGGTTATGGCTTTGGGGGGCACCCGCGCACCCCCCCGTGTGGGTGCTGGGTGGGGGTCCATGCACACCCGTGCCGTGCGTGCGGAGGGGGGGGGGCCGGGGGTGCACCTGCATGCGGGGACACACGTGTGCAGACGTGTGCGTGCAGGGACACGCGTGGGCACGAGGGGCACGCGCCTGGGGGGGGCACCTGCGCTCGCCTCCGCACAGGCGTGTGCCTGAAACGTGTAAATGTATGTATATATATAAATACAAATATATATATATATATATATATATATACACCTGTGTACACACGGACATGTGCGCTCGCGGGGGGGGCTCCCGCCCACGTGTGTGACCCCCCCCCCCACGTGCCTTCTAGACCCGGTGGCACCTGTACAGGTACCGCACACGCGTGTCCTTACACACGCGTGGACCCGCTGGCGTGACGTGGGGTGTCCCCCCCCCCGCCCGCCATCCAGGGGGGTTATTTCTTTTTTGGGAAGAAGCTGAAGCGTTTCTCCTTGTCCTTGCGGGGCAGGGGGGGTTCGGGCGGTGCCGGGGGCAGGGACAGGGGGAGGCTCTGCGTCTTCCCCCAGCTGCCCCGACACTCGGTGATGGCCGCGCTCAGCCCCTGCAGCCAGGCCTGCAGCTCCTCCTGCGGGCACATGGGGGGAGATCAGGAGGGACTCCCCTGTCCCCCCAGCACCTTCCCGGCCACCCCCATGTCCCCCAAGGTGATGCCGGTTGCCCCACGTCTTCCCCAGCTGCCCACATTCCCCTGGGGCACTGCCAGCCCCTCATTGTGTCCTTATGGCACCTCTTGCCACCCCTGTGTCCGCTGCCCACCACTGGCCCCCCAGTGTCCCCATGGCCACCCCTGTGTCCCATGGGCACTGCTACTATCCACCTGTGTCCCCCTGGGCACCACCAGCCACCCCACGTCCCCCTGGTCACTGCTGGCCACCACCATGTCCCCTGGGCAGCAGTGGTGTCCCACTGTGTCCCCTGGGAACAGGCAGCCACCCTGTGTCCCTCTGGACCTCTCTGGCTACTACCCCTGTGTCCCCTGGGCATCACTGGCCACCCTGTGTCCCCCCAGTCACTGCTGGTCACCACTATGTCCCCCAGCCACCCCGTGTCCCCTCCCAGGCCACCCCTCACCTCATCCTTGCCATGGAACAGCCACTCGCTGCCGTTGCTGAGCCTGGGGACAGAGGACATACACCAGTGCCACGCGTGCCCACCGTGCCCCCCGCGCCACGCCGTGCCCTCACCTGAGCTTGAAGACGTGTTTCTTCTTCTTGTAGCCGGCGGGGACCTCGCAGCGGGCGTCGCGCAGCCCCAGGGGCTCCTCGCCCTGGCACGGCAGCCCCAGCGCGCGGCTCTTGGCGTCCTTGAAGAAGGCGAGCTGGCCACCCCGCAGGACACAGTACCGCGTGCTCCACGACCTGTGCCAGCACCGGGTCACCCTGGTGTCACCATCCCGCCCGGGGACACCGCGGGCCCCGCCGCTGCCGCTGTCACCGTCCTGCCTACCGGTTGGACGCGCGCTTGGTGGCCGCCTCCAGGTCGTGCTTGCGGCCGAGGTAGCCCTCCAGCTGGACGCTGCTGACGCGGGCTGGCAGCGTGGCCGGCTCCTCCGGCTCCTCCCGTGGTGGCCGCAGGGTTGGTGACACCGGCTCCTCGTCTCCCGTCCTCGGCGCCTGCTGTCGCAAAGCAACAGCGCGGTTACGCCGCGGCGTCACCCACCGCCACCCAAGGATGCGCGGGGAGGGGTTGTCCCCTCCCGTGGTGGCACTGGGTACGTGGGTCACTGTCACCAGAGGGTCACAGTCCTCGAGCTGGTCGATAAGCTCCGGCCTGGGGGTGGGTCACCCCCAGGTCTCAGTGCCAGTGACCCCACCAGCTCTGGTATGCGGGAACTGGTGGCTACTGGGAGGACTCCAGTGGATGGCTGGGACCCTCATTGAGGTGCCGATGACCCCACCAGCTCTGATATCTGGAAACTGGTGGTTACTGGGAGGATGCCAGTGAGCATCTCAGACACAGTCCAGCCCTGAGACCCTCAGTACAGTGTCAGTGACCCCATCAGCTCGAATATTCAGGAACTGGTGGCTACTGGGAAGACCCCAGTGATGGCTGGGACCCTCATTGAGGTGCCAATGACCCCACCAGTTCCAATATGTGGAAACTGGTGCCTACTGGGAGAACTCCAGTGATGGCTGAGACCCTCATTGAGGTGCCAATGGCCCCACCAGTTCCAGTATGTGGAAACTGGTGGTTACTGGGAAGACGCCAGTGAGCATCTCAGACACGGTCCAGCCCTGGGACCCCCAGTACAGTGTCAATGACCCCATCAGCTCGAATATTCAGGAACTGGTGGCTACTGGGAGGACTCCAGTGATGGCTGGGACCCTCATTGAGGTGACAGTGACCCCACCAGTTCCAATATGTGGAAACTGGTGCCTACTGGGAGAACTCCAGTGATGGCTGAGACCCTCGTTGAGGTGCCAATGACCCCACCAGCTCTGATATCTGGAAACTGGTGGTTACTGGGAAGATGCCAGTGAGCCATCTCAGACAAGGTACACCCCTGGGACCCCCAGTACAGTGTCAGTGATCCCACTAGCTCAAATATTCAGGAACTGGTGGCTACTGGCAGGACCCCAGTGCGTGGTTGGGACATGGTCCAACCCTGGGACCCCCAGATCTCGGTGACAGTGACCTCATCAGCTCCAGCATGTGGGAACTGGTGGCTGCTGGGAAGACCGCAGCAAGCAGCAGGGACCCTCAGCACAGTGCCAGTGAAGCCACCCCAGCTCCAGTACATGGGAACTGGTGGCTACTGGAAGGATCCCAGTGAGCAGCTGGGACATGGTCCAGCCCCGGGACCCCCAGATCTCAGTGCCAGTGGTGCCCCAGATGTGGGGTGATGAGGTTGAGCCAAGCCAGGTGAGCAGTCCTGGGAGCCACCCTGCTGTTGCCAGCAGCCCAAGGCCTTGGGGACAGCGGGAGGTCCAGTCAGGGGCCGTGGTCCCCAGTAAAGGGGACGCCCATCCAGCTGGGTGCCACAGGAGGGGCTCGGCCAGGGTCCCTGTCCTCAAGAAGCCAGGAGATGCCCGTGACCCCAAACAGGCAGAAATGATCTTGGGCCCAAGTAGGTACTCAGGGGCCCTGTTCCCAGGCAGGCAGATGTGATCCTGTCCCCAAGGAGCCAGAGATGCCCGTGTCTCCATGCAGATGGGGCTCCTGTTCCCAACCAGGTGAAAGTATCCATGTTCCTGAGCAGGCAGAGAGGCCCCTGTACTCATGGAGCCAGAAGATTCCCAAGTTCCCAGGAAGGCAGAGCAGGACCCCGTCCCCATGGAGCCAGATGCTCGTGTCCCTGAACAGGCAGAGGGGGCTCCTGTCCCCAAGCAGCTGAAAGTGACTGTGTCCCCAAGCAGGCAGAGCAGGACCCTGTCCCCAGCAGATGCCCATGTCCCCAGGCAGGCAGAAACGCTCTTGTTCCCATGTAGGTACTCCAGGATCTTGCCCCCAGGCAGGGGAAAGTGATCTTGTCCCCAAGGATCCAGAAGATGCCCATGTTCCTAAGCAGGCTGGCAGTAGGCAGAGGGGGCTCCTGTCCCCAAGCAGATGAAAGTGGCTGTGTTCCCAAGCAGGCAGAGCAGCACCCTGTCCCCGAAGAGCCCAGAAGAGCCCTGAGCAGGCACAAATGATCTAGTCCCTATGTAGGTACTCAAGGATCCTGTCCCCAGGCAGGGGAGAACGTTCAGGTCCGACAGGAGCCAGCAGACACCCGTGTCCCCAAGCAGGCAGAAGAGGCAGAAGGGTGTTCTGCCCCCAAGCAGGCAAAGCCACCAGAGAGCCATCACATCCCCACGTAGGCAGAGCAGGCAGGAGGAGCAGAGAGGCTGGCAGCGGGCACAAGGGGGCTGGCACATGAGATGACAATGCCCAAGGAGGGCAGTGCCCTGTGAGGTGACGATGCCTTGCAGGGTGACAATGCTGTGGGGGTAACGATGCCCCACATGGTGCTGATGCCTTGTAGGGTGGCAATGTCCCACAAGGTGACATAATCCAGAGGGTGACAGTGCTCCGTGGGGTGACAATGCCCCATACAGTGATGGTGTCTCTCAGGGGTGATGATGCCCCGCAGGGTGCTGGTGTCCCGTGGGGTGATGATGTCCCTCTGGACGACAATGCCCCAGGGGTGATGATGTCCCGCAGGATGACGATGCTCCTTGGAGCGATGCCTCACAGGGTGATGATGCCCCACAAGGTGACAGTGCCCCATAGAGCGATGATGATCCTTGAAGTAGCCGGGATCTGCCCGCTCCAGGGCAAACACTCCAGCTCTGACTGCTGCACCGATCCCAGACACGCACGTGCACCCACGGGTGCCACCCCCCATGTCACCCCAGGAGCTGGGGCAAAGGGGACCTGCAGCACCCCTCCGCCCACCTGGCCTTTTTGGGGTAATTTAGCGTTTATTCAACTCAAGGCAAGGACAAGGTGAGGGTTGGGGACACAGGGAGCCATCAGCACAATGTGGTCACAGTCACAAGGGGTGCCAGGAACGGTGGGACATGCAGGGAGACGGTTTTGGCTGTCAGGGAAGGTAAAAGCTAAACTCAAGAACTGACCGGCTCTGGTCCGTCGGTGGTGGGTAGCGAAGTGTCCTGTGTGCTCACATCCTTCCTCTTCTCCTCCTCATCCTCTTCCTCCTCAGACCTGCACAGGGAAACAGCCGTTCAGCATCCCCATCCCAGCTGTGATCCTGCAGGGATTTGGGGCTGGCTGCAGCTTTCCTGTCCCCACCAAGGGATGAAAACCCTGTCAGGGTGAGGCTTGACCTTCATGCTGTTGAAGAGCATCAGCTTGTTGCTCGGAAAAGGCAAATTGCTAAAAAAGCCCCTTAATGCTAAAAAAAATCCTTAATGGTTTGAGAAAAACGATGTGGAAATGGTGTCCCTGGCCACGTGGAATTGTGGTGGCAGCCCTTACCTGGCATCCAGCTCCCCATCCAGATCCAGGTGGTAGTCGGGAGCCTCGGAGCGCATTGTCCCATCCCGCGCCAGCCCCTCACGCAGCGACCGCCCACCCAGGAGCTCCAGCTGCCGGGGAAAAGGGGGGAAAGTGTTAAGGGATGGTGGGGGAGCTGAGGCAGGGCAGGCAGAGGCCTCATCATGAGCCTTCCTCACCGTAGTCAGCTTCCTGAGGGCGGCAATTCTCTCCTCCCAGGTGGCCGAGGACTTCTCGAAAGCCTCGTGTCGCTTCAGCAGCTTCTCCACCGCATCCACCGTCTGGCCGTAGTCACTGCTGGCCAGGTAGGGCTCCTGCGCCATGAGCCACGACTCGGCCACCGAGGCATCGCGGGAGAACTGGCAAACCTCCAGCACTGGGAGAGGGACGGACAGAGCTCAGCCCCTGGCCCACCCTCCCTGCTGCCCCCCGGCACTGCTGCGCCCTTCCCCGGCACCCCCGGCGCACTCACACAGCCGCAGCCGCTCCCAGCGCTGCTCCCACATCTCCATCATGGCTTTCCTCTTGTCCACCAGCTCCACCAGCTTCGCCTTGATCTAAGAGGGAAAGCCATGAGGGGGCGGCCCTGGTGGCACCGTCCCCACCGCCCCCCGTCCCTGATTCCTTTACCTCTGGCGACTCCTGGTGCTTGCGCTGCAGCAGCTTCTTGCCCAGCTCGATGCAGGTGGTGAAGTTCTTGCTCCGAGCATCCACCTCAGCCCTAATTCCCTGGTGGTACTTCATCAGCAGCTCCACCGAGGAGACATCCCTGGGGACAAAGGGGAACCAACGTCAGTAGTGCCATCGGTGCCGTTCCCGTCCCAGGTGCCCGCCGGGTGCATCCATACCTGGGTTTCTCCTGTGTCTCGATCTGCCGGACGGTGCTCTCCATCCAGGACAGCAGATCCCGTGCCATGCTGAAGAAGCGGTGCCTGTCGGCCGTGTCCACCAGCCGTGCCCGGCGCCCGCTGCACGCCTCCAGCAGCTCCTGCAGCGCTCGGGACACCTCCTGCTCCTGCTCCTGGATTCCGGCTGCCTTCTCCCCGGCATAGGCTGTCTGCAGGCGCGCCGCCGTCTCCCGAAACTGCTGCACCTGCACGGAGCATCGCGGAATGGTTCAGGGTGGAAGGGACCTTAAAGACCATCTAGCCCAACCTCCCGCCGTGGGTAGGGGCACCTTCCACTAGACCGCTGGGAATGCTGAGTGCTGGCATCCGCAAGGCCAGGGTGGAGCCTCACCTGTGCCTCCAGCAGCTGGAGGTCCCTCTCGAAGGCGCTGTGCATGCGGTGAAAAGCCTCCACCGTGCCGGCGTCCTCGCCCAGGTCCTGGGGCAGCTCCTGGCGCCGGGTGGCAATGAGGGCCAGCAGCTCAGCGCCATCGTAGAAGTACTTGTGGAGGTCATGGGAGGCGGCGAGGAGCTGCATGCGGGTGTCGATCAGCTCCAGCAGGTCGGCCCAGCTCTCGTTCAGCCCGTCCTTCCACTCGGCCATGGTGGCTGCCTCGGTGTGCCCCGCGTCGATGAGGTCCTCGATGGTCAGGTTCACCCGGTCCACGCGCTCCTGCCCCACGCTGCCCGTCTCCCGCGCAAACTCCCGAAACTTCTCCCGCAGGAGCTGCACGGAGGGGAGAGAAGAGTCAAGTCACACCCTCAAACCACCCGCTGGCACTGCCGCGCTCACCCTGCGACCCTCACCGTGACGTGGTCCAGGTCCTGCCCCATCTCCTGGGAGGAGGCGACCACGTCGCGCTCGGCAATCCACTGCTCCAGGTCTTCCACCTCCCGCTTCAGCTGGAAGAGGTGGGACATGTTCTCCAGGCGCCGGCGGCGCTCCTCAGCCGCCTCCTTCAGCCCCGCGTAGTGCTTGTCCACCTGGCCCTGCAGCCGGATGATCTGCTCCCTGCGCGGTCCCGGCACACAGACACCCAGTTCTCACCCGGGAAAAGATGTCCCCAACCCACCCATGTTGACAACCGGGGGGGTTTGGGGGTGAAGGACCCCCTCTGTGCTCCCCACATCCCTCTGCAACCACCTCCCTGCCCAACCAGAGCAGCCAACATCGCCAGAGCTCCAGCCAAACCCCCCACCCACGCAGTGCTGAGGGCACAGGACCGCCCCAAGGGACAAGGGGACACGCAGTGGTGGCACCTACCCCTCGGGGTGGCCAGCAGAGAGCAGCTGCTGTGCCCTCCCTGCCAGCTCCTTGATGGTTTGTCCGTAGTCCTCGATGGAGCGCAGCTGCCGGACGTGTCTCTTCAGCATCACCAAGCCACTCTCCTCATCCTATGGTATGGAAGACAGAGGCTTGGTCGGGGGACAGGGACCAGGGTCCAGACCTGCCGCCCACTCTACAGGGATGTCCTGGCTCCATCTGATGCCTTGGGGAGCAATGCTGAGCTCAGCGGGGCATGGCATGGGATGGCATGGCATGGGATGGATAGTGTGTAATAGCACAGGAATGGCACATAGGAGCGTGACACATCATGGTGTGTCCTGTTAGACATGGATGATGTCCAACAGCACAGCATGGCATGGCCCAGGTTGACACGGGGTGTCCCAGCACAGCACGACACAGCACAGACCCCCCCCATGACATGGGGCACCACACGGATCCGCTCCTCACCTTTGGCTTCTCCTCGGGTCCCATGAAGAGCTCCTGCTCGCTGACCCAGGCCTCGGCCTCACTGGCATCCAGGTAGTACTGCTGGGCCTCTCCAGCCTCCTGTAGGCGCCGGTGCCGGGCGGCCGCCTCCTCCTGCAGTGTCTCCCACAGCGCCCGCAGCTCCTGTGCTCGTGCTGCCAGTTCTGGGCCCGGCTCCTCGCCGCTCCCCGCTGCCTCTCCCCGGCTCAGCACCTCAGCCAGGCGGGGGGCATGGCCCGCCAGCTCCTTCTGCAGCGTCTGCCGGGGGTAGGGAGGTCACGAGGAGGGTCACCCGGGGGATGGGTGATCCCAAGGGACCCTCGGGGGTGGTGGGT
Organism: Neopelma chrysocephalum; assembly: GCF_003984885.1. NCBI lineage: Eukaryota > Metazoa > Chordata > Aves > Passeriformes > Pipridae > Neopelma > Neopelma chrysocephalum. The sequence continues at coordinate 797,522 of NW_020897771.1, read as the reverse complement.
GTTGCCGCAGCGCCCGGGCTCACCTCGTTCCTCTTGGTCAGGCGCTGCACGGTCGGGAGGTCAGTGCCATGATCCGTCGACCTCGCCAGGGACAGCCGCTCCTGCACCCACAGCTGCGGGAAAGAGCACCCACTGAGCTCCCTGCAGCACCCATGGGTGCTCCCTAAACCCCAGGCCCCGCTGCGGTGAGGACGCTCACCGTCTCATCCTCCAGATCCCGCCCCAGCTGGTACATGGCCTTGGCAGTCTCCAGCTCCTTCCTCTTCCTCTTTAGCGGCTCCAACAGCTCAAGGACTCGCTGCCGGAGCATCTGCTCCTGCCCAGTGGCATCCGGCACGTCCCCAGCACCAGGGGTGCCCTGCCACCCCAGTTCCTCCAGCTCCTTCATCCACGTTCCCACTTGCTCCTCCAGTCTCTGCAGGGGCAAACCCATGTGAGCCAAGGGGGTCAGAGCCAAGCTGGAGACCCCCCAGCCCCATTTCGGAACAAAAACCCGTCACCTCGGACCTCCCACTCCTTCCCAAAGCAACCAGTGAGGTGCCCCTCACCCACCGTCAACCTCTTCAGCAGCAGGTTGGTGGCGGTGAGGTCCTGGACCTTCTCGGCGGCGCGCAGCTCCTCCTGCGCCCGCCCCAGCCACCTCTCCAGTTCCGCGTAGCTCTGGGCGTACAGCGCTGAGCGCTCGGCCTCGAACAGCTGCCGGCCCTTCTCCTCGGCGGCACCGCACAGCCCGTCCCAGCGCCGGCGCAGCTCCTCCAGCCGCTGCAGCACCACCGCGCTGTACTGCGGCTTGCGGCTCGTCAGCTCCGTCCCCTCCTGCGGCAACAACACACAGGCTGGTGGCCGCCACGGCACAGGGGTATCCCTCCCATGCTGCCGGCTGAGAACCTTCCAGAATCATGGAATCACTAAGGTTGGAAGAGGCCTCTAAGGCCACGGAGTCCAGCCATTCCCTCAGTACAGCCAAGGCCACCACTGACCACGTCCCCAAGTGCCACATGCACACGGCTTTTAAATCCCTCTACCACTGCCCTGGGAAGCCTGTGCCGGGGCTGGACAGCCCTTTCTATGAAGGAATTTTCCCTGATAGCTAACCTGAACCTCCCCTGGTGCAGCTTGAGGTAGTTTCCTCTTGTCCTCTCCTTTGTTTCCTGGGAGCAGAGCCTGACCCCCACCTGGCTCCACCCTCCTGTCAGGGAGTTGTGGGGAGCGAGAAGGTGCCCCCTGAGCCTTGTTTTCTCCAGGCTGAGCCCCCCCCAGCTCCCTCAGCCATTCCTCATGCTCTAGACCCTTCCCCAGTTCCGTTGACCCTCTCTGGTCACGGTGCCGGCACCCACCGCCTCGATCTTCTCCAGCCAGCTCTGGTTGGGCGCCAGCTCAGCCATGAACGCCTGGTGCTTCTGCCACTTGCTGTGGAGACCACGGGCTTCTCCGTAGGAGACATCCTGAGCCGTCAGCATCTTCTCCTCCACCCAGGCATCAAACTGCAGGGAAGGGGTGTCAGGATTTGGCTGGTGGGGACGCCCCAGGGGTGCCACCAGCCATGCCGTGTTCCTACCTCCCGGCAGCTCTGCAGGAAGGTCTGCAGGTCGTGGTTGTCCTGTAGCAAACCAGCCGCCTCCTCCACCTTGGCCATGACGGCTCCGTGCCTGGCAGGGGACGGTGGATGGGCAGCGTCAGCCCCGCTGCCCACCCGCTGCCCACCCACCCGCCAGCCCTGAGCCGGACTCACCGCTCCTGGAGAGCCTGGCACTTCTCGGAGATCTTCTCGGCAAAGATGTTCCCTTCGGCCACCAGCTTGGTGCCACCAGCCACCGCCTCGGGGACCTTCTCGGCGCTGCTCTCCACACCAGCACGGAAATCCTGGAAGCGGCGCAGGGCAGCGGCCGAGCCCTCCAGCGTGGGGGGCAGCTCCAGGTGGGATAGCGTGTACTCCTGGGGGGGCACGGCGAGGGGTCAGCGGAGGGTCACGCCTTCTTAAGTGTGCCAAGGAACCCCAAAGGACGTTGCCTGGGCACCCACCTGGTTGGTGAGGAGGATCTCCGCCTGCTTGGCATCGCGGAGGAACTCCTGGAAGTCGCGGCACTGGGTGAGGAAGCGCTGCCGAGCCTCCGCCATCCTGCCCAGGGCGGCCCAGCCGGCCTCCACGCCGCCCAGGCGCTGCCGCAGCCCCTCGTACTCAGGGTCCGTCTGCCCCCCCAGGACCCGCTCCCCCGCCTCCACCAGGGCAGCGAAGGCACCCGCGTGCTCCTCGGCGTCACGCCGGGCTGCCTCGTGCCGCTGCAGCATCTCCTCCGCCTCCGCCAAGGACGCCGGCACCTCATCGGCAGCCGCCACGGCTTTCTGAGCACCGAAGAGCCACGCCTGGAAGTCATCCAGGTCCTGCAGGAAGCTCCGGAGCTGCCCGGCTTCCCCCAGGGATGCCGCCCGCTCTCCCAGGGCCGTCTGCAGCTCGTCCCAGGCAGATGTTGCCGTCGCCAGCCGCTGGGCCACCTCCGGGGCCGCCTCGGGCCGCTCCTCGGCCAGGCGCTCAGCCTGGGAGCGCAGGGCAGCCAGGCGGTCCTGGGCTACCGCCAGCTCCCGCTCAATGCCGTAGAGCTTGCGCTGGGTGGCCAGGACGCCGGCCAGGTCACGGCCCAGCTCAGCCGTGGCCTCCACCGCCCGGGCTTTGCTCCGCAGCCATTGTTGGGTCTCCTCAGACTCCAGGTTGTAGTTAAGGAGTCGCAGCGCCGAGCCCACCGCCCGCCGGCGCTCCGACACCAGCTCCCGGAACCGGTCCCACCTGCGGGACAGAGGTAGGGAGTGGCGGGGGACGCACCGCTGGGATATCACCCGCCAGCCCACCCCAGCGTCACCCACCACAGTACCTCTTGTTGAGCTGCTCCTGGCACTGCCGCACCTGCGGGCTCCGGGGGTGCCCGCTGGCCAGGAGCCCGTCGGCTGCCTGGTTGACCGCGGCGATCTGGGAAGCCACAGCAGCCATGTCCTGCTCCAGCCCGTCCAGCCTGCGGGGACAGCCGGGCTGAGCGCGGGCAGCACCTCGGGACCAAAGCACGGCCGGCACCGCCACCGCGGGGGCTCCTACCTGCGGTGCGCCACGTCCAGGTCCTCCAGCGCCTGCGGCACCTCCAGCTGCGCCAGCCAGGTCTCCTTGGAGCCCATCCAGAGGTGGCAGGCGTCGCTCTCCCCGAAGACGGTGTAGAGGTCCAGGGCGTCCTGCAGCTGGCGGCCGCGGCGCTCGGCCAGCGCGGCCGCCTGTGCGTGCAGCTCCCGCAGTGCCGCCAGCCGGCTCTGCGCCTCGGGGCCGGCGCGCAGCTCCGGCGGGAAGCCCTCGGCTTGCTGCGCCAGCCGGTCCAGCTGCTCCCGGGCGGCCGCCAGCTCATCCAGCAGCTCCTGGTGCTGCCGCAGCAGGACGAGGGTGCGGGATTCATCCTGGCCCAGCTCCTCGGCGGCCGCCCGCCGCTGGGCATCCTGCAGCCCCTCCGCCAGCTCCTCCACCTCCACCTGGAACTGGAAGAAGCCCTCGGCTTCCCGCAAGCCGCGCCGCCGGAACGCCGCCAGCTCCTCCAGCTGCGTCCACAGCGCCCGCACGGCCGCCCCCCGCTCCCGCAGCCGCTCGGCTGCCCGGCCCGCGGCCGCCAGCCCCTCGCCCGCCGCCAGCGCCTGCTGCAGCCGCCCGCCCCGGCTCCGCAGCTCGGCCTCGAAGGCAGCGTGCCGGCGCTGGAGCAGCAGCACGCCCGGCAGGTCCTTCCCGAAGTCCAGGGAGGAGTAGAGCTGCTCCTGCTCCTTGATCCAGCTCTCCGCCTCGTCCAGCTCCCACAGGCAGGTCCAGAGGGAGCGGGATTGCTCCAGCAAGGCTCTCCTCCGTGCCGCCAGCACCTGCAGCTCCCGCCGGCACATCTCCAGGTGGCTCACACGGTCCCGGATGATTTTGGGGTCGCAGGGACGGTAGCCTGGACAGGGATCGAGGAGGGTGCCCATCAGCACGACGTCCTGCCTTCCCCTGGCTGTGCCATGGATGCCGGGGTGTCCCGGCACACCCACCCTCGGCATCGGCGAAGCGAAGGGCGGCCGCACTGATGGCCCGGGTCGTCTCTGCCTGCATGGCCATGTCAGCCTCCAGCAGCCGGTGGGTCTGCAGCAGCTCCTCTGCTTCCAGAAGGTGCTTCCCAGACTCGGGAGATGCCAGTTGCACCTACGGGAGAGCCTCAGCCATCACCCACTGCCACCCAAAACTTGGCACCAACACCCCAACATCTCATCTCCCTCCCCGGGGGGGACACCTCACCAGGACACCTCACCCATGGTGACACCCAACACCCGTGCCTCACCTTGACCTCATCCATCCAGTCGATGCAATGGAGCATCTCCTGGAAGAGGTGCTGCAGGGTGAGGTTCATCTCCAGGCGCTGGCGCCGGGCAGCCAGCAGCTCCTGGAGCTGCTCCCAGAGCCGCAGGATGTTGTCCTTGCGCCCGTTGATGCGTTGGATGTCATGGTAGCCCTCCAGCTCCAGCTCCCTGGCCACCGCCTCGATGGCCTGCACCCGCTCCCTGTAGGCAGCCGTGTCTGTCTCGATGGCCTCGTGCTTCTTCTTGGCCGCCTCCACGGCCGCCAGGTCCTGCCCAAAGTTGTCCTGCCCCGGCACAGAGCCCGTGGTGAGACTCTGTCGGGGTTCCCTGGGGTGGGGGTCCCCGGGGTGGGTGCCCCTGGCCTCACCTGGGCCACCAGGCGCTGGTTCTCGCTCAGCCAGGCCTCCCTCATGGCTGCTTTGCGGTCAAAGCGCCGCGCCAGCTGCTCCAGCTTCTCCTGACGGATCAGCTCGTTGCGCAGGGCCAGCTCCCGCTCGTGCTCCGCTTTTTCCAGCTGCTCCCAGGCCTGGGGAAAGGTGACACCGGAGGGGGTGGCACCCTGAACTGCCTTGGGAAATGGACCCAACCTACCCGAGGACCTGAACTTCTCCGGGATGGACCCAATCTGCCCCAGGAGAGGAATTCAGCTTCCTGCAGGAGATGGGCTCAACCCACCCCTAAGAGATGGACCTGCTTTGTCCCCAGGAGACGATGGACCCAATTTGCCCCCAGGAAATGGACACAACTTTCCCCAGGAGATGAACCCAAATTCCCGCAGGAGATGAACCCAAATTCTCCCAGGAGATGAACCAAATTCTCCCAGGAGATGGACCTGACTTGACCCCAGGAGATAGACACCAGCGACCCCAGGAGATGGACCCCATACCCGGTTGATGTCGGAGACCAGGCGCCCCTCGTGCGGGGTGTAGACGCGCTGGTTGTTGGCTCTCATCCGTGACTGGATGGTGAAGAGCAGCACCTCCAGGTTGCCCTTCTCCTGAAACCTGCCCCGGAGAGAGCTCAGTGGCCACCCTTGGGTGCCCCGCACCACCAGGCGGGCATGGGGAGAGTGAGGGACTCTTACTTGGGGGGCTTCTCCACGGTACGGTAGGTGCTGAAGGCTTGCAGCTGGTGCTGCACCCCGGCCAGCGAGTTGGCGAAGCTGCGACTGTTGAGGGAGGCGATGGTCTGCTCGATCCAGGTGAGCAGGTCAGATGCCAGCCCGCCGTAGCCCTCGATCATTCGCTCCGTCTCCTTGGCGTGCTCGATGACCTGAGGCGGCACCAGCGGTGAGCGCGGGGGGATGGCACCCCAACAGAACCCCCCTGACCGCCTCAACACTGTCCCTTACCTTGCCCAGGCGCCTTCCCTCCACCTCCAGCACCTTCATTTTGGAGAAGTAGTGGTAGAAGGCCACCACGTAGGTGATGATGGACTTCTCATCAGGGTTCTCCGTGAATACATCTGCCCGGCACAAGTGAGAGGCATCACTCCTGACCCAACGTCCGCCCACCCCACAGGCCACCACAGCCTCGTGAGGTCTCCCTGGTGCCCACCCAGACCCTCCTTCCTTTCCATGGGCTGGGAACCTCTCTGCACTCGACAGAGCCTGGCAATGTCCCAGCAGAAACTGAGGCAGGAGGGTTGGCAGCCCAGACTCACCTTCGGGGTCAAGGAGCGGGGTGATGCCCAGGTGCCGCTCTGCCACGCTGAACGCATGCTCCAGGTTGTGCCGGGCGTTGGATTTGGTCAAGTTTTGGAAGTCAACCAGCTCAGGCCTGGGGATGGAGGGCATGGGATAGCAGTGATACATCTGAGGGACATCAGTCAGTGCCACCAACACCCCGGTGCCTGCTGCCATGCCACTTACCTGTGCCTGTGGATGAGGGCATTGAAGGCCAGCCCGTCCTTCCAGCTTGAGGTGAAGTTGGTGACATTCACGTGGGGGTACCTGTGATGGGGACAGGGTGTCACTGTCACCCTCTTGACACTGCCGGACCCCGGAGCAGATGTATGGGGCACCTACCCTGCCGTCTTCATCTGGCACCAGAGCAGCAGCGCATCCCTGGCAGAGCGTGTCTCCTGGCCCTCCTGCGTCTCCACAATGATGTCCTGGATCTGGGGACAGAAGGAAATCCCGGGGTTGGAACAGGAGCTCCATGGAGGATGGCTCCTGCTTGGGAATGAGGTGAGGAGCTGAGGGGTGCCCCAAGCCACCTGTTCCCACCTGGAAGCGGAGGATGATGGTCCAGATGAGGCCAAGGACGAGGCGGTGGTTGCCATCCACAATGTCGTGGGAGCCCATGTTCTCCAGGTGCACCCTCTGCTCCTTCAGGAACTGCAGTGCCTTGTCCACATTCTCCAGGCAGTGGATCCGCATCCGGCCCTTGGTGGGCTTGGGCTGGGGCACAACAGCGCTCAGCACCCTCCCCCCACACTGGGTACCCCAAGCCCCGTGCAGGATACCCCCATGCCCACGCTGCCACCCCAACCCCTGGCCAACACCAAGGTCAACGCCCTGGTGGAACAGTTGACGTGGCATGGCATGGCATGGGTCCCAGGGTCTCCAGCTGGATGGGATTCCTACCAGAAGCTCTCCTGACAGCACCTCCAGCAGCTTGATGAGCACGCGCCCGTCCCGGAGGTCCATGTAGAGGTCCGAGATGCGGCAGGTGACACGAGCCAGGTGCGAGTTCACCCACTTGGTGAAGGTTTTCTTCTGCACGGCCTCCCGCTCATCTGCAAGGACGGTGGGCACAGGGTCACCGACAGTGGGGACAACCCAGGGGCACCAAGGGAACCTAGCACCCACCTGCCAGGGCTTTGATGCGGGAGCGCTCAAAGAGCCGCGCCGAGCTGTTGTCGTTGTCCAGCTCATCGTCGGACGCGTCCCAGCGGACGTTGATGCGGCTGTACTGCTGCTGCAGCTCCAGCTGCTCGTAGTCGTTGGCCGAGGTCATGGTCCCGGTGTCCCCCGGCCCGGTGGCCGTTGGCTACCGGCAAGAGGCCCCTGGGGACAGCGGGACCGTGAGAATCAGCGCGGCTGCAGCGGCTCGCCGGCCCTGCGGCACGTGGGGATTTGCGGCTCAGAGCGGCTGGATAAGCTGCTCAGAGGGATTTAGCCTCACCCCACCCAGGTGTTGGGGGGGGGCACCTGGGTGCTGCGTGCTCCAGGACCCCCCATGCTGAGCTGTGCTGAACTGTGCTGATGGCTGTTTACAGTGCTGTGTCCCCACCCAGGTCTCTCCTGTCCCGCTAGCACCTCAATCCAAGTCTCCGGGGGTCTCCCCCAATCCTTGTGCGCCCCAAGGGAAGCGGGTGCTGCTCACCCCCACCCCAACCCCTGAACAACAGAGGGGCTTCGCCGACACTGGTGGCAGAAAGTGGGTGACAGCTGCCAGCGGGGGTGGCCACCCACCCCCGGGGACATTTGAGACACAGATAGGACATGGCTGGTATCTAAAAATGCCTCTGAGCAGCTGTCGGTGGCTGCTGGGGCCCCGGAGGGGTGCGAGGAGATGGGCTCTGGCTCCCCACAGCCAGCAATGCATCCAGGATCACCCCTGGCAACCCGGAGCTGCATGGAGCCCTCAGCTGGGGGTGCTGGGGGGAACCCTGTGTGCCCCAAAACCGCTGGTGTGCCTGTGAGCTGTGACACCACATGACCCCTCAGGCCCCCCCGCAACCCCTCGGGGCACCCCCTGGATCCCCTCGGGTCCCCCTGGGTGGTGTTATCGGGGCAGTCGGGCTGGACCGCACCCCAACTCCGCACCCTAATCGGGGCAGCACAGGCAGGGCTTGGCTCGGGGCTGGTGCCACCAGGAGCGCGCAAGGACATGGAGGAGCATGCCGGAGCATGGACACAGCAGCAAGGGCACGCAGGAGCACACCAGAGCATGCATGTGTGAGGAAGGGCATGTAGAAGTGTGACAGAGCATGTCCATGGGAGCGAGGACGAGCGGGAACGTGCCAGAGCGTGCAAGAGTGAGCAAGGACACTTAGAAGCATGGCAGAGTGTGCACATGTGAGACAGGATGTGTAAAAACATGCCAGGGTGTGCAAGAGTGCGCACGTGTGAGCAAGGCCATGCAGGAACACGTCAGAGTGTGCCAGAGTATACACATACCGGCAAAGGCAGGGAGAAGCATGCCAGAGCTTGTGGAAGAAGTGTCAGAGCATGTCAGAGCATCCACGTGAGAGCAAGGACATGCAAGAACATGCCAGAGCGTGCAAGAGTGTGCACATATGACCAAGGACACGCAGGAACATGCCAGAGCATGCACACATGAGCCAGGCCATGGGACACACACAACAGCCATACGAGCACACGCAGGAGCGGGCAGGAGGGTGCCGGAGCCAGGCCCGCAGCCCCCCGTGCTGTGGCTCTGGGCCACTGCCGGAGCATCTGGCTCCCCCTGGCAGGAAAGCCCGGTGGGAGCCCAAATTTGGGGACTTTCCCCCCAGAACTTCAGGGACTGCCAGTGGGATGGGTGTGCTGAGCTGTGTCGGGTCTCTGCAGGACACCTCAGTTCTGACTGTGTCCCCGACAACACGACAGCAGGGCCAGGGCCGCGAGCATCCAAGGAGGAGAGAGAGGAGGAGGAGAAGGAGGAGGAGGAGATGACGCTGAAGGGAGCCACAGCAGGCCCACGGGAGCGTTCTGAGCGCGGGCGCTCACCCACCCTTTAAATCTCCCTCCGCCGCACCGGCGCCTTCTGAGCATCCCTCCCTGGCACAGCCATGCCGCCACCGGCACCCGCCACTTGGGAATTGTCATTCCTCCCGCTCGGTGTGCGGGAAGCTGGGAGTGCTGGCGTGCCGGCCTCACCACCAGCATCCTGCAGCCGCGGCCCGGGCAGCATCGCCTTCCCCGGCCAGCGACTCGGCACGGTGAATCAGCACTTCCCGGTGAGGGGCTGGCACTGTGCCGTTGCTGTGGTCCCCCCACCGGGCACAGGTGACGTCCCCCCACACCCCGAGGGCAGCCAGGGCAGCGGTCGGTGCCTGGCACCCAAGGCACCCTCAAACCCATTCCCTGGCTCATCCCTTGCCACCACAGTATGCTGCTGGAAAACCCATTCCCGGGGCACAAGAACTCATTGGGATCCCCCAAAACACCCCAAAATGCTGCCCCATCACCGCCTCCTGCAGCTGGGCATGACTCCATTGCTCCACTTCACCAAAACACCTGGATTTGGCATCTCCACCATGCCCACGGGCAGCCACGCTCTTGTTGGGAAGGGGCAGGATCCGGGGGGCATCCCCCAGCCCCCCAACAGCCTCCTGCCTGCCAGGCGCAGGGCCAGATCCGGGAGCAGATGGTCCCGCTCAGCATGGCCGCGCGGCACAGCACGGGGCGCTTGGGCACGGCACGGCACGGCTTCTCTGGCCGCGCTGCCCCGCTCCAGCCAGGGCTCCCCAGCCACATTCTCACCCGCCCTGGAGAATTTGGGCTTCCCCAGGGCCACACACTGGCCGTGCCAGGACTGTCCCATGTCACCCAAGCCGGAGACACGCACACGTGCTGACACTCCACAGACATTTTTGGCTATAAATAGGCCTCCCCTGCGCGCGGCGCCAGCCGAGCCCCGCTCCCTTCTTAGGAGCTGCCCCCCTACACCCCAAAATCGCCGGCCAGCGCCGCAAAACCACACGATAGCTGAAAAATACTCTGCAAGGGGTTGTCCTGGCACCCAACAGGGCTTTCTGAGTCTCCTGGGCTTGCCACCCTCTTCCAAGCCACCCCAGTCTCCTGATTCTGGGAGCTGGAAATTTATAAAGGGAAAAGCTGGGAAATCAGCCCTGGGGGACCCCCAGGTTGTTGGGGTGAGGGTAAGAGTTCCCTCAGCCCAATGCTCACCCATGAGCATCCTTCTGGCACTGGGATAGGGGGTGGTCAAGGGCACGGCACCCCAAAATTCCTTTCCACTAACTCCAGTTTGCCCAGTTGCTAAAAACTGGGGGACAAAGTGGATTGGGCGGTGTGTTCCACCAAGACCCTCCGGACTCAGCTTGCCCACCGTGTCTTGACAGAGCTGGGAGCACCTAGGACTGGAGTGGGGAACCCTCCAGGGGTTGGCACCCCAGGGGACGTGTCCCCAGGGTGTCCCCACGCTGTCCCCGGGGTGTCCCCAGAAAGTCACCGCCACTCGCCCGCCCCGTCCTTCCTGAAAGCAGCCCCGAGGGACACGGGGCGACAGTAAAGCCCCCCCCGCAGGGCGAAAAGGGGGTTTAGCCCCCCCCCGGGAGGGCTCCTCACACCCCACCAAACTTTCCTCCGTGCCTACTGCCCCCCCGCTACCGCTCCCGGTGCTCGGCGCAGACCCCCCGCCCGCTATCCCCGGGGCGGGCAGCGCCTCCCGGTGCCCCCCCCCCCGCGTGTCCCCGGGGAGCGGCGCCTCCCGCCGCCCCCCGAGCCCCTCCGTACGCCCCGGAGCGGCGCATCCCGGTGCCGCGGGGTCTCACCTGCGCGGGGCGGCGGGCGGGAGAGCGGCGGCGGCGGCGGCGGCGGTGGGGCCGGTGCGGGAGCGGGGCGGGGGGAGCGGAGCCGCCCTGCACCGCGATATAAATAACATTATCTGGGCGCGCAGGGACATTCCTGCCCGGAGCCGGCGGCGCTGCCCGGCCCCGATAGCCCCGCTCCCCCCGGGAGGGCCGGGCCGAGCCGACCGGGCGGGCGGGGACGGGGATGGGCGCAGGGACGGGGACGGGGACGGGCCGCCCGCCCCGCAATGCAGCACAGCGGCGCCCCCCGGCCGCCAGCGCCACCGGCACCCGCGGCACCGGCAGCGGCACCGGCAGCACGGGCAGCGGCAGCACCGGCAGCAGCACCGACAGCATCACCGGCAGCAGCAGCGGCAGCAGCACCGGCACCGGCGGCAGCACCGGCGGCACCGGCACCTGCCGGACGCGGAGCAGCGCAGCGCCCCGCCGACACCGGCGGGGGTCCCCGGCGAGCCCCCCCGGCCAGCCCACGTGTCCCCCGCTAGCCCTGGATGCCCCCCAGCTAGTCACAGGCACCCCGCAGCTGGCCCTGAGCGTCCCCCACCTAGTTCTGGGTGTCCCCCGCTAGTTCTGGGTGCCCCCCCTCCCTCACCGTTGTTGTCCCTCATTAGCCCTGTCAGTCCCTCAGCTAGTCCCAGGCACCCCACAGTCAGACCTCAGTGTCCTCCAGCTAGCCCCAGGCACGCCCCAATTATTCTTGGGTGTCCCCCAACTAGTCAGTGGTGTCCTCCACCTAACCCAGCCAGCCACCAGCTAGCCCTCAGTGATCTCCAGCTAGCCAGGGCCCTGCACGATCAGCCCTGGGTGTCCCCCAATAGCCCCGGACGTGCCCCAGGTAGCTCCAAGTGTCCCCCACTAGCCCTGGGTGCCCCGCAGCTAGTTCCAGTAACCCCCGGCCAGCCCTGAATGTCCCCAAGTAGCCTTGATGTCCTCCACTAGCCCCGGGTGTCCCCAGGTAGCCCCAGATGTCTCCACTAGTCCCAGGTGTCCCCCACTAGCCCTGTGTGTGCCCCACTAGTCCCGGGTGCCCCCAGGTAGCCCCAGGCGTGTTCCACCAGCCCTGTGTGTCCCCCACTAGCCCCGGGTGCCCCCAGGTAGCCCCAGGTGTCCTGCACTAGTCCTGTGTGCCCTCAGTAGTCCCAGGTGTCCCCAGGTAGCCCCAGGTGTCCCCCACTAGTCCCTGATGCCTACCAGATAGCTCCAGGTATCCCCCACTAATCCTGTGTGTGCCCCACTAGTCCCGGGTGCCCCCAGGTAGCCCTAGGTGTCCTGCATTAGTCCTGTGTGCCCCCAGGTAGCCCCAGGTGTCCTGCACCAGTCTTGTGTGCCCCCAGGTAGCCCCAGGTGTCTCCCACTAGCCCTGTGTGTACCCCACTAGTCCCGGGTGCCCCCAGGTGTCCCCCACTAGCCCTGTGCGTCCCCCACTAGTCCCGGGTGCCCCCAGGTAGCCCCAGGTGTCCCCCAGGTAGCCCCGTGTGTGCTCCACTAGTCGCGGCTGCCCCAGGCAGCCCCAGGTGTCCTGCACTAGTCCCGGGTGCCCCCAGGTAGCCCCAGGTATCCCCCACTAGCCCCGGATTCCCCACCCAGCCCCACGGACCCCCCCCGCCCCGCCCCTTTCCTCATCAAGCCCCGCCCCCAACGACAGACATCGTCCTGCTGTCCCGCCCTCCCCCAAGCCCCGCCCCCTGTGCGCAGCTCTCGCGAGACTCGGGGCGCCGGCGGCGCGAGATGTGTGGGGGCTGCGTGGGCACCGAGTACCCGGAGCGGGTGAGGGGGGGGAGCCGGGATGGGACGGGCCGGGCCGGGACTCACCGGGACCGCTCCCCGGTCCGGTCCCAGCCTGTGCTGCCGCCCTAGGGCACCACCTGCCTGGAGGGCGGTTCCTTCCTCCTGAACTTCGTGGGCTGCGCACAGTGCGGCCGCCGGGACTTCGTGCTGGTCGCGAACCGGGCCGCGGGCCTGCACGGCGGGGAGGAGATCGTCACCTATGACCGTGCGAGGGGGGGCACCGGGGAGGGTGGAGGTGTGACCTGTGGGATCTGGGGGTCTTGAGGGCCGAGGGGGACGTTTGGGGCCTGGGGCTCAGGGGGTCGCTGAAGGTTGGTGGGGTGGGTCTGGAGGACTGGGAGGGGTCTGGGGCTCGGGGGAACTTTTAAGGCCTGGCGTTTGGGGAGAACCCGGGCTCAGAGGAGGGGGGAGGCCTAAGGGAGGGTTAATTTGGGAAGGGGAAAATTTGGGGGCCCAATATTCAGGAGGTCCCTGAGGATGGGAATGGTGGCTTCCCAGGGATGGGGTCTGCAGTTTTGGGAGGGGTTGTCAGGGAGCTGAGGGGCGTTAAAGGGGGGTGAGGTGCTGGGGGGGAATTAGATGCTTTGGGGACAGGGGGTCTGCACTCCAGGAGTGAAGGCAGGCACAGAGGGTGGGGGCTTGTCCTGAGGAATTTGGGAGGGGGGTATAAACCCAAGGGACAGTGCCTGTGTCCCCTCACTCCACTGTCCCCCGTTCTGACAGACCTGTGCAAGAACTGCCACCACCTGATCGCACACCACGAGTACACCTTCAGTGTGGTGGACGACTACCAGGTGTGCCCTTTTTCCCCACAACCCCCTTCCTGGCTCTGCCTCTGGAATGCCAGACCCACCCTTTCATGGGCTGATTCCCACCTGCCCTGGAATGGAGCCTTGAAGGATTCGGAGCTGCATCCCTGTGCCCAGGAGTACCTGGAGGCTCCTGGCACTAGTCCGTGCCTTGTGGGGGGAGCCCAGCTCCCCTGGCATGGGAATGTGGGTGATGGGAGGAGCCTGTGCCCCCCATTCCTCATTCCTGTCACATTTTCTATGCAGCAAACTGCTGGAAAAAGGGCTCGGGGGAGCCAGTGGGGCTGGAAACGAGATCTGCTGGCTCTGATTGCAATCGGGGATCGGGTACCAGATCCGGCTCAGGTTTCCCTGTGGGGGAGCAGGGCCGTGGCAGCCCCGCTTTTTCCATCCCCCCCTTTTCCTCCCCCCAGGAGTACACCATGCTGTGCCTGCTCTGCGGCCGTGCCGAGGATTCCATCAGCATCCTGCCCGACGACCCTCGCCAGATGACCCCGCTCTTCTGAACTGGTGTGTACCCTGGGATGAGATCCCTGGAACCACGATCCCTGGGGACCACAGAGTCCCTTATGTGATTCTCTCCCCCAGACTTCCAGCCTGGATGCAAGGAACGCCCAACACCGGATGCTCCCGTGTTTCTGGAAGCCCTGTGGCTCTGACCTCAGCTGCAGGGATGGGGTGCAGCACCATGGCCTGAGCCCCCCCGTGTGCTGAAGACATAAAGGGGACCCCAAAACAGGGTCTCTGTCACCCCAAAACAGGATTCAAAGGGATTCCCACCCCATCCCTGCCTCAGGAGGCCTCTTGTGTGGGGCAATAAATGTGACACGTGACAGCTCAGTGGTGCAGGTGGGAGTATTTTGGGGTTGGGCTTCACCCCCTGGAACTGGTGAAGGGTGTTGGGGGCTGATGCAAGGATCAAGGGGGCTTCTCCCATCCCAGGAGCCTATGGAATTCCTCTCTAGTCCTTCCCAGCACTTGAGAGCCCACTGCACTCGCAGTGCTCTCCTAAACCCTGCAGAGAAACAACTTGATTATTTTCCCTCCCTGAGGAGCTGGTTTGGGGTCACTTCTGTGTGCCCTGGGGTGTGTAACTCAGCCTTGCCCTGCCAGGAATTCCATATTCCTGAGGCAGGAAGGAGCTGGGTGTGGGAAATCACTGCCCTGGGGTGAGTGAGGTGGTGCTCTTGGCACCAGCCCCAGCAACGGCCTCAGGGAACTGGGTGCAGCCGACCTGGCCCCCACCTACCCCTGTGCCACTGTTTCCTGGTCTGGCACCTCAGGGCTGCAGCCTCCTTCCTGCTTCTCCCGACAGCCCCCAAAACCCACATGGCTGTGGGTAGGTTCCCAAGAGCCTTGTGGATCTGGGTATGTTCCCAAAAACTACACAGATCTGGGCACACTCCCTCCGGCTCATTTATTGCACCCAGCCCGCGCCGCCCCAGCAGCTCCAACCCTCCATCCCCATCGAGCACCCTCCCCATGGCAGTTTCAGAGGGAGCTGTCACCCTACGGAGAGCTGGGGCCACCCCAGGGTGACCTCGGAGCTGGGATCACATCAGAGCCGGGACCGTGCCAGAGCCGGGGTTACTTGGCCAGCTTGAGGAGGCGCTGGATGTCAGGCTCCAGCTGGATTGTGGGGACGCGGGGACTGTAGCGCCGGAACGGCTCCCCCTCGGGCCCCACCAGGAACTTCTCGAAATTCCAGGAGATGTCGGAGCGCCGCACGGGGCTCCAGGTGACAAAGCGGGGCTCGCCCATCAGGTGTGCAGCCTCGTCGGCTGGCGCGGGCAGGTGAGCCTTGAGGTAGGCGAACACGGGGTGGGTGTCGCTCCCGTTCACCTGGCACTTCTGGAACAGGGTGAAGTTGGGCTCGAAGCCGCCCCCGGGCCGCACGTGCTTTAGGGTGTTGAGGATCTCCTCGTTGGTGCCGTTCTCCTGCGGCGGGGAAGTGGAAATCCGGGAGCTGTGCGTTTCCCAGCCCCCTCTCCCTCCCCGCCTCGTAGCCCACGAGACTTACCTGGTAGCCAAACTGGTTACAGGGGAAGCCCAGCACGACCAGCCGCCGGGGGTAGCGGGCTTGGAGCTGGTTGAGCTGGGTGTAATCCCGCACCGTGGTGCCTCAGAGCGACGCCACGTTCTCAATCAGGACCACGCGGCCCCGGAAAACGCCGAAATCCACCTTTTCCCCCTGCAGGGAGGTGGCGCTCAGGTCGTAGAAGGACTTGGCGATGGGGACGGTCATGGCTGCGGGCGCGGCTGCCTCCCCCCCGCGCCCGTACCGCCTCTTAAGGGCTTCCCGGTGCCCACGTCATGGTCCAAAGGTCTTCAGGCCCCGCCGCGGCTCGGGAGAAACCGGAGCTGCCCGTCCCACCCGTGGAAGGAGGAAGGTGGCGCGGGGCCAGGGCGATGCTCCACCTGCCTCAATAATTCATGGCACGGCGCGGTGCAGCTGCTCGTCCCAGTGCCCGCAGGATGAGGGATGCTGCCGGCCTGGCACAGCGTGTTCCCAAGGTTTGGGAATGACGGTGGGAATTGGGGAATAACAGGAGTCTGGGAGCTGGGGCTGTGTGGGGTGGAGGGCGGTGGGTACGGGTGCCCCAGCACTTCTTGCCTGGCGCTGCCTTGGCATTGCCTCTGGGGTCTCCTGTCCTGCTATCCCAGTGCCCACCAATCCCAGGGCCTGCTGGTCCCAGTGCCAGCTCAATCCTTGGGCCCGTCTGCTGTGGTGCCCACCATTGTCCTGGTACCTGCCCATCCCAGTGCCTGGCAGCATCTCGGTGTCCTCCTATATGCTAGTGACCAGCATCCCAGGAACCACCCATCCCAGGAACCACCCATCCAACTGGTGTTGGCCATGGCACCCTGCAGGTGCTATGTCCCATGTTCCCGTGCCCAGCCTGGAAAGGAGACACCATCCTTGCCGCCCTGGATCCCCCTCCATTATTGATCACTGCTCGGGTGTCCGTGCCCAGGCCATGCCCGCCGCACGCTGCTCCCTGTGCCGGTGCCCCTGGATGGTGACCACCACCACGGCATCGTGCCCACAGCCCCCCACCGAGCACACGGACCACCAGCACCTCCAGCATCACCTTTATTCTGCAAACCGTGTGTGTAAAACTCGGGGGTGCCCTCGGGCACGGAGTGGACACCGGGTGGGCACACAGCACCTGGACACCCCCACCCCACTCTGCACATCGGGGAGGGCACCCCCATGCCTTCTCCCCCCGCCCCGTTCCCTGTGGGGTGTCCCGTGTCCCTCCCCGCCTCCATGGTGACCGCCCCAATCCCGCCCCTATCGTGCCCCCTCCCGGCACAGCCGGGGGCCGGGTCAGGGGGGGTCCCAGCCCTCAACACCAGCAGGTCTTGGGGGTGTCCTCGCCCTGCAGAGGTTGCTGCTCCTCCTCCTCCAACCGGGCCAGGGTGGGGGCGCGGGGGGGCCCCCGCAGCTCCTCCAGCTCCTTGCGGTGCGCCTGCAGCACCAGCTCCGTCAGCCGCGTGAAGGACTGCGGGAGGGGGCATGTGAGCCCGAGAGAGCGCGCCCAGAACCCCTCCAGAACCTCCAGCCCCCCTCCCAGTCCCCTCGGGACCCCCCGGCCCTCCTCCCAGCCCCCCCATACCTCCTTGATGTTGAGGTTGCTGCAGGCACTGGTCTCGTAGAAATCCATCCCGTATTCCCTGGCCAACTGTGGCACCAGGATTTTGGCGGGGAGGGAGCGTGATTTGGTGGGGGGGGATTCAATAACCCCGCTTCCCCCCCCCGGAACGTGCACAGCCGGGCACGGACAGACGGGTGAGCTGGGGGGGGCTGGCATAGGGGAACACCCCGGGGCTGGGCACTGGGGGCTTTGGGGGTCCAGAGGTCCTGGCAGGGGTCCCTGGGTGCTTTAGGGGTGCAGGGGACCACGCTGGAGGTGTGAGGAGGGGTTGGGGGTTCCTGGACACCCTGGGGGTGCAGTGTGAGGGGGAAAGGGGGTTCCTGGATCCTCTGGGAGTGGGGGGGGTCAGCAGTCCCTGGGTACAGACTGCGGGGGGGGATTGTCCCTGGTCATGCTGGGGGGCACTGGGGATGTTTGGGGGCCCCAGGACACAGGTAAGGCTGCAGGAGGGCTGCTGGGGTCCATGGAGAATGCAGGGTGGGCTCAGGGAGGGACTGACTAAGCCAGGGGTAGAGGAGGGGGTACTGGATGATTTGGGGGTCTAGAGGTCCCAGGGAGACACTGGGGGGAGTCACTGGGTGCTTTAGGGGTGCAGAGGACCATGCTGGAGGTGCAGGGAGGGGTTGGGGGTCCCTGGATGTCCTGGGTGGGGAACAGGGAGATCTAAGATCAGCCCTTGGGGTGTACAACTACTGTGGGGGAGCAAGGGGGTTCCTGGATAGTGGGGGGGGGGGGATTTTGGGGGGGGGGGGGGGAGGGGGGAAGTTGGGGGGTTCCTGGACACAGGTAAGGCTGCGTGAGGGCTGTTGGGGCCCCTCGGGAGTGCAGGGGGGGGGCCCGACCACCCTGGGGGCGCAGGGGGTGGGGTCCTGCCCCCCCGGGGGGCACAGGCCAGCCCCCGCTCACCTGCAGCCCTTGCTCTTTGGGCACTTGCCTCTTGTGCTCCTCGTCCGCTTTGTTCCCGATGAGGATTTTCTGGACGCCGTCGGGCGCATACTGCGGGGGGGGGGGCGGTGTGAGGACCCCCCCACCACGGCGAGGGGACCCCCACCTCCCCCCCATGCACCTCTACCTCATCCACGTCGCTGGCCCACTTCACGATGTGCTGGTAGGAGCGCTCGCTGCTGATGTCATACACCAGGAAGATGCCCTGCGGGAGGGGGGGCCGGCCACTGACACCCCAAATCTGTGCCTCAGTTTCCCCTCTCCTGCACACCGGGATGGGAACCCCCCCCGTACCTGTGCCCGCCGGTAGTACTGCTTGGTGATGGTCTGGTACCGCTCCTGGCCGGCCGTGTCCCTGCCCGAGGACAGCAGGTCAGTGCCACCACCCGCGGCATGAGCTGGGCAGGGCTCAGCCCCCACCCCGGCTGGGGGAGCGGGACTCAGACCCCCCAGAATGCCCCCCCCGGGATCCAGTGCCGCCACTCACCAGATCTGTATCCGCACCTTGATCCCGTCCACCTCGATCGTCTTCATCTTGAAGTCGACACCTGGGACGGGGACGGGAGAGGGGACGGGGGTGTCCCGGTGTTCCCCACCGCTGGAGCTGCTGTCACCGGGGGCGCTCCGGTTCCCTCCTGGCCCACCCCAAGCCCCGCCGTGGCCCGGTGCTGGTGCCCACACCCGCTGCCAGGCCTGGCAAGAGGTGCCAGGTAGGTGATCCCGGTGCTCCCGGTTCCTCAGTGCTACGGCTTCCCAGTGCTGTGGCTGCCCACTGCTCCCAGTTCCCGGCTGCATGCTGCTCCCGGTTCCCCCGTGCCGGAGATGCCCAGTGTTCCCGGTTCCCCCGTGCCCATGATTTCCTGGCTCCCAGATGCTCCCGGTTCCCCGAAGCCGCGGCTCTCCGGTGCCCCCGGTTTCCCAGTTCCCGGGTATTGCGACTCCCGATGCTCCCTGTTCCCTGGTTCCCAGAGTTTTCCCACTCTCCGGTTCCCCGTTTCCCCGGTGTTGCAGCTCCCCAGTGCCCACGGTTAACCGTATCCCCGTTGCTCGCAGTTTCCCGGTGCCCCCGCTTTTCCCGTGCCCGCCACTCCCCGGTTCCCCAGTGCCCACGACTCCCAGGTGCCCTGGTTTTCCGTTTCCCCGATCCTCTGGCTTCTCAGCTCCTCTGTACTCCCCCCTTCCCCAGTGCCCACGGTTTTGCCCCTCCCTGGTTTCCCGGTTCCCAGATGCTGTGGCTCCCTAACACCCCCCAGTTCCCACGGTTTTCCCGCTCCCCAGTTGCCCGGTTTTCCGTTTCCCCGGTGCTGCAGCCTCCCGGTACTCGCGGTTTCCCGGTGCCCACGGCTCCCTGCTTCCCCAGTGCTGCGGCTCCCCAGTTTCGCGGTGCTCCCTGTTTCCCGGTGCCACGACTCCCCGGTTCCTCAGTTCCCCGGTTTCCCTTTCCCCCGCTACTGCGGCTCCCACCGCTCCCGTTTCCCCGGTGCTGAGCCTTCCCACTGCTCCCGGCTCCCCGATGCTCCCGGTTCCCCGTTTCCCCGGTGCTCCCGTTTCCCCGGTGCTCCCGCTTCCCCGACGCTCCCGGTTCCCCGTTTCCCCGCTCCCGCCGCCGCGCGCTGCCGCTGCCGGTACCGATGGTGGAGATGTGGGCGGGGTGGAACTGGTTGTCGGTGAACCGGCAGAGCAGGCAGGTCTTGCCCACGCCCGAGTCCCCGAGCAGCAGCAGCCGGAACAGCACGTCGTACTGCTTGGCCATGGCGGGCCCGGGCACCGGGGCCGCACCGGAGCTGCGCCGCCGCCGCGCCGGGCCGGGCTGGCACCGGGGGATGCACCGGGGCGGGGCGAGGGCGGCGGCGGCGGGAGGGGGCACCGGGGAGTGGGGGGGGGAACCGGGGGATGCTATGGGGAACGGGGAGGGGACACCGGGGATGCGGGGGAGGGAGCACCGGGAGTGCACGGGGGATGCACCGGGTGCGGGGCGGCACCGGGGGATGCTGTTGGGAAACGGGGTGGGGACATGGGAGAAGCACCGGGGGAACCGGTGAGGACACCGGGGAACGCTCCGGAGCACCGGGAGAGGGACACTGGCGTGCGCAGAGGAAGGAGAACCCGGGATACACCGGGCGTGCAGCAGGGGATGACCCGGGGGATGCTCCGGGGCACCGTGGGGAATTGCAGGGAAGCTCCATGAGGGACACGGGGGAAGCGGGACCGATGGGGACACCGGGGGATGCTCTGGAGCACCGGGAGGGACACACAGGGGAGGCACCGGGGGATACGTTGGGGATGCTCTGGAAAACAGGAGATGGGAGAAACGGGGGAGGTACCAGGGGGACCAGTGGGGACACTGGGGATTCTCAGAACACTGGGGGATGCTCTGGGGGCACTGGGAAGGAGACACAGGGGTGCAGCAGGGGACACTGGGGTGACACATGGAGCTGCACCGGGGGAGTGAGTGACACTTTGGAAGGATGGGATGGCATCCAGGGGGGCCTGGACAAAGGTGGGCCCATGGGAACCTCGTGGGGGTCAAGGAGGCCAAGGGCAGAGTTGGCACAGGGATCGGGACAACTGCCGGGATCAGTGTGGGATGGGGGTGATGGGATGGAGAGCAGCCCAGAGGAGAGGGATTTGGGGGTGCTGGATATGACCTGGCAGCCCAGAAAGCCAATGGTGTCCCTGGCTGTGCCACTGGCAGCAAGGGCAGCAGCGAGGGGGGATTGTCCTGCCCTGCCCTGCTCAGGTGACATCCCACCTGGAGTACTGTGCCCAGCTCTGGAGTCCTTGGCATGGGAAGGACATGGAGCTGCTGGAGCAGGGCCAGAGGAGGCCATGGAGATGATCCGAGGGTTAGGGACAGGCTGGGAGAGAGCTGGGGGTGTCCAGTCTGGAGATGGGAAGGCTTCAGAGAGACCTCAGAGCTCCTTGCAGTGCCTAAAGGGGCTCCAGGAGAGCTGGAGAGGGACTTGGGACAAGGGCCTGGAGGGACAGCACAAGGGGGAATGGCTCCAAAGTGGAAAAGGGGAAAGTTAGTTGGGATATTAGGGAGAAATTCTTTACTGTGAGGGTGGTGAGGCACGGGAATTGATTGCCCAGAGAAGCTGTGGCTGCCCCTGGATCCCTGGGAGTGTCCAAGGCCAGGTTGGATGGGGCTTGAAGCAACCTGGCCTGGTGGCAGGTGTACCCGCCCAAGGCAGGGGGTTGGCACCGGACGAGCTCCCTTCCAGAATCCCAAATCATGGCTTCGACTGTGACGTCATGCATGACGTCACATCGCGATGACGCAGCGCCCTCCCGGCATGCGCGCCGGGGCCGGGCGGGGAAGGGGCGGGGCCAGATGTGAGGGGCGTGTCCGGGGGGCGTGGCCCCCTGTCCCCTCCCGGCCGCCGTCGCCGCTCCCCGCGGGCCGCAATGGCGGGAGCGGCCCCCGGGCCCGGCGGGCGGCGGCGGCTGCGGGACGACGGGCTGCGCACCTGCACCTCCGCCGAGCAGGTGTGCGGGGCTCGGGGGGCCGCTGCGGTGCTCGGCGACGGGGCTCTGGGGGGGCCTAGGAGTGGGGTCGCCAGGCTGCAGCGGGACTGGGGTGCGGGGTCTGCGGTGCCGCGGGGCCGGCCCTGGGGCTGCCGTGGCGCTGCGGGGCCGCGGGGCTGGTGTGGGGGGTGCCGGGCGGCCGTGGGACCGGCTGGTCCCTGCCCCAGTTTCCCCACGCCAGCCGCTGGCCGCACACCCACCGCTGTCACAACAGCTCGGTCACCCGGAGAGGGGTTTTTGGGGGGCTCGGGGGGTGCTGCCACCCACCAGCCGCTGCAGCCCCCGGGCGACACCCACGGGGGCTGTGACACGTCCCCCAGAACTAATTCGGAGCGGGTGAGAGGTCCTGGGGGGCAGCCAGACCCCCTCCTCCCGCCCTCTGTCCTGATCCAGCCGCTGGCAGCTCCCCTGGGTGCCGGGACGGGGTAAAAAGTGACTGCTGGTTTCCCAATCCTTGGAATTCCTGCTCAGTTCCATCCTGGCAGGACACAGTGCCATGCATGTGGGTGGGAGGCTGCCCCTCCCAAACCCTGAGGCCGATCCTGGGGTATTTCCTGGAGGATTATCCTGGGTCCTGGGTCGGGGGTGTTGAAGTCCCTGGTTATCCCAGCATGAGTGGGAGGAGCGTGTTTTCCATGGGGATCCCAGGATGAACCAAACTCCAGCTGGATTTGTAAAGCAGCACCAGATGGTGTTGGACTCTGGCATAATTTGGGGCACAAAGCTCCTGGCAGCTCCCACTTTGGTTTTACTGGATGAGACGGGGCCATGAGTCGGATAAAGCCCTGGGATGGGGTAGAAGCTGCGGGGCTCAGTGGGGATCATTTTGGGATGTGCAGAGCCACTTCCCAGAGCTCACCACAGTCTTTATTCCCTCTTTCCTCGCTAAGTCCAAGGTGGAGGACATTGTGCAGGAGGTCTATGACGCCTACAAGACAAACCATCACTCCTCGCAGTGAGTCCCAAAGTTCCCGATATACATAAATAATTCCCATCCCAAAAAAAAGCAACAACTCTGGCTGCGGTGGGATCCTGCCTCTCCTGCCATTGCCCCCCTGCTTTTCCAGGCCACCCTGCCTGCTCATCCCTGTCCTCCCTGTCTCCCAGGTATGTCCTGCAGCGGGAGAAGCACTTCCATTACCTGAAGAGAGGCCTCCGGCAGCTCACCGAAGCCTATGAGGTACTGGGAATGCCGGATATCCCGCCCTGGAGCCGCTGGCTGGGGCGAACCCCTCACCCCAGGGCTGTCATCAGGATTGTCACCGGGGGTTTGCCAGCCCCAGAGTGGACACAGCGTTCCCTGTGTGCTCGTGGGATCCAGTGATGCTCCGGGGATTCTCTTTCCTGTCCCCTCACTCCTGCCTGTTCCTGCAGCACCCTATGTCCAGTGCCACTGCCTGACTGTCCCCTCTGTCCCCTCAGTGTCTGGATGCCAGCCGCCCCTGGCTCTGCTACTGGATCCTGCACAGCCTGGAGCTGCTGGATGAGCCCATCCCGGAGTCGGTGGCCTCTGAGTAAGTGGTGGGAGCCGGGGGGGGACCCCCACCCTTCCATGGCCAGCGTCCCCACGGGCCACCCGCGTGACTCTGGAGGTGCCACCTCCCGCTGTCCCCAGAGCAAAGGAGCGCTTTGTCTCCCTGTCGCCGTCAATGCCGCCCATTCTTCCGGAGGCTCCCTCGTGACGGCAGAGATGGGGGGGGTGACACCCCCGGCTCCGGCCTCGGTGGGGGTTCACAGGGCTGGGAGGGGACATAACGCCCTGCCGGGGCGACACAGGTAACAATGAGCCCCTTGCCCACTTTCCTGCAGCGTCTGCCAATTCCTGAGGCGCTGCCAGAGCCCCCAGGGTGGATTTGGAGGGGGTCCCGGGCAGCACCCCCACCTCGCCCCCACCTACGCTGCCGTCAACGCGCTCTGCATCATCGGCACCGAGGAGGCCTTCGGCATCATCGACAGGTCTGGGGGCCGGGGGAGCTGGGGGGGGGACGTGGGGGGTGTGTCCCCCTTCTCTCACAGCCGCTGGCTCCTGCAGGAAGAAGCTCCTGGAATACCTGTACTCTTTGAAGCAGCCGGATGGCTCCTTCCTCATGCACGTGGGCGGAGAGGTGGATGTCAGGTGGGTGAGGGCCGTTTTGGGGGGCTGGGGCACTTTTGGGGAGCCAGTGCTGGGAGCTGGTGATGATTTTGGGAGCCGGTATCGTTTTGGGGAGCTGGTCCCATGGTGATGAGCTACTTTGGGGTGCTGTAGCACGGGGCTGGTGTCAGCAGCTGGCGCTGTTTTGGGGAGCCAGTGTAATTTTGGGGAGCCAGAGCTGCAGCAGGGAGCGGGTGCCGCATCCCTGCGTGCCCTTTTCCCACATCCCTGAGCACCATTTTCCCGCAGGAGTGCCTACTGTGCCGCCTCAGTGGCCTCACTGACCAACATCCTGACGCCCGCGCTCTTCTCCGGGACGGCCGAGTGGATCGCAAGGTGAGATTTGGGGACGGGGGGAGCACACGGGACGGCATTCCTGGCGCCGGTGCCACCCTGACCCTGCTCCCACAGGTGCCAGAACTGGGAGGGCGGGATCGGCGGCGTGCCGGGCATGGAGGCGCACGGCGGCTACACCTTCTGCGGCATGGCCGCGCTGGTCATCCTCCAGCAGGAGCATCTGCTCAACCTCCGGAGCCTGCTGGTGAGTGATCCCTGCCCGGGGTATAGGGTGTCCCATCCCACTGGCGATCCCTGATCCCACACTGGCTCCGATCATCCCGCAGCACTGGGTGACCGGGCGGCAGATGCGCTTCGAGGGCGGATTCCAGGGCCGCTGCAACAAGCTGGTGGACGGGTGCTACTCCTTTTGGCAAGCCGGGCTCCTGCCCCTGCTCCATCGGGCACTCCATGCCAGGGGTGAGTTGTCATGGGCTTCCTGTGCTCCCCAGAATGGCATCTCCAGGGATTTGACACCTCCTCCTGGTGTTTCTCCTCCGTGTTTCCTCCCAGGTGACACAGCGCTGAGCATGGCGCACTGGATGTTCGACCAGCTGGCGCTGCAGGAATACATCCTCCTGTGCTGCCAGTGCCCGGCCGGGGGGCTGCTGGATAAGCCAGGAAAGTGAGTGATGGGGGGAACACGGGGCTGCCCAGCCCCCCAGGCTCCCCCTCAGCATCCCAATATGTCCCTACGCGCAGATCCCGGGATTTCTACCACACCTGCTACTGCCTGAGCGGGCTGGCCATTGCCCAGCACTTCGGAAGCGGAGACCTCCACAACGAGGTGGTCCTGGGTATCCCTGAGAACTGCCTGGTAGGTGCTGGACATTGCTGGGGTGGGCAGGGCTGAACTTCCAGGGCTCCACAGCGCCGGGAAATGCGGATCCGATGGAGGTAGAGAGAGCTGGGATTCAGCCTGGAGAAGGGAAGGCTCCAGGGAGAATTTAGAACCGCTTCCAGTGCTTAAAGGAGCTCCCATAGAGCTGGAGAGGGGCTTTGGACAAGGGCTGGGAGTGACAGGATAAGAGGGAATGGCTCCAAAGTGAAAAAGGGGAAATTTAGATGGGATATTGGGAAGAAATTCTTCCCTGTGAAGGTGGTGAGGCTCTGGGACAGGTTGCCCAGAGAAGCGATGGCTGCCCCATCCCTGGAGTGTCCAAGGCCAGGTTGGACAGGGCTTGGAGCAACCCGGTCTGGTGGAAGCTGTCCCTGCCCACAGTGGGTTGGACTACACGATCCTCAAGCCCCTTCCCATGCAAACCCCTTCAGAATTCCATGACTAACCTCTTCCATCCCTCTCTCTCTCCCACAGCAGCCCACGCACCCCGTCTACAACATCGCCCCAGAGAAGGTGGCGAGGGCAGTGATGCACTTCCTGCAGTATCCCGTGCCCAGCCTGGATCCGGCACCTGCTGCCGACTAGGGGGGGTTGTCCCGCTGCCGCCTGGGGGTCCCGCGGCCCCGGAGTGTGCGGCCCAGCCCAGCCCATCCCGTGGCGTGGTGGCCTGGCTGGCACAGCGAGGTCCTCAGGGTGCTAGCAATACCAAAACCCAGCCTGCCCCGGGCCGCGCGTCCCGCTGCCATCCCGGCCGGAGCCAGGTGGGACACGGGCTGCGGCAGAGCTTTTTGGCATCAATAAACCAGAAGTGACACCCTGCCGTGTGCTGGGGGCCCTGGGGACACGGGGCAGGAGGTGACACCGTGTCTGGCTCTGGTGGCACCACTTCCCTCATTCCGAGAACACGCGGTGACCACAGGGGAAGATAAATTAAGTGGAATTTTGGCTTTTTTTTTATTATTTATAGTCTTATAGTAAAGGGAAGCCTTAACTTGCAAGACAACTCTGGGCAGTATGTACAACATACCTTAAATCCATGGAATGGCATCAAAATGGGGGGAAAACGGGCACCTACGGGGCAGGGACGGGCCACTGGAGTTTGGATAATGCCACGGAGGTGGGAAGGGGCCAAAGGAGGGGAAAAGGAGGAGGAGGAAGAGGGGGGGGACAGGACCCCCCAAGCCCGGCTCTGTACCAGGTCGTGCTCCGCCGACTCGGGCAGGTGGAGTTTGCACACGGAGAAAATAAATAGGGAGACCCCCCCCCAGTGCTTGCTCCCTTTTTTTGGGGGGCTGCCCGGCTCCTCCCCGCTCCGGACTGCGCTGGTCCCCGGCTATAAATAGAAATGCTCCTATAAAACCAGGAGGGACAGGGGAGGGGGGTCACTAGCAGGGGGGGCAGCAATAGGGAGGTCTCCCTGATCCCCCCCCAAGTCTTTCGGCTCGGCCTGGCCGGCTCCCCCTGGGGCCGGCGTGGTAGGAGCAGGGAAAGGGCCGGGGAGGGCTGGAAAGCTGCAGTCCGAGAGCTTCTAGGAGCGGAGGGAGCGAGTCCTGCCGCGGGCCGGGGGCCGCCGGGGGGGCCTAACTGGCCTCCATGCGCAGCTTCTTCCTGCTCTGCGGCTCGTCGGGCTCCGAGTCGGAGCTGGAGTCGGAGCCGCCGTCGAAGGCGGAGATGGCGCTGCCCTTGGGGTTGGTGTAGAGGCTGTTGTCCGCAGGGTAGCTGGCCTGGAGCTGGGCACTGGAGCGGGCCTTCTCCAGCGCACGCACTGCGGGGACGGCACGGTCACCCTGCGCCCGGCCCCCGGGATCACAGCTCCTGCCACACCCCAGCTCCCATGGGATCCCGCATCATGGCTCCTGCCACACCCCAGCTCCCACCAGCTCCTGGATCCCAACCCCTGCTGGACCCCAGCTCCTGGGCCCCAGACCCTGCCAGACCCCGTCTCCAATCGGATCCCAGCTCCCACCTTGCTGCTCCAGCAGCGCGTTCTGCCGCTTGAGGTCGTCGATGTCCTGCTGGTGTGTGTGGTTTTTCCGGCGCATGTACTGGATGTACTCTGTGGCTTTATCCAGGATTTGGGCCCGGGATGCCTGTTGCAATAGTGGGAAAAGCCAGAGGCAAGATAAAGACCTAGTCCAGTGGGAAAACCATGGGATTTCATCTGCCTCATCCCACCCTGGCTCCACAGCCTGGCTCTGGTCTTCACTGGGGACTCCCATGGTGGGACAGAGCCTTGGGAATGTCCCAAAACACGAAGCCTGGACTCTGGGTGGGCATGTGTCCGTGCTCCCAGCACGCTCCATAAACTCACCTTCTCTCCCTGGAGTGAGGGCACGGAATCCCGCAGGCTGTGGAAGCTGTCCTTGATGTGGTCCCTGCGCTTGCGCTCCAGCGCGTTGTGATGAGCCCGTTTGTCGGCCTAGGAGGGGGGGACAGGGGTGGCACTGGAGGGGGCCGCCACCTGCACCCGCAGAATTCCTTCTGGGAAGCGCTGTGGGAGCCCGGCTGCGCCCCTGGGGCGGCTCCGCGGCCGTGACGCCGCCGGCTTAGCCGCGAGGGCGGGGAAGGAGGCGGCTCCCGGTGCTTTCGGTTTTCCCGGCTTCCTGCTGCCGGGGCAGCCCCGGGCTCCGGAGGGGGGATAAAGCACCTTCGCCCTGGAACGTGGTTTCCCCCCACCAAAACAACCAGGCACAAGCCCCCCTCTGCCAACCCCATGTACAGTACACCCCTCCAATACTCCCCAAATACGGCCCCACGCCCCCCTAAAATGACACAGCCCCACACATTCTCCCCCCCAGGCCCCCCCATTTTACCCCAAAAGACCCCGCACTCCTCCTGCCCTAAAGAGCCCCAGATCCCTCTCCACAAGTCCCGCAACCCCACTGGCGACCCTCCCCATAACATTCCCATCCCCGCAGGACACCCCCAAACCCCTTTTCCCCCACAAGACTCCCGGCCCCGCAGATCCCCCTGTGTGTCACAGCTCCCGGCAGACCCCAGCCCCAAACGTGTGTCCCCTCCCAAGAAGAACCCCAACCCCACACGACATCCCCAAACCCACCCTCCCTCTCCCCAAGACCCCGCTCCCCCCGATCCCCTTCCGTGTCACCCCCTCCCAAGATCCCCCCCCCACACTCCCACCCACGTGCTCCCGATCCCGGGGGGGGCTGCGGAGGGGGCCCCCCAGCGACCTACCGCGGACTGGAACCTCGGCTGCTCCTCCTGAGGAGCCCCGACCCAGGTGACGAGGAGGAAGAAGAGGAAGAGGAAGAAGATGGTGGAGGGGGGGGGCGCCGCCATATGAGGGAAGAACACACACAAACCAAACGTTACCCCATTCCCAGCGCTCTTAGGGCGGGGAACGGCTGCGGGGGGGGGTTACCGCGGGGCTGTCCCGGGACCGGGGACCCAACTCACGTCGCTCTCCACCTCGATGTCATCGTTGTCGCTCATCGCTCCCGCCCGGGTGAAGCCGCGGGCCGCGCCGCCACAACAACAGCCCGCACCGCGCATGCGCGGGGGGGCGCTGCGGGCAGCAATGGCGCCGGGCGGCGCGAAGGACCACGGGAGTTGTAGTTTGGTGTGGAGCGGAAAGAGCTTCTTCCGGCGCGGGACTACAGCTCCCGGCGCACAGCGCGTTGCACGCCGGGAGTCGTAGTCCCGGCTTATAAAAAGGCGTTGAGGGGGCAGCGCGCGGCCTCGGATGGAGGAGGTGAGCGCGGAACGGGCGGAGGGAGGGGATTTATTGAGGGAAAAGTGGGGTGGGAGGGCTCGGGGTTGCGATGGAGGGGGGGCGGTCTATGAGGCCAGCATGGGGGTTGCAGACTTAGCAGGGGGAGCTGTGGAGTCGGTCCGGGGGGGCTGCAGGTCTGCCTTGGGGGCTGCAGGACAATGGCAAGGGGGGCCCTGCAGGTTTAGCAAGGGGGGCTGTGGCCCTGGTCTGTGGGTCTGCCCAGGAGGATACAGGGTTGCCCGGGGGGGCTGTCGGCCTGCCTGGGGGGGGCTGCAGGGTTGGGCTGGGGTGCTGTGGTTCTGTCTGAGGGGCTGCACCCCAGCTTAGGGGACTGTGGGCACGACCTGCAGGGCCGCGGGTCTGCCTGGGGGTCTGTACCACAGTTTGGGGGTCTGTGAGCCTCCCTGGGGGGCTGTAGGTCAATCTGGGGGCCTGTGGACCTGACCGGGGGGCGCTGTGGGCTGCTTTGCTGGGGGGGCTGCAAGCCTGACCTGAGGGGGTTTGGGGCCCACTGGGGGGGGTTTGGGCTTCCCCAGGGAGGGCAATGGCCCCGCTCGGCGCTGAGGGCAGGGCGGGGCCGGGCTGTCCCTATCCCAGCTGCTCCCCGTCCTCTCTGGGCTGCTCGTCCCCGCGGGCAGCCCCTGCCGGGCTCTCCCTGCCGTCCTGCTGCTCCCCGCCGCTCTCGGAGCCGGTCTCGTCCGAGTTGTCCTCCTCCAGGTAGCGGTACCCGCAGGACTTGTGGCGTGGGCGCGGCAGGCGGGGCAGCCGGTATTCCACGCGCCGCGCCAGCTTCCGCTCCATCCACAGGTACGTCCCCACCGCCACCACCAGCGTCAGCAGCAGCATGGACAGCTTGGCCTGCGGCACAGCAAGGTTTGGGATCCGGAGAGCTTGGAACGTCCCAAGGCTGGGCTGGGGCGCACCTGGGGCTCACCTTCATGGGCAGCCCGGACCACAGGTAGACAGCGAAGATGGCCAGGGCCTGCCACCAGTGGTAGATGGTGAAGATGAAGTCTTGGCGCTCCTTGTTCTTGTACAACATTCCCAGGAGAACTGCGGCAGAGACCAGAATCAGCGCCCCCTTCCCGTGCCGTGGTCCCCTTGGCATGGGGGACAACGGGACAACCGCAGTGGGTGTGTCCCGCTGTGCC
Source organism: Neopelma chrysocephalum (assembly GCF_003984885.1). Classification (NCBI taxonomy): domain Eukaryota; kingdom Metazoa; phylum Chordata; class Aves; order Passeriformes; family Pipridae; genus Neopelma; species Neopelma chrysocephalum. The sequence goes on along the minus strand of NW_020897771.1, from coordinate 767,744 downwards.
AGGTTGCGGTGCCAGGGTGAGTGGGGAGAGGATGCGTGGAGAAGCTGGGGGCAGCCAAGGCATTTTGGGCACCGCCAAAGCTGCTTTTGGGACCACTACCGATGATGCTTTGGGGATAACGGAGACATTTTGGGGACCGCCAAGGCTGTTCTGTTTTTTTTCCCACCACTCACTGCTGATTCCAGTCTTGTTGAGGGCGCTGCCCATGCCCCAGAGTGCGGCGACGCTGTAGAGCAGCGGTGCTTGTGCCTGCTGCCGGGGCTCCGGCGCCCAGCAGAAGAGCATCACCAGGAGTCCGGCGTGGATGATGGTCCCAGCCAGGAGCGGGATTTGCCGGCGCAGGCGCAACATGCTCAGGGCCAAGCTGGAGCATGCCGAGGCAGAGAAGCCGTAGGCCATGAGGAGATACGCCAACTTCTCCAGCCCCAGGGTGCACACGCCGTAGTTCTGCAGTGAGGGTGGGCTCAGTGTCACGCAGCCCCGCTCCCTCACCCCCTGCCCCATCCCAGGTCCTACCAGGGAGAATCCGGTGCAGACAAAGAGCACCTCGAAGCCGCTGTAGATGAACAGCGGCAGGAGGTGCTGCAGGCGATAGTCCCGCATGTGCTTGAAGGGCAGCTGGAAGATGTTCCCCCAGCCGATGCTGCGCATGTCGATCTCCTCCATGGGCCGGTACGCGGCGCCGCACAGCACCAGCACCTGCGGAGCGCCCAAGGTGAGGCGCCGCCCTCGCCCAGCCCGGCACCGTCCCCTCCCGCCCGGCGCTCACCACCAGCATGGCGAGGAAGGCGGCGGCCATCAACGCGCTCTCCACGACGATGAGGTTGACGCTGCGGGGCAGGCTCTGCAGCACCGTCTTGTTGAAGCCGGGCAGTGTGCCGTGGCTCAGGGTCCCTGCCGGGGGGGGGACACGCCACAGTTAACCCCAGCGGGGTGGGGGATAGAGGCTCCCGGTGCCACCTCACACCCCCGTGGCCTCACCGCAGTGCTTCACTGCGAACAGCGTGTGGTTGAGCTGGTACAGGTAGTTGTTGAGGAAGAAGACCATGGGCATCTGAGCGCAGACGAAGCTCAACTACGAGACGTAGAGGGAGGGCAGGCTCAGCGCTGCCAGTGCGGCCCCCCAGTCCATCCCGCCCATCCCACCGGCGCTCACGTGGAAGCAGGAGTAGAAGATGGTCTGGAAGATGATGATGTAGGCGTTGCAAGCGTCCCGCGGTGCCCGCACCTTCTCCTGCTCCTCCTTGTAGTTGACATACTCGTAGTACTTCTGGGCCATCCTGCACGGCACAGCAGGTCAGCCGGCACCCCCCGTGCCCCCCGCCCGCCCACCCGATGCCTACCGCGTGATGTAGTTGCCCATGGAGGCCCAGAGGGGCACAATGACCATGCCGATGGCCACAGCGGAGGGCACCAAGGTGTAGTAGCGCTCCCAGTAGTTGCTGGAGACGAAGAGGGCGTAGATGCCCACCGCCAGGAACATGGCCCACTTGGTGCCGAAGAACCTGCCGGGGCAAGGAGTGGGCAGCGTGGGCAGCCGTGCTGGTGTGCCGTGCCAGCCGGGAGCGTGGCGGGGCCGTACCTGATGAGGATGGGTGTGTAGAGCAGCGCCGCCACGGGCGTCACGTTGATGCCCATCAGCACCTTGTGGTCGATGTCCTCCAGCTGGATGTTGCTGTACTTCACCTCCCGGTAGGTCTCATCATAGTGAAGGATCAGCTGCATCTGCAGCAGGCCTGCAGGGGGTCCAGGGGTGGTCACCGCGTGCTCTGAGCACCCCGGATTGTTTTGGGGACCCCTGGGAGGTGCCCATACCCAGGTATACGCCGTAGGTGAGGGTGCCTGCCAGACTGGCGGCCACCACATTCTTGATGATGCCGAGACGCTTGCGGCGGAAGTACTTCTGCTCCTCCTCCTCCTCATTGTAGTCGGGGTGAGCGCCCACAAAATCGTCCAGCTACAGGTGACCCCGGCAGTCAGACCATGGGCATGGCCACCACAGGCCTGCCCCCCCACCACCCCAGTTCCCTCCCCCGGCCTCACCTGTGTCTCTGTCCCCTCAGTGCCCAGCCCGGCACCTGGCACCATCTTGGCCCCATCCTGGCAGCAGTCAGGGTCCTTCTCCATCACTGCTTCTGGGGGGACCCTGGATGGTGCCAGGATGGGGGGGGAACCTGTTGGCACACCAAGTCTTGTACTCATGTGTCTTGCACCTCTGTGTCCTTCTCACCCAGACCCTGCGCCCCCTGACTCTGCACCCCTGTGCCCAGCACCCCCAGACCCTGTGCCCATGTGCTCTGCACCCTGAGAGATGCACCCCCAGACCTGCACCTGTGACTTGTACCCCCAGTCCTTGTACCCCTAACCCAACCCCTGCACCCACGTACCCAGCACCCCCAGATCCTGAACCCATGACTTGCACCCCCAAATCCTGCACCCGTGACTTGCACCCGTGTCCGGCTCTCTGCACCCACGTGCTCTGCATGCCTACACCCTGCACCCCTGAACTCAGCACCGCCACCCCCCCCCCCAGCATTGCACCCCCCAGAACTGCACCCCCGGGCCCAGCACCCCCAGCCTCCACCGCACCCCCTCGGCACGCCGACCCCAGTCCCGGTACCCGGTGCCAGAGCCTCCCGGGGCGGGGCGGTCGCCGCTTCCTCTTTCGGACGGGGCGGGCGGGACGGGGGTGGTTAAAGGAGCCGCTCCCAGATTTCCCCCCCCGTCCACCCCCGCACCTCTCGTGTCCCCCCGGATTTCCCCTCGGCTCCCGCACCCCGGTCCCTGCCCGCAACCCCCAGTGCCCCGCACCCGCCCTCAGCAACCCGAACCCCACAGCACCCATGACCCTGACCCCCCCCGCACCCACCGCTCCCCCGTTGCACAAGAACCCTCAAACCCCCCCCAAACTCCCCTCCCCAGCCCCTCTGTACCCCCGCAGCCTCCCCGGCGCTCCCACCAGACCCTGGGCTGGGTGCTGCCTCCTCGGGGTGCCCCGTGGCAGTGAGTGCTGGTCCCGGGCACTCTCGCTTCCCCTTCCCGGCCTGGGGGATGTGCCAGAGTGCCTGGGCGGGGGGGACACCCCAGTCTGGGGGTATGAGGCACTGCTTGCCCTGCTTGTCACCCCAAAGCCAGGGCTAGGAGGGTGCCCGGGTGCGTGACATGGCAGGGTGCCCCGGGGCAGGGTGGGGGGGACATGGGCAGGGCAGGAAGGGGGTGACATCTTCAGGGCAGGATCTGACCCAGCCGGTAGCGGGGGATTCTTGACGTGAGATTCTTACCAGGGTGCTGGTTCCTACAGGATGAGTGGGATATGTGGGGAACAGCCGCAGAAGGGTCATGGCAGTGGGGCAGGGGCAGCGCCCATCCCAAGGGCCCCCCATACCCCAGGCAAGGGTAGCCACCCTGGAGTGCCAGGGGGAAAGGGACCTCCCTGGGCATGGTCCTGGGAGCAGGATGAGGAGTGTCAGTGGGAACCTCATGGGTCAGGGTGGTCCTGGGAGCAGGATGATGCGTGTCTATTGGTTGCGAAACACTTGGGAAGTAGGATGAGGGCTGTCTATGGGACCCCCTGGGTTAGGGTGGTCATGGGAACAGGTCTGTGGGGTTCCAGCGGATCAGGGTGGTCCTGGGAGTGGGGTGAGGTGTGCCTGTGGGGTCCCAGTGGGTCAAAGTTCATGGTGGTGGTTTGGTGGCCGTGGGAATTCTCCAGTGCCACTGTCCCATGGGGGAGGTCCCATCCCATCCTATCCTATCCCAGCCCTTGTCCCCACTGCCAGCCCCATGGAGGCGGGGCCCAATCCTGCCCACCCCTGGCCGTGGGGCCCAGCCACTGGCCCCACAGCATTTAGGGGCCCCCGAGCCTCAGCAGTGGCCACCTGGACTCGTGCTCCTGCAGCCCCTGCGCAGCTCCCAAGGTAGGCACTGCGGGGTCCCCAAAACCGGCATCCCCTGCGGGGCACCCCCTTAGCATCCCCCATGTAGGTGGGGGTTGTGAGGCATTGGGGGGGTTCCCTCGAGGAAGGGGGTGGGTGCCTTAGGCATGGAGAGGAATGGGAGGACAGATGTGGGGCTGCAGCTCTGTCCCCCAGATTTGGGGATGTCTTGTCCCTGAGGTCCCCATGGGTGACCCCACATCAGGTGAGAAGCCCGGGCAGGTCAGTGTCCAGAGGCTGGCAGTCATCCCGGGAATCTCAGGCATCTCCCGGGGCCTCAGGCAGCAGCACTGGGCTGAGTCACCTCGACAACCAGGACGGCCCCCGAGCACCAAACCGCCCTTCAAAGGTGCCGCAGGCAGGTGACTCCTCTTGGGATTGAGCCGGCAGCTCCTGCGCTTCAATCCCGGCATAAACCACCCCCGTCTCTCCCCAGCACCACCACACTCTCCATGGAGACCGGCAGCTCCTTCCAACAGCTTGGCATGCAGCAGCCCCTCGAGCCCCCTGGGCAGCAGCCCCTGGGCTATGGCAAGTGCAGCACCGCGGGCAGTGATCCCGGCAAAGACGTTGGGAAAGCTGCCGGGTGCAGTGGAGGTGGTGGGATCGGGAAGGGACCAGTGCCGTTGGTCTGCAGCACTGTATGGTGAGAACAAGGGGCTGGGGACAGGAGGGAGACAGGAGGGTGGGCTGGGGGGCTGTGGCAGTGCCAGTACAATGGGGACCCAGGTTGGTGCTTGGGAACAAGTCTGGGATCTGTGGGCCACCACATTCCAGCATGGCCCAAGGGAGAAGGTGGGATCTGCCAGGAACAGTGCCATGTTGGGCTGCTCCCGGCAGCAAGGGAAAAACACAAGTGTGTGGACTCCCTGCCCTGTCCCCAGGGAATCTGGGGCTCCAGTTCGATGCTGGGATGGGACGACATGGATCTGGGGTGACATGATGCTCTGAAGAGCTGGGATAGGGCGGGGGTCCCTCTGACACCTCCATCCCTGCAGCGGGAACCCCTATGCTGGGCTGGTGAGCCACCTGCGGGCATCCTGGCTCTCTGGAAAGACACGGCCCCTGGAATACCGCACGGCCCAGCTGGAGGCCCTGGGACGCTTCCTGGATGATAAGAAGGAGGAGATCCTGGAGGCCACCGCTGCGGACATGGGCAAGGTGAGAGGGGGCTGGGATTCAGGGGCCACTGTCATCATGTCTTTGGGGTCCTTCATGCCCCTTTGTCTGGCTGTTGCATCCTCGTGGGGGTCAAGGCATGGGGTATCTCCTCTCCAGGGTCCTGTGTCCCTCTAGGTGTGCTTTAGGGCTGGTGTGGCGCATCCATAGGTGCTGGGTCCCCTCAGATCCAGGGACAGCGGAGGGACTGTGCTGCTTATCCCATCCCTAGTGCCCTGAAATTGGGCAAAGGCCACCTTGGCTGACGTGAAGTGGGAACGTTTCACCCTCTGTGTCCCCCCACACATCCAGCCCCGGGGGTCCATGTGAGCTCCACAGAGGGTGATATCCTGGGGTGCTCCCAGCACACCCGGTATTACTGGCATTGTGCAAGGTGCTGGCGCTGCACATTCCCAGAGCCTTACAGGGACTGGTTTCACTGGCACAGTAGCATGGGCAGGGACCTGGATGTGGCCCAGGGTATTGTGGAATGCCAGGAGGTCCTGGATGATCCACTGACGAAGCGGAAGCATCCCCACCATGGATAATTTTAGTGGTCTCAGCTCATCTCTCTGGAAGTGTTCAAGGCCAGGTTGGACAGGGCTTGGAGCAACCTGGTCTAGTGGAAGGAGGCCCTGCCTGTGGCAGGGAGTGGCACTGGATGGGCTTTAAGGTCCTTTCCAACCCAAACCATTCCAGGGTTCCATGATAGGATCCTCACCTCTTTGTCCGGCATCAGTGCAGCAGCCTGTGCCCTGAGCCACATCCTTCCATGTCCTGCCGTCTTCCAAGGCTCCTAATTGCCTTGTTTATTGGGGGCGAGTCCTTCTCTTTCAGCCAGGCCTTGATAGGCATCAGTGCTCAGAGTGTGTCCATCACCTCTCCTAATTATGCCTAATTAGATCTGGTTGTCCAGTAATGAGCTTGTTATGCAGCCAGGCCCTCATAGTTGGATGGACACTTCACCTGCCCTTACGTACCTGAGGTGCTGCCTCACCTCCAGCGACACCGGTTTCTCTCTGGTGCCGATGATCAGCAGCACTTGGGTGACATCAGACTTAATGTCCCATCTCACAACCTTCATATCTCATCAAAACCCTTAATGACCCATCATTTTCCTCTTAGTGGTGATGCAACTGTCATCCCAGATCAAGAGCAGCCCCGTTGCTTCACCAGATTATCGCACGTGCCTGCTGAGCTCTCACGTCCGGGAGGGTCCTCACACCTCCTGGCAACGGTGTTCTGGGGTGGTGGAAGATCGTGGGAGTCAACAACCAACCTTCCCAACCCCAAAGTAGTGTGGGGATGGGAGGAAGGCTCCAGTCCAGGGATGTTTTGGAGTTGGAGGAGTCCAAAATACGGTGTCACAGCACAGGAGCTTTGCTCCTTCGGCTCTCCACAGTCATGAAGGGGCTCCACTGAGCCTGCTGGGTTATCCCTGGTGCCTTCACAGTTCTCCTGCAAGTGTGATCTTGATCTGTGCTCCATGCCTATGGAGAGGACCCACTTCTCCATCTTGAGGGGTTTAATTAAGCTGTGGTTCTTTGTATTTCCCTTTAATCAAGGTCTTAAGTTCAGCTTTTGTCCACGGGCACAGGGAGGGAGCTCCAGGCTCTGCTTCCAGCTTGAGTATCCAAGTGCTTGGGGTGCAAGAGCACTGTCCCATCCCAGGGCAGCAATGTGGAGCTGCCTCTGGCACGAGGACCAGCTCTTCTGGAGCTCCAATGATATTGCTCTGTGTCCTCTTGGCTCGGGGCTCTGTTGCTGGTTCACAGTGCTGAGCTCAGGAATTTGTTAAATATCATGAAAATGTTCAATTTTAGTGGTTTTTTTTTTCCTCTGGTCAAATACCTATTTTCATAAAATTTCTGGGACACTGATATTCCCTGGGAGTTACAGGGGGTGATGGCGACTTCTGCTTAAGAGCTTCTCCTGCTCTTCATGCTTGGAAGAGGGGGGGAGGCGCCTCCTGGGGTGACAGGGTTGGTGTTGGGGTGATGAGGTAAGTGTTGGGGTGGCTGGGTCGATGGCGGGATCTGTGTTGAAGTGACGGAGTCCTTGTTGGGGTCGGTGTTGAGGTGACGGGGTTGGTGTTGGGGTGACCTTTTGTGATGTCTGTCCCCAGCCGTCCTTTGAGGCTTACTTCACCGAGATCCTCCTCTGCAAGAATGAGCTCAACGTCACCCTCAACAACCTGTGCCACTGGATGAAGGACGAGCACGTGGACAAGAATCTGGTAAGAGGGAAGCTCTAGGAAAAGGGAAGGCAGGGAAAGGGGTTGCTGGTGGGGAGGGCAGCGCTGAGGTCGTGGACGTTCTCGCAGGTGACGCAGCTGGACTCCGCCTTCATCCGCAAGGATCCGTACGGGGTGGTGCTCATCATAGCGCCCTGGAACTACCCCATCCACCTTTTCCTGGTGCCCCTCATCGGGGCCATTGCTGCCGGTGAGTCCCACCTTACAGTCCCCTGGCCCAGAGGATCCTGGCAGTGCCGGGGTCTCGTCCCCAGAAGGGCTGGCTGTCACCGTGTCACTCTGCTGATGTCCTGTCTATCTCCCTCCAGGGAACTGTGTCATTGTGAAACCCTCAGAGATATCCAAGAACACCGAGAGACTCGTTGCTGAAACGCTGAGCTGTTACCTGGACAATGTGAGAAGATCTTCTTGTCCTTGTCCCTGTTCCCAGGCCGTGGTGTTCTCAACCCTGCCTTGCAACCCCAACCCTACATATCTTCCATGTGCTGAACCTCCTTTCTCTATGCCCAGCCGGTGTCCCAGCATCCCAGGATGCTGTTGGTGGGGACAGATGGTGACAGGAGGTATCCTATTCCCTTGCAGGACTGCTTTGCTGTGGTGACTGGAGGTGTGCAGGAGACCACAAGGCTGCTGGAGAACAAGTTCGACTACATCTTCTTCACTGGTACGTCCCGTGGGACAGAGCAGAGCTGTGCCTGGCTTTGGTGTGAGGGGGAAGAGGGATTCCCTCTGGACATGCCTGCTAAAAGGCAGGGATTGGCTTGGGGTTGTGGTGCCAGGATGTGTTGGAGGATCTGGGACGTGCATCTGAGGTCTGGTGGGACTCAGTGTGTGTGCTGTGGGCCCAGGGTGCCGCATGGCAGAGGTGTGCGATGGCTGGTGGGTTTGTCCCCATCCCCCCCGTTTTCCGTGCCCACAGGCAGCCCCCGGGTGGGGCGGATCGTGATGACGGCCGCTGCCAAGCACCTGACGCCGGTGACGCTGGAGCTGGGGGGCAAGAACCCCTGCTACGTGTCCGACACCTGCGACGTGCCCAACGTGGCTCGGCGCGTGGTCTGGGGCCGCTTCTTCAACGCGGGGCAGACCTGCATCGCACCTGACTACCTGCTCTGCAGCCTGGAGATGCAGGAGAAGCTCATGCCCGCCCTGCGCGAGGCCATCGTGGAGTTTTTTGGCCCCAACCCCCAAGAATCCCCGGATTTTGGGCGCATCGTGGGGGACAAGCAGTTCCAGCGGGTGCGGAAGCTGCTGTGCAGCGGGCGTGTGGCCATCGGGGGACAGACGGACGAGGCTGAGCGCTACATCGGTGAGGGCTTGGGCCTCACGCACATCTTTGTCTGTGCGTGGAGCAGATGTGGCGTGTGGAGAGGGCCTCACATCCGAAGGGGGGGGCTGTAGAGGGAAATGAGGTTCCGGGAAGGTTTCCATAGGAATTGGGTGCTTAGAGATGGGCCTTGTCAGGAGGTCCAAGGTGTCATCTCCGACCTCTGTGCCCAGCTGGTGCCGTCGGGTTTCTTCTCCACAGCTCCCACAATCCTGGCGGATGTGCAGCCCTCAGACCCTGCCATGCAGGAGGAGATCTTCGGGCCCATCCTGCCCATCGTCGTCGTGGCCAACATGGATGAAGCCATTGACTTCATCAACGCGCGGCCGCGGCCCTTGGCCGTCTACGCCTTCTCCTGTGACAGCAAGGTGAGTCTGTGGAGCAGAGCAAGTGGGGAGGAAAATCAGGCACCACCCCGACAGCCACCCGGATGCGCTCTGGAGGGAACACTCTGGGAACATCCAATGGATGAATTGGGTGATGTTTGCCAAGTGCAAGACCCTCATCTGCTTTCTCTGCTCCCTCCCAGGTGGTGAACCAGGTCCTGGAGCGGACGAGCAGCGGCGGCTTCTGCGGCAATGACACCCTGATGCACGTGACGCTGACCTCGCTGCCCTTTGGAGGGATTGGTATGTCCAGAGCCCCCAGGCCTGACCAACTTCATTCTGCCTCTTAGGAATAGTAGGAACCGATAAATACATGGAGAACCTCTTATGGAACCTTGGAGATTCTCCTCAGAAAAGAGGAAGTTTTTGTTCTCTGGGTTGGTGCAATTTGTTTTCTCAAGTGAAAAGCGAGGTCGCTCAGCCCTGGGCCTTTGCTGCAGCATGGTCCAGGGATGCAGGAATACAGGAGTGTTGTTCCCCAGAATAATTCCCAATCTCTTCATCTCTCCCCAAAATATTTCTGGGATAAATCCCTCCCTTTGGTGGTGCCCCTTCTCAGCATCTCTGTCAGAGCTGGTGGCTGAGTCAGACATAATGAAACACCTTGACAATCAATTCCTCACCTGCCTGTGGCTCAGCAAACAATTTTTGGTACTTCCCATTCCGTAACTTATCTTAATTGGGAATGATTCAGACCAACCACCTCCAATTATCAGCTAAAGCCACTTTAGAGCAGGTGAATGGGCTGAAGTCATTGGGGTGAGACGGGAAGTCACCGGACTCAACCTCCAGTTAAACCAGCCACAGGAATTGGGAGAACTGGTGTTGCCAATGTGGCTTCAGGTTTTAAGAGCTCCAGGAAGAAGATGGAACAGCTCCAACCATGGGGAGATACAGAGGAGCATCATGGAGGGAAATCAAGGCTTGTAGACCCAACAAAGCTTGTGTAGATAAATGGAGGTGGGTAAAAATGAGATGCTGAGGCCTCCAAGCTGCTGAGCTGCAGCAGGATTGATTGGACTGCATATCCATAGACCTGGAAGAGGCACTGGGAAGGATGGAATTCTTCCACCATGTCTGTGTTGCTCAGCAGAGAAAAGCCTGTGAGGTTTTTTTTCCCTCGTGTTGATGCTCAGGGTGGGTGTCATCAGGACCAGAGTCCCATCCTGAGCATGGACCTGTCTGCTGTGTGTTCCAGGGAACAGTGGCCTGGGAAAATACCACGGGAAGTTCACCTTCGACACCTTCTCCCACCACCGGGGCTGCATGCACCGGAACATGGGGCTGGAGGCCCTCAATGCCCCGCGCTACCCGCCCTACACCCAGCAGAAACTGGGGCTCGTCACGGCCACCTTCGAGGTCAAGCGCAAGGGCACCTGCACTCTGCTCTGAGGGTCCCACGTCCTGCTCCGAGGGTCTCCATGCACAGAGTCGGTGTGGAGAACCAGGACTGTCCCCGGATCCTCACCGTGTCCTTTGCCTCGCTGGAGCACGTTGGACAGCCGGGATGGATGCCCTGTCCTGCACGCTTGTGGCCTCTGCTCTGGACCATTTTCTAGGACACAGCTGAAATGGCCCAGAAACTCTTTTTCCTCTTCCTGGTGGAGAAATGGTCCCATCAGCTCCATCTCCCATCACATGGACCTTTCCTTGGGGATGATCCTCCTTCTCCTCACTGTTGCTCTTTCCTCCATGTAACTCTGCCTATAGTAAAGACTTTGCATTGAGCTGTCTCCTGCCTCTCTTTGTGCCTCCATCCTCCGGTTTGGGGGGCACTGGGAGGTGCCCTGGGCTGGATTTGGCTGGAATGGAGCCAGGAGTGATATGCAGGCAGCCAAGGGGCAGGGCAGGAAGCTGGCAACCGCCCTTCTCTGGACACCCCTGGGGAAGGAGGAAGCTGCAGTTGGCAGCGCCGGTGCAACCACCCTTGTTTTGCTCCTGTGGGACCATGGAGACCGACAGTGTCTTCCCACAGCCTGCCGGGAGTGGGGCTGGGAGAGCCCCTGAGGGTGATGGTGGGAAGGGGAGCGTGGATGGTGATGCCATGAGGTAAGAGTGTGGTGGGATAGAGGGGCAGCAGGAGGGGTCCTGGTGCTCTGCCCTCTCCCTGGAGCAGCAGTTGGATAACAGGATAGGGTGATGCGGAACTTGGAGGAGCTGGGATGGGGCTGGGGTCCCTCTGACACCCCTGTCCCCACAGCGGGAACCCCTACGCAGGGCTGGTGGGCCACCTGCGGGCATCCTGGCTCTCCAGGAAGACACGGCCCATGGAATACCGCGTGGCCCAGCTGCAAGCCTTGGGACGCTTCCTGGATGAGAAGAAGCAGGCGATCCTGGAGGCCACCGCTGCGGACATGGGCAAGGTGAGAGGGGCCGGGAACTGGGGGGAGCTGGTGGCTGGAGGAGCCGAAGGGCTCCCCTACCCCGGCTGAGGGCGCTGTGTCCTCCTCCCTCGGAGTGCTCCACCCCCGCATGGACTCCGACCCGGGCTCGCAGTCTCTGGAGCAGGGAGAGTGAGGTGAAGCATGTCCCAGCCCCCCTCCAGAGCTTGTCCCTGCCCTGACCTGGGCACAGGGGGCTGTGGGAAGCCTCCCGGCATCGATAGCCATTCCCGCACCTACCAGCCTCTGTTTCCCTCTTTCCTGGGCAGTTTCACCCCTGCTCCCTGCCCGAGCTTCCCACTGAATTGTCACTCCCTTCCCTCCCTGAGGGCTTTCCCAGGCTGCGGCATTCCGAGCCTGGACTCTGTGGCTCTGCAGCTGGAGCCTCACCACCACGCAGGGCTCATTGTCTGCTGCTCTCCAACCTTTGGACACCCTCCCTCCCCATCCTTCCTGCTGTCTGGATCAATGGGATCTGCGTCAGTTTTCCTATTTTTTTTAAGCAGTCAGTGCTTAAAAACCTCATGCCACAGACACAGGGGGGCACTCAGCATCCTTGAGGGGGTGCCCATTCACCATGGGATGTGGAGGCTCCAGGGCTTCAGTCCCCAGATCCTGGGGAAAAGAATGTGGAGTGTGAGGATATGAGCTGCCTTGTGCTGCAGGACACGCTGAGGTGACATGTCAGGTCCTCGGTGTCCCCAGCCGCCCTTTGAAGTTGAATTATCCGAGACGCTCCTGTGCAAGAATGAGCTCCACGAGACCCTGAACAACCTGTCCCACTGGATGAAGGACAAGCAGGTGGACAGGCCTCTGGTGAGAGGGAAGTGGAGGGAGAGGACGGGAGGCAGAACCGGGTGGGGTGGTGGTGCAGGATGGGACCTGTTGTGGTGGGTGTCCTGCAGGCGACCCGGTTGGATTCGGCCTTCATCCGCAAGGATCCGTACGGGGTGGTGCTCATCATAGCGCCCTGGAACTACCCCATCTACCTCATCCTGGGGCCCCTCATTGGGGCCATCGCTGCTGGTGAGCCCCACCTTAAAGTCCCCTGGCCGGGAGGATCCAGGCACCTCATCCCCAGAAGGGCTGGCTGTTATCATGTCACTGCTCCAACATCCTCTTGATCTCCCCCAGGGAACTGTGTCATCATCAAACCCTCAGAAGTATCCAAGAACACCGAGAGACTCGTGGCAGAAGCGCTGCCCTGCTACCTGGACAAGGTGAGACGCTCTCCCCATCCCTGTCTCTTGGCTGGGGTGTTCCTACCCCTGCACACTCGGAGCTGTGCCCTGTGCCCACCCATACACTATCCCTCGTGCCATGAGCTGCCCAGCCTCCTTCCTCCATGCCCAGCCAGTGTCCCAGCATCCCAGGATGCTGTTGGAGAGAACAGATGGTGACAAGAGGGGACCTGTTCTCCTACAGGACTGCTTTGCTGTGGTGACTGGGGGTGTGCAGGAGACCACAAGGCTGCTGGAGAACAAGTTCGACTACATCTTCTACACAGGTAATCCCGTGGGACAGAGCAGAGCTGTGCCTGGCTTTGGTGTGAGGGGGAAGAGGCAGATCCCTCCACAGGCAGGGATTGGCTTGGGGTTATGGTGCCAGGATGTGTTGGAGGATCTGGGACGTGCATCTGAGGTCCGGTGGGACTCAGTGTGTGTGCTGTGGGCCCAGGGTGCCGCATGGCAGAGGTGTGCGATGGCTGGTGGGTTTGTCCCCATCCCCCCCGTTTTCTGTGCCCACAGGCAGCCCCCCGGTGGGGCGGATCGTGATGACGGCCGCTGCCAAGCACCTGACGCCGGTGACGCTGGAGCTGGGGGGCAAGAACCCCTGCTACGTGTCCGACACCTGCGACGTGCCCAACGTGGCTCGGCGCGTGGTCTGGGGCCGCTTCTTCAACGCGGGGCAGACCTGCATCGCGCCTGACTACCTGCTCTGCAGCCTGGAGATGCAGGAGAAGCTGCTCCCTGCTCTGCGTGAGGCCATCACGGAGTTTTATGGCCCCAACCCCAAAGAATCCCCGGATTTTGGGCGCATCGTGGGGGACAAGCAGTTCCAGCGGGTGCGGAAGCTGCTGTGCAGTGGGCGTGTGGCCATCGGGGGACAGACGGACGAGGCCGAGCGCTACATTGGTGAGGGCTTGGGCCTCACGCACATCTTTGTCTGTGCATGGAGCAGATGTGGCGTGTGGAGAAGGTTTCCACAGGATTTGGTGTTTGGCGGGGTGTCCTTTCATAGAGGAGCTGGGTCTTGGCAGGAGGTCCAAGGTGTCATCTCCGACCTCTGTGCCCAGCTGGTGCCGTCGGGTTTCTTCTCCACAGCTCCCACGATCCTGGTGGACGTGCAGCCCTCGGATCCCGTCATGCAGGAGGAGATCTTCGGGCCCATCCTGCCCATCGTCATTGTGGCCAACATGGATGAAGCCATTGACTTCATCAACAGCCGTGAGCGGCCCTTGGCCATCTACGCCTTCTCCTCCAGTGACAAGGTAGAGTGACACCAGGACTGCACCCGCCCTGTGCTCCTTGGCAGGCGTATCCAGCCATGTCTGAGCTCCAGATATTTTCCTTAGAGCACACAGCCCTGGTTAGGGGGGATGGATTGCAGCTGGAGGTGCGAGAGTGAGGTTGGAGACCCACTTCCCGCCTTCTCTGCTCCCTCCCAGGTGGTGAACCAGGTCCTGGAGCGGACGAGCAGCGGCGGCTTCTGCGGCAACGACACCCTGATGCACGTGACGCTGACCTCGTTGCCCTTTGGAGGGATTGGTATGTCCAGAGACCCCAGTCCTGGCCAACAGAAGCCAGGTGTGATCCCACCCATGGTCAGGAAGGGTCTCAAGAGGAACTCTCTGCTCCAGAGGGCTCAGTGGTCCATAGGGAAATTCTCTTCCAGAAGCCATTTGCTTCACCTTGAGCTCTTTGGCTTTGCTGGACACACGTGGAGCACCCTGAGGTTCCTTCTCTCTGTGTTTCCTATCCCAACCTCTCTGTTCCCTGTGTCTGTGGAAATGTCTTGCTTAAAACATTGGGAACTGGGGCTTGGAGCAACACGGTGTAGTGGAAGTTGTCCCTGCCCATGGCAGAGGGGTTGGAACTGGACAATCTTTAAGGTCCCTTCCAATCCCAACTCGGGATGATTCATGAAATTTTATCATATCCCTTATCAACACAGGAGATTTCCTTATTTTTTGCCAGCCTGCCTGCCTTCCCTCTGCTTGCTCCTGGCTGGCCACCTTCCACCTCTCGACATTGTTCCCTGGAGATGGGTCCCACCTTGCCAAAGCCACCTTGACCATTGTTCCTCTCCACTCCCAGTGTCTTTGCAGCATGGGCTGGATCCAGGGCTTGATCCAGCATAGATGGGATGTGTTTTGGAGGGTATTCCTGCGGTAGGGAAGCTCATCTGGTGGGAGCATCTTGCTGCTGCCACCAGTTCATCAATGATGCCCTTCCAGTTGCTAAATGTGTTACCTGAAAGGGTGAAATCCTCTGATGAGAGGGTTTTTGGGAATCTTTCCACCTCCCAGCCTGATCTTCCCACTCCAGACATCCATTTGGGTGTGCACTGGGTTACCTTGATGGTCCCGTTTTGGTCACATGCCTGGGAAGTTCATCCACGGCTTGGAAAGCAGCTGGATGAAGTTGGGGTGCCATTTTTATGGAGCTGGGAGCTTAACTGTGGAGTTCTTTGACCCACACAATGGCCAGATCCAGCCACCCCCCAGGGTCCTGTGCTGTGTATTCCAGGGAACAGCGGCATGGGAATGTACCATGGGAAGTTCACCTTCGACACCTTCTCCCACTGCCGTGGCTGCCTGAAGCGTGGGATGGGCCGGGAGCCCCTCAATGCCCCGCGCTACCCCCCCTACAGCCAGAAGAAATTTGGGATCATCCAGGCCGCTTCCAAGGTGACACGTAAGGATGACTGTACCCTGCTCTGAGGGTCCCTGTGTCCCGTTCCAAGGATCCCCCTCCAACCCTGGCTGTGGTGTCCAGGTGCAATGAAAGGTGTTTCCTCACATCCTGTGTGCTTCCCTTTCATCTCCCTGCACCCCTGCTCACCTCAGAAGTCCCCTGTCCCCCACATCTCCCTCCATCCCAGTCCCACGTCCCCTTTTTTGGCTCTCTGAGGCTCCATCACCGCTGGCCCCACCACAGCACAGGGGGTCACCCCTGTGTCCCCCTCACTGAGGACTCTGCTCTGAGGAGGTCCACAGCAACACTCTCATCCCAAATCCTTATGCTGGGATGATCTCAGTCGTTACCAATGACCCCAGTTTCTCCTGCTCTATGATCCCAGCACCATGATGCTACAGTTTGGGGGGCTGGTTGTGCTCGGAAAAGGGATTCCCACCCCTGCCGGGCTGTGGAGTGCCGTGGCTGAATCCCAGAGGGATCTTCCTGGGTAGGACGGGGAGAGAGAATCTGAGAAGGACGTTGAGATAAAGACAGTTTAATAAGAAAACACAAGGAAAGGGGGACGGTACCCAGTACCGGCGTACCGCTGCCCCCCTCCCGGGGCTGTACCGGGGGTCATGGCTCGGGGCCAACGTTGAAGGTCCCCCCCCGGGCTGATCCCCTGCCCCGCTCTCCATGTCCTTGGAGCCCTGGTCCCCGCCCTGAGCTCCCCCGGGGCTGTGCCCGGCTCTGCAGTGGGTCAAAGCGGGCTGGGCCGCTCCAGGTTCGAGACCTTCCGACACCCGCGGCCCGTGCTGCTGTGGGAACTGGCCAGGAGGCCCTGGAAGCCCGGGAAGTGCCAGAAGCCCGGGAAGTGCCGGGGCCCGGGAGCCGCTGTAACCACGCTCGACTCCACCGCCATCGACATGCGCTTCCACTTCCGCCGGTCGCTCGGACACGCCCCTCCTCCGTCCCAGCCAATCGCCGCGCGCGCGGGCACCGCTCCATCCAATGAGTGACGCCCGGCCGCCTTCCCCTCCCCGCCAGAGGGCTCCGACCAATGGGAAGCGCATCCATGGCCGCGCGCCCCGCCCACCCGGCGCCACCGGGCGCGCATGCGCAGTGCCTGCGGGGGCGACCAGGGGTCAGGGCGCCGGAGGGTCCTTGGGGCAGGTGAGGGGACAACGGGGGGGGCCCGGAGGGGTCCAGGGGCTGTGCCGGGCTGGGGGGTCCCGCTTGGGGCAGAGGGGGCGGCTCGTCCCGCGCCCCCGAGGACAAGCGCAGAGGGTGAGCGGCGATTTTGGGGGTGACAGGAGCGGTTTATCCCGCCGGCGAGGGTCAGTGGCTGCTGGAGAGTGGGGAGGGGGCTTGGGGCTGAGTTTTTGGGGCATGGGGGTAGGGGAGGCTACCTGAGTCCTTTGGGGGGATCCTTTGGGAAAGGGACAGGACTCCTGAGTCATTTGGGGGGACACTTGGGGTCCCTGGGGAGTGTTGGGACACCAGGGTCCCTGGCGGGAGGAAGTGCTCCTGATGTCCGAGTCTCTTTGGGTGGACGGGTGGGGGTCAGGGTCCCAGGCCCCCCGTGGGAGGTTGGGGGGCCTCCCTTGTTTGCAGCCCCTGAGGTTCCCTCTGCACCCCAGGACCAGCCATGGCGGCGCTGCGACTGCTGTACCGGGCTTCCCGCGCAGGTGAGGCCTGAACACCAGGCACCCCTGAACTCCCCTAAGCCCCATCTCGACCCCCCCCAACCCCCCCCGCCCCCCCCCCAGGCCCCCCGGTCCCGCTGCGCCTGCTCAGCACCAGCACCCCCAGGGACTGCTACAGTGAGTAGGGTTATGCTGCCTCTGTGTCCCCTCTGTGTCCCCTCCCTGCGGTGGGCACAACTTCTGCCCCCAGGGCACGCGGGGCAGGCACAGCTCCCTTTTCCTGCAGAGTACGTCAACGTCCAGGAGCCGGCCATGGACATGCGCTCCATCACCGACCGCGCCGCGCAGACCCTGCTCTGGACCGAGCTCATCCGAGGTGAGGCCCGCTCACCCTGCCCATCTGCAGGGTGCCATCCCCCCATAACCCTGCTCTGTCCCTGCCAGGCCTGGCCATGACCATGAGCTACCTGTTCCGGGAGCCGGCCACCATCAACTACCCGTTCGAGAAGGGCCCGCTGAGCCCGCGGTTCCGCGGGGAGCACGCGCTGCGCCGCTACCCGTCCGGGGAGGAGCGCTGCATTGCCTGCAAACTCTGCGAGGCTGTGTGCCCGGCACAGGTGAGCTTTCCTCCCCCTGCTCCCGCCGCCCGGGGGCTCCGGGGCTGACGCTGTCCCCGTGCCAGGCCATCACCATCGAGGCCGAACCCCGCGCCGATGGCAGCCGCCGCACCACCCGCTACGACATCGACATGACCAAGTGCATCTACTGCGGGTTCTGCCAGGAGGCCTGTCCCGTGGATGCCATCGTGGAGGTGAGCGGGGCTTGGGGGTGCTACAGACCCCCTCTTCCCCACCGTGCTGACCCCAAGGGTGACACCCCCCTCTCCTCCCACCCTGGCAGGGTCCCAACTTCGAGTTTTCGACGGAGACGCACGAGGAGCTGCTCTACAACAAGGAGAAGCTGCTCAACAACGGCGACAAGTGGGAGGCCGAGATCGCTGCCAACATCCAGGCTGATTACCTGTACCGGTGACGGCCCCCCTGGCACCCACCCACCATCAAATAAAGGGTCTGGGGGTTCACCCACCACCGGGGGCACTGGCCCCTTCCCAACCTGCAGCTCCGTGTCTTTTCCTTCCAGTGCTGGGTTTTGACCCCCTGAGCCCCAGGGGGATCCCCGGGTGTGTGGTTGTGTTTTGAGGAGGAGGATGAGGGTCCTGGGGGTGACACCAACCTTGGGGTGAGGGAGTGGGTTGCACAGAAAGATGTGGGATGGGATGAGGGGTGGGCAGGGATGGAGCGGCAGTGCTGGGGGGGGAATTAGGGAAGAGCTGGGAGATTCATTTCCAGCTTCCAGGGGCAGCCAGGTACGGGGGGCGTGGTGGTACTGTTGTGGGGGTCCTAGTGGTGCTAGTGTGAGGGTCTGGGTGGTCTCAGCAGGGGGATCCTGGTGGTACTGGTGTGGGGGTCCTGGTCATCCTGGCACGAGGGTCCCAGTGATCCCATCATGGGGGTCTCAGTGTGATCCCAGCACAGGGATCCCAGCGGTACCAGTGTGGGGGTCCAACCTTCCTGACAGGAGTGGTCCTGGTGGTTATGGTATGAAGGTCCCAGTAATACCAGTGTGAGGGTCCTGGTGGTACTGGTGTGGGAGTCCTGGGGGTCTCGGTGATCCCAGCTGGGGAATCCTGATGGTGTTGGTATGGAGATCCCAGTGGTACCAGTGTGGGGGTCCTGGTGGTTTCGATATGGAGGTCCCAGTGATACCAGTGTGGGGGTGCCTGGTGATCCTGGTATGGAGTCCTGGTGGCACTGCCGGAGTGTCCTAGTGATACTGGTGGGCGGTTTCTCGGCTCTGGGGCGCGGGGGAGCTGTTTCCCATTGCCATCCTTCTCGGGGGATGTTGCAAGGGGTCCTGTCTCCGAGGAGCCCCTTCCCACCGCGGTGTGGGATGCGGGATGTTCCGGGACGGGGGTTCCCGTGGGGCGGCGGGGCCGGGCCGGTCGGTCCCTCCCCGGGGCCGGGCTCTTCCTGGGGAAGAGGAAGTGCGGATCCCCGCCCCGCTCCGCCGCAGGGTGGGCAGCAGGGGCGGGTGGGCCCGGAGCGGAGCCGGGGCGGTCCCGGGGCGAGGGGTTCGCTGGCCCTGACTCAGAGGCAGCTGAGCGGGGCGGAGACTGTGGGGAAATAGGAGGTCTGGAAAGTATTTTGCCAGCCCGGTGCTGGGAAGAGCCGCGTGTGACCGGAGCGGGTCGGTTTCCCACGGCCACAGCAAGGCGACACCGCGGTGCCGCCGCCGCCGCCTCCGGGACCCCCGGGGTGACGCCTGGGGTGACCCCCCCCCTGCCCTGGTGTTCTCTTTTCCAACCCTCACCCCTCTGTGTCTCAGTCCCCCATTCCCATCCCATCCCGTTCCCTGCTGTACCGTTCTATCCCATCCCCAGGCGGGTGCCCTGACGCCTCCGCACCCCGAGCCGGATTGGGGGTCTCTGGGGGTCTGGGGGGGGCCATGGGGTCCCTGTTCCGCAGCGAGGAGGTTTGCCTGGCCCAGCTCTTCCTCCAGTCCGCCTCTGCCTACAGCTGCATCAGCGAGCTGGGAGAGCGCGGGCTGCTGGAGTTCAGGGATGTAAGTAAGGGCTGGGGGGGGGGGGGGGGGGGGGGGGGTTTTGGGGGGTCCGGGGGGTGGGTCTGGTTGGGTCTGGGTGTCCTAGGTTTGGGATGGGTGTTTTGGGGTGCTCTGGGGACAGGGAGTTGGTCTGGGTGGGTTAGGGTGCAGGCTGTTTGGGATACTTATTGGGTGCAGGAGAGTTGGTTTAGGGTGCTCTGGGAGCAGGGAAGTTGATCAGGGTGGGTTAAGGTGCCGGGAATTTGGGATGGTGTTTTGAGGTGCCTGTGCTGCCTGTCACCCCGGGATGCTGGACTCCCCATCCCGTGGGGCCATGCCCTGATTCTCCCCCCCCACAGCTGAATCCCAAAGTGAGCCCCTTCCAGCGGCGCTTCGTGGGCGAGGTGCGGCGCTGTGAGGACATGGAGAAAACCTTCAGTGAGTGCCGCGGGGGGCGCGGGGCTGACTGGGGGCCTTCTTAGGGGGATCCCCCCCCCCTTAGCCCTCCACTCTGACTGTGTTCTCCCCCCCTTCCCCAGCCTTCCTGCAGCAGGAGCTGCGGGGCGCGGGGCGGGTGCTGGGGCCGTGCCCCGAGAGCCCGCGGGCGCCGCTGGCGCGGGAAGCGCTGCGGGTGCAGGAGCAGTCGGAGCAGCTGGCGCAGGAGCTGCGGGAGGTCACCCGGAATCGCTCGTCCCTGCGCGGGCGCCTGCGGGACCTGCGGCAGTACCTGCACGTGCTGCGGGAGGGACAGCGCTTCACCAGCCTGCCGGTGGGTCGGGGGGGCCCCGCCGGCCGCGGGGGGCTGCTTGGTGCCTCAGCTTCCCCCCTCCCACACTCACCCCTCTGCTCCGCATCGCCACAGGCCCCCCTGGGCTCTCCGCCACGGCCACGGGCGCTCTCGGACCGAGAGCCCATCCTCGACCCCTCCCTGCACCAGCACCTCGAGCGCAAGATCAAGTGAGAGGGGCCGGGGTGGGGGATGGAGAGGGGCTGTGGGGCAGCGATGTGGCCACGGGGTAACTGGGAAGCTGTGGGATAAGGGGTGGAGATGGCCTGCGGGACAGTGGCATGGCTGGGGGGCAGCTTGCCCATCCCAACACCCCTGTGGTGTCTCTGCAGCTTCGTGGCCGGTGTCATCCACCCCTGGCGAGTGACCGCCTTCGAGCGGCTGCTGTGGCGTGCCTGCCGCGGGTACCTGGTGGCCTCCTTCGTGGAGATGCCCGAGCCCATGGAGGACCCGGCCACGGTGAGGGGGCACGGGGGGGGGGCTGTTAGGGTTAGGGGGCTGGAACACCAGGGTGACACGGGCTGTGCTGTTCCCAGGGCGAGAGCGTCACCTGGGTCATCTTCCTCATCTCCTACTGGGGCGAGCAGATCGGGCAGAAAATCCGCAAGATCTCGGACTGGTGAGGGGCCGTGTCTGTCCACACGGAGGTTTATTTAGTAACACCCACTCTGGATCCTCCTGCAGGGCTGGGCTGGGAAGCCCTGGCACACCCTAACAGGGTGGTCTCCATCTGTCCCAGCTTTCACTGCCAGGTGTATCCATACCCAGAGAGCGAGGCCAGCCGGGAGGACACCATCACCGGGCTGCACAGCCAGATCCAGGATCTCAGCGTGGTGAGCTGGGGGCCATGGGGGGACCTAGGAGCCGTGCCGGGACCCACATCCCTAACCCAGGTGCCCGCAGGTGCTGGAGGAGACGGAGCAGTACCTGGCACAGGTTCTGGACAAGGTGGCGCTGGCGCTGCCCGCCTGGCGTGTGCAGGTGCAGAAGATGAAGGCCATCTACCTCATCCTCAACCAGTGCAGCTTCGACGTCACCGAGAAGTGCCTCATCGCCGAGGTCTGGTGCCCCGTGCGGGACCTCACCCAAGTGCAGGATGCCCTGCGCCAGGGATCGGTGAGCGGCTCGGTGTCCCCACGTCCCCGACCTGGGCATGCTCAGTGTCCCTGTGTCCTTATACTGGGATTGCTCAGTGTCCTCATGCCAGAGCTGCTTGGTGTCCCCGTGTCCCCATGCCAGCAGCTGCTCTGTGTTCCTGCATCCTCATGC
This sequence comes from Neopelma chrysocephalum, assembly GCF_003984885.1. Taxonomy (NCBI): domain Eukaryota; kingdom Metazoa; phylum Chordata; class Aves; order Passeriformes; family Pipridae; genus Neopelma; species Neopelma chrysocephalum. The sequence goes on along the minus strand of NW_020897771.1, from coordinate 746,104 downwards.
CAGGGGATGCTTGGTGCCCTTATGCCCTCATGCCAGAAGTTATTCGATATTCCCCTGTCCTTGTGCCTGGGTTTCTTGGTGCCTCCACGTCCTCATGCCAGCAGTTGGTTGGCGTCCTCGTGTCCTTGTGCCAGGGGTTGCTCAGTGTCCCCAGGTCCTCATGCCAGACGTTACTCAGTGTCCTTATGTCTTTATGTCCCCTCATTACTGTGGAGCATGTGCCAGGAAGGGGGGTGCCAGGATCAGGCTCTGGGTGCCGGGCAGGGGGCTGCTGTGGGGTGGTGCCATGCAGGGGGGTGCCAGGATCAGGCTCCGGGTGCCGTCCCCGCAGTACCAGAGTGGCTCCAGCGTGGAGTGCTTCGTGCAGCGCGTCCCCACCTCGGAGAGCCCCCCCCACCCTCATCCGCACCAACAAGTTCACCGCCGGCTTCCAGAGCATCGTGGATGCCTACGGGGTGGCCAGTTACCAGGAGGTGAACCCTGGTAAGGCCCCCCCCGGACCCCCCGCCGCGGCCCGGGGCTGGGGAGGGCACCCCACGTGATGCAGTCCCTGTGTCCCACAGCGCCCTACGCCATCATCACCTTCCCCTTCATCTTTGCCATCATGTTTGGGGACGTGGGGCACGGGCTGCTCATGTTCCTCTTCGCCCTCTGGATGGTGCTGTACGAGGACAGCCCCCGCCTGCGGCAGGGCACCAACGAGGTGGGGGCGGGACGGAGGGGGGGGATGGGGTTGGAAATAAGGGCACCAACGAGCTGGGGGACGTGGGATGGAGTCGGAGATGTGGGATGGCCTTGGAAGCGTGGGATGGGGTTGAAGGTGTGGGGCAAGGTTGGGGGCATGGGATTGGGAGCATGGGATAGGGTTGGTGACACAGGGTGGGTCAGGGGTGGTGGTGTGGGAGGGGGAGGGCATGGGGCAGGGGAGGTAGTGAGGGACATGTGAGCCATATTTGCCCCCACCAGATCTGGCTGACGTTCTTCGAGGGGCGTTACCTCATTCTGCTCATGGGCGCCTTCTCCATCTACACCGGCTTCATCTACAACGAGTGCTTCAGCAAAGCCACCGTCATCTTCCCCTCTGCCTGGAGCGTGGCCACCATGGCCAACCACTCCTCCTGGAGGTGGGATCCCACCCCTGCACCCCCTGCCTGCGTCCCTGGGTCCCTGACGGTGCTGACACCCCTTGCTCTGCCCCCAGCTCTGCCTACCTCGCCACCCACGCCTCCCTCACATTGGACCCCAATGTCACCGGTGTCTTCCGAGGGCCATATCCATTTGGGATCGACCCAGTGAGTGTCCCATAGGGGTGACAATGAAGTAGGACCCTCTTTGAGGTGGCGCAGAGTCTCACCCGCCTTGTCCACAACAGATCTGGAGCTTGGCCACCAACCATCTCAACTTCCTCAACTCCTTCAAGATGAAGATGTCAGTGGTGCTGGGCATCGTGCACATGGGCTTTGGCGTCGTGTTGGGGGTCTTCAACCACCTGTGAGTTCTCGGGCTGCTCCCACTGGCTCTTGTCATGCCAAGGGGACCAGGATTGGACTCACCTGGGTGGGAAGGGGTGGGTGACTTGGGTCCTGTACTCCTACACCTTAGTGGGTGCCGAGGACACGGGGGGGTAAGGAGGGACAGACTGAGCTTGTCTGATGTCCTCCCCCACCAGGCACTTCAAGCAGCGGCACCGGCTGGTCCTGGAGTTCCTCCCGGAGATGATTTTCCTCCTGGCTCTTTTTGGCTACCTAGTCTTCCTCATCTTCTACAAGTGGCTCAAGTACAGCGCTGCTGACTCCCAGGTGGCCCCCAGCATCCTCATCCACTTCATCGATATGTTCCTCTTCACCTCCAATGACGAGAACCGCCCGCTCTACCAGGGGCAGGTACCACCCCACCACCATGGGGACCACCCACCCCCTACCCAGGGTGGGAGGGCTGGGAGCCCTGGTGTCGTGAATGGGGCCGTTCTCAGCTCGGGTAGCCCATAGGGGACCCCAGAATGATGTCCCCGTGCCACAGGTGCCGGTGCAGATGGTGCTGGTGGTGCTGGCGCTGGCGTCGGTGCCCATCCTGCTCCTGGGGACGCCGCTGTATCTGTGGTGCCGCCAGCGCGCCCCGAGTAGGGTAAGGCTGGGGGGCTGTGGGTGGCTCAGCGGGGAGGTGCAGGGGGGGGCACATCTCACTGCCTGCCGATGCTGTCCCGGTGCAGCCGGTGGCTACGGGAGAGCAGGAGCCACTGCTGGATGGGCAGGAGGCCGGGAACTCTGTCAACGCCACCAAGGAGGACGTGGAGAGCGGGGGGCACAGCCCTGACGCCAAGGTGAGGGGCACCCAGGCGGGCTCAGGTGGTGGGAGTAGGGGCGTCTGTGCCCCCTGCTCATGTCCCATGTTCCCTCCATCCCTGCAGCACTTGGACTTCTCCGAAATCTTCATGCACCAGGCGATCCACACCATCGAGTACTGCCTGGGCTGCGTCTCCAACACCGCGTCCTACCTGCGGCTCTGGGCGCTCAGCCTGGCGCACGCCCGTGAGTGCCCTTGGCCCCCTCTGTCCCCCACCGGAGCTGGGCAGACCCTCACCCCCTCTGCCTGCCCCTGTCCCACCCATTCCCAGAGCTCTCGGAGGTCCTGTGGACCATGGTGATGCGGAATGGCTTCGTGGGGCTGAGCTACGTGGGCGGGGTGGTGCTGGTGCCCGTGTTCGCCGCCTTCGCTGTGCTGACCGTAGCCATCCTGCTGGTGATGGAGGGGCTCTCCGCCTTCCTCCACGCCCTGCGCCTGCACTGGTGAGCCCCCAAAAGCTGGTGGGGTCTGGAGGGTGGGAGGGCGATGGACCCCCACCAACCACCCCTGACCTCCCACCTCGCCTTGCCAGGGTGGAGTTCCAGAATAAGTTCTATGTGGGTGCTGGGTACAAGCTGTGCCCCTTCGCCTTCGCACCAGACACCTGGGACTAGCCATGCTGAGGGAATGTCGGGGGCTCAGAACATCGGCAGCACCCCAAATTCCCCCCTGCTGGACCCCCAGAGCCAAGGGGCAGGGGGGTCTGGCTCCAGCATCCCCCGTCCCCTCCTTGGCAGTGAATAAAGCTATCCCCATGGTTTCCCCCCAGCCCTGCGTTGCCATCCCTTGGGTAAGGGGTTGGGGGGGGGGATTTGGGGGTGCCCCCCATCACTGCTGCCCGTAGCCAAAGGTGGGGCCCGCGGTGGTGCCGTAGGTGCTGAGCGGGGGGAAGGTGGGCAGGGGGTAGGGCAGGGTGCGGGGTTTGGCCCCCACGTAGACGTTGGGGGGGGCAGGTCAGGGGCTGGAAGGGAGGTGCAGGGAGCTCGGGGAAATTGGGGGGTGCCGCTGGTTGTTGGGCGGCAGCAACCAGCGCCCCGTGGCTGCGGGGAGCCCCTGGGGGGGGAGAGAGGCAACAGCAGGGGGTCAGCCCCCTCCGCAGCCCCCCTACCTTTCTCCTGCTTCTCGGGGCGGGGGGGCAGTGGGGCGGCCCGGGCGCGGGTTGTCGCCCCCAGCAGCGACCCTGCCGGCACCCCACACCTGCAAGAGAGATGGGGGGTCAGGGGAGGTGGCGTGACCCCCTCACTGCGGTGTGGGGGCAGCGTCCGGGGGTCCCTTACCATGGCTCGGGGTCTCCATCCCGAAATCCCTTGGCGAAGGGGTTGCTGGCGATCTTCAGCTGGGTGATCTGTGGCGGGGAGCGGGGTCAGGGGGTCCCTGGGAGGGTACCCCGGTGTCCCGACCCCCCCCGCCCCCCGTGCTCACCCGGTGGTTCTGGTAGGCCGTCACCGCCATGAACTGGGTCTCGGGGAAGCTGAAGGACTTGAAGTTCTGGTGGGCGAAGCGCTCGCTGTCGCGCCGCGGGTCCACGAGGACGACGTGGAATCGGGGCTGGTAGCGGTGCATGGAGTTGAGGATGATCTGGGCGGGGGGAAAGGGGAAGGTGGCAGGAACCCCCCCCCGTGCAGGGGTGCATCGTGTCCCCCCCCCATCGCCCGCCCCACGGTGGGGTCCTCACGTGGCCGTTGTCGTCCAGGAGGTTGTTGGTCAGCTTGAGCTTGTCGAAGGAGACGATCTGCCGCATCCACTGGGCGCCCTTGGCGGGGGAGTCGGGGTGGAAGTGGACACGTCCGGGAGCTGCCGGCTCGGCCCGGCCCGCCGCCAGCCAGGAGGAGCTGTGGAAGGCGTATCTGCAGGGTGGGGTGGGGCTCAGCACCCCCAGATCCAACCCCCTGCCCCCATCACCCCATCTCCACCTGTATCTCTTGTCGTCAAGCGGGATGAAATCCATGAGCAAGACGTAGTCAGCCAGCGGATCCAACCCCGACAGCTTCACCTGGAAGGTGGGAAACATCCTCCTGCGTAGAGAGGGGGGGGTGGGAAGGTTGTGCCCCCGCCCTGGCAGCCCCCCGTGCCCCTCGGGTGCCAACCTGCCCGCTTTGGTGACGATCATCTCGGTGCCCAGGCGGTTGAACTCCTCCCAGAGGCTGCCCATCTCCAGCCGTGCCACGGCGTGGCACACGCGCCGGTTCTTGCCGCTGGCCCCTGGCCCCTCGCCAGCCCACCCAAGACCAGGGGCACACGGGGATCCCTCACCTGCAGCCCCCAGGAAGGCTGCAGAGGGATGAAGGGGGTGTTGGTCTGGGGAAGCAGACCTGGTGTGCGGACACCGCATCACACCCTCCCTCTGTGGAGGGATGGGAGGGTTGGGGTGGGTTTTATCCCCCTCCCTATTGCAGTCCCACTCTTTTGGGGCTGGGTGACCCCCCCACACCTTATAACACTGTGGGACCCCACCACAGGACCCCACCAGTGGGACCAGGGAGCGTTACCGCGGGTGAGTTTTACCTGCCATGGGTGCAGCAGGAGGGTAGGAGGTGTCCGTGGCTCTGTCTCCAGGCATGGTGGCAGTGGGGACCCCTCTGAAGCCCCGTCCCAGTGCAGCGCTGGCTCTGGACTGTCCCCCACAGCCTGCCAGGGGTTTTATGCCCCAGCTCCGGCGTGGAGAGGCGGGGGCTGGAGCTGAGGTGGTCCTCAGAGGCTGGAGCACGGCCCCCTTCCCTGACCTGCCTTGACGCGATGATGACGGATAGGAGGTGAGCGGTGGCACCGCTGGGACCACCACTGATCCCCAGCTGGGGCTTGGGGCACCCTGGGCTGCAGAGAGACATCTGTTTTGGGGTCTCCATGTCCCCTTTCTATCACAGATCTGAGCAGGGGAGATGGGGGCTGCTCCAACCCCCTCCCCCCGGGCAAAGCCCCTCTCTGCGCGCTGCCGTCACCACCCGATATTAAAAATCACAGTGAGGTGTTGAGGCATTGGCTGTTCTGGCAAAGCCTCTGTGGGGTGGGAGGGAGGATCAGGCTGCTCCCTTCCCTAAACCCATCCCAGTGTGGGTCCTGTCTCTGGCCTGGTACCTGGGACCCCCCTGCCCCCCATCACCGTGTTCAGTACTGGCCTGACAGTGGGAGATGGATGGGGACAAGTTGGTGCCGTGGGGCTGAGGGATATTTGCAGGGAGGTGACAGACACCAGGGCAGGGGGCTATGGTGGGAAAGCAGGGGGCTAGTCCAGAGCCCCCCAGTCCCCTACGAACTGTCTCACTGCACACCACAGAGTGTACTCCAGTGGGATGAGGGATGCTGAAGCTCTGGGGAAGGATCTGGATGAGAAGGAGATGTCCTCATGGGGATGCTGGTGGTTTTTTCTCCCCATTGGTGCCCCAGTGATGGTGGCACTGGACTGAAATCCCTCCCTGCTTTGCATGTCTCCAAGCTGGGTCTCAGTCTTCCCTTCTGCCTTGGGGTCAACACTTAAATCCTTCCCATGCCCGTCGTAACACGGGGAGAATCCTGTGTCCCCCGTACGCTATAGGGTGGGGTCAAGGGCGCGGCATGGGCAGCACCGGATTTTGGAAGCAGGGCTGATGCAAAACGAGGGAGGAATCATCTCCCCAGGCCCCCCTCCATCCGTCACACCCGCACACGTGTCCCGCGCCCCGTGGAGCCGGCTCGGCCCCATCCATCTCCCGCTGTCAGCCGGGCCGTGGCCGCGGGGCCTGTATCGAGCGGGGAGATGAGGAGGTGCGAGAGGCAGAGCTGACAGCGGGGGGAGGATGGAGGGGGCTCAGCCCCCAGGCAGGAGTGGACCTGGCAGGGCTCCTCATCCACAGCTCCTGGATTCCCTGGGTGGAACTGGATGAGCTTTAAGGTCCCATCCAACCCAAGGATTCTCTGGTCAGCGTGAACGACCACAGGTGGATCTCCTGAACCCGCGCTGAAGTGTGCAATACACAAAATGGCTTTTCAAAATGAGCTCTTCTGGTCCAAAATGGGCAGGTGGAAACCAGAAAACCTTCAGAAAAGAGAAAACGCTGACTCTTTCCAACGGGGAATAATTGCCCCGGACACCAGGACAGGCTGGAGAGCAGCTGTGGAGGCCACCAAGGTGGAGATGAGCCATCAATGGGTCCTGGGTGCAAGGACACCCCCCGGCAGCCAGAGAAGAGCACTGGCAGCCAGTCAAATGACTTTTTGCAATGAACTTCTGACTCACAGGTGGAATGAGGAAGTAAGAGCTGCTTTGGGAGGGTGAGAAGGGGAATCGACCCGAGCAAAAGATTGTCTCACAAGGAACAGCAACCAGTCAGCACAGCTGGTGGGAAAAGGGAAGCGAGAAGGGAGGAAGCAGTAACACTCATTTGTCAACCAGACGTTTCTCAACATATTTTTGGGTCAGAGTCGGATCTTTATTTATTTTACCTATCAATTTTTAATTTTTTTTTTTTTTTAACCCTGAACAAGAAAAGAGGAAGAAAATTTCGGCAGGTAAAGTTATACCCTGGAAGTGTTCAAGGCCACATGTGGATGGAGCTTGGAGCAACCTGGGCTAGTGGAAGGTGTTCTTGCCCATGGCAAGGGTGTGGAACAAGATGAGCTTTAAGGTCCCTCCTAACCCAAACCATTCCAGGATCTAAGATCTGCTCTAGGGAATGTGTAGTACAAAAGAAAATGGATAATTGCAAAGATAAAGCAATAATTTCCTTAAGTATGTCCATTACTTAGAGTTAGTTTTTTTCCCTTCCCACATGTAATAAATAAAATATATATTATACAAAAATACAATTATATAATTAAATTATAATATAGAATTAGAGAAGAATAAAAAAAAATCTTTCAAATTCAAGTCTTCAGCAAAAATCCTTGATTTTGTGTTGCACTCCTCCCAGTCACGTGCATGTAAACAGCATTGCTCAGGCTCTGCAGGTATCAGTTCTGATGTGCCATGGGGACGCCATCCCTAAAATCCCAGAGAAACCTCGGGATGGATCCCAGGGCCCTTGGGGAAGGCTCATTCTGTTTTCAGGTGCCTCAGAGACCCTTTGGTGATTGGTCCCGTGGTGATGGTGTAAAACTTAAATCTTCCGGCCACGTTAGAGGGTGGAACAGGGAAAACTTCCTGATGTGGGCAAGACCAAAAGATGGAGCCTGTGGACTCCAGCTCAAGGACCTGTGAGTATCTTGGCTTGAGCTGTCATTATCCAGAGAGGGTGAAATTTTAATTGGTTTTGAGACAATTTTTCACTGGATGGGGAAAGTCATCCTTCCCAAGTTCCTGCAGAAACAGGAGCCTCTTCGTGAAGGTTTTTATGGGATATAAAAAAAATAACTCCGAGTTATTAAGGTCCTTCCTGAAGGCAAAACACACACTCCAGTACATCTGAGCCTTAATTTCTACCTCAAATTTTGGATGAATATTCCTGATATCAGCACACCTGGGAGGCACAAGGAAGTATAAATACTTGCACAATGCAAGTATAAATCGGATTAGAAGGAGATGGTTTTTCCTTGAAGATGCACATGGATGAAATTGCAATCAGGAGTGCTGGTCTTGTTTTAATTGATGCAAACTGATTGGAAATCACTTCAACAGGTCTGTTGCCAGTTCAATCCAGCACTAATTAACGTGGCAAATGAAGGCATGATGTTATTGTATTTTTTTGCCTCCACATAGGAACATACCCCTCCCACACACACAGTGTCATCCATTCCAGGGATGGGGCATCCAAAACTTCTCTGGCCCTGGCACAGGTTGCCCAGAGAAGCTGTGGCTGCCCCATCCCTGGAAGTGCCCAAGGCCAGGCCCGACAGGGCTTGGAGCAACCTGGGCTAGGGGAAGGTGTCCCTGCCCATCCAGGAACTGGATGATCCATAAGGTCCCTTCCAACCCAAACCATTGCAGGATTCCATATGTTATATTCAGATGCACCTGGTTCGTTTGATGGCTCCAGAACTCCCCCACCAGCCCATCTCCTCCTTGGCTCCCCCCATCCAGGCAAGGCTGATTTTCCATCCCAGCTGCAGTTTACTCATAATTCCTGCTTCCAGGTTTCAGGAGCGGAGTCATCTCAGCCTAGGACTCATCCTCTCTCCTTGTGGGCTTTGAATAAGTCACCACAGGTTCCCCTTATGGAGACAATGATATGTCTGGGGGCTTTGACTCATCTGATTTATTTCAAGCGTTTTTGTTTCAAAAAATGGCATGGATTTCTCCTCTTGCTGCGTGGTGGTGAAAGACTGGCAGGGTGACACAGCCACTTGAGACATGTGGGACTTATTCAGAGCAGACAAACTCCAGGCACAGGCTGAAGAGTCAGTTCGAGCCTGAAGGACTTAAATTCAGTTGGTAATTATCACCAGAGAAATGTAAAAATAATTTGCAGCAGGGGAATTCCTAAAGAGTTTTTCTTTCATCCCGATTAGCAGCTGTAACACTTCTCCAGATCCTGGTCTCTCTCCCAGTCCCTGAATCTCAGTTTCTTACATCAGTTCTTTTTAATTCCCTGTGATGCCAAGAGATCAATTATATATTCCAAGAGACAAATGTGCATACGTATAATTACATATATTTTTAGAAAAAAATTCTTATATATATTAAGAAATTATATATATATTTTCTTTATATATATAAAAATAATGTATTAAATTCTTTTCCTATAAAATTTGTATATATAAAATTGTATAAAATTTTTGTGTATATATGTATATACATATATACATACATACATACACACATATATATATATAAAAATAAAGAAGTAGGAAATAAATCATCCTGCTTCTATTTAGCTTCCTGAAAATCACTGAGTTTATTTAACTAACTGTATTTATTTATCAGTGCAGGTCTCTGCCTTAAGGAGCTGCTTCCAAAGCCATTCGTCAAGAGAGAAATTTCCTCCTCCAGGGGCAGGCAGTGACAAACCCCTTGGTCTTTCCATGAATGAAGATTATAAACAGCAGGTTTTTTTGCTCAAGTATTGATGCTTTTCATGAGGGGTAAATAATTCCTGCTTTCCACAAGGATACTGGGAGAAAATCGGATGAGGTGCTGGCACAGGTTTTGCCCAGAGAAGCTGTGGCTGCTCCATCCCTTGGAAGTGCCCGAGGCCAGGTTGGATGGGATGATCTCGGTCAGTCCTCAGGTGGCTCACTGAAAGGTCCTCTACTGCCTTTCCCAAAGATTTTACGGAATTTGAGTAGGAAAACAGGTGCCACAATGGAGATCCTCACCCCAGGAGGACAAGGATGAATACTCCTTTAGTTATTCAGCAGAGCACGGACCAACCACCTGCCTCTCGTCAGGGCAAAAAAATCTAATCCATACTTTTTGATTGAATTTATTTCCCTTCTATGTCTCAGATTCTTCACACAGAAGCAAAGTTTGTTTTGTTGAGTAAGAAAAAGTCAGGCTGAACTTCAGCTAATCAAGAAATCGAGGTCGGTTCTCCGACGGCGGCAGCAGATGTCGCATCCAGGCAGGTGGATGCTGCCCCCGGGGGAGGACTCAGCCCCAAAACCGCTCGATTTTTCATTATTCGTGACATCTCCGGTGCCGTGCCGGTGTCCCGGCCACCACTTCGCCCCCGGGATCTCCACGTGGGTGATGAAAAGAAGCTCTAAATCCTCGTTAACGACACCGGGAGACCAGACACGTCTCTCCTGGGACACCTGAAACGGGACGTCGGGTTCTGGGGATGAAACTCAGCCCTTCGGCCAAGGCTCATCCAATAATGATGATTTTTAGGTTTGGATCCGTCTGTCAGGAACCAGCAGTGCCTGCTCTTGGTTTACTCTCTGGTGTAACTCTGTCAAGCCATGATTAATGTTATCCAGGAGAAAAATCAATGTTTATTTATTCTATCTGTCATAGAGTGGGATTTCAGGAGCTGCTGATCTCTCCCCGGAGAGCGGCGAGAGGGAGCCTGAATTTATCTTTTATCTCCAAATGAAGCATCACATCTGAAGCAAAGTGAGGTGAGACAAATCCCAGCTCTTATTCCTACACCAGGAAAAAATGTACTATGCAAAGTCACGTTCTGCAGTGCTTTCACCTAGAAAAGATCTTCCTGGGACATGGGGAACAGGTATTTATTCTTCAAGTGCTCAGACTGGACTGGGAGCAGTCAAAAGACGGGGAATAATTTCATTTTTCCAGCAGTTATTGGGAAAATCATGGACTTCCGCGTATGAATGGTTGGAAGAGAACTAGGAGGAAGCCTTGCAATTTATTTGTGATTTATTCTGGCGTGGTATTTCCCCCCTTAATGCCTTAAATATCAACCTGCTTCCAAATATGTTGGCTGAACGGGGATACTGGTGTCAGGAACTTGTGGTTTTCCTCTTTTGAAGAGAATTTACCTTTTATTGACTGAAAGTTTTATAACCAATTGCCAAAAATTGATGTTCTTAATATTATTGATGGATTTAAGCCTGTTAAATTTTTCATTTTGAAAGACACAAAGCAGCTGAACTGGATATATGAAATATTCGGTGTGGTTGGAGATAATGAGATATTTGTGTCCGAGTATATTCTCCTGGGCTTCACAACCCAAACAGACCTGCAGGTGATGTGTTTTGTATTATTCCTTGCCATCTTAAAGGAATTCTGGGAGGAACGACATGAATCCGGATCGATCTGCACCTCCACAACCCCATGTACTTCTTCCTGAGCCACTTGTCCCTCCTGGACATCTGCTACTCCTCTACCATCGTCCCTCAAATCCTCTTGGGTTTCTTAGTGGAGAAGAAGGTGATTTCCTTCATTGGATGTGTCTGGACTTGTCTCCTGGCCATAGGGGCCATGACCTCAGGTCCATGGTCTGGACTCCGCTCTTGGATCCACTCCCAAGTTTCCATTGAGGATGTTTTCCATTCCAGCAGGAGGCCGGAGATTTTCTACAACGTATTTTAACACAAATAGTGAAAATCAAGTGAGGTGTGTTCTGCAGCCTATGCAAAGCTGCTTCTGTCTGTTCTGGAGAGCACACCGTTCTTGAGTTCCCGTTCGCTTCCTATTAAATGATCCCACAGAAATAATTTTGTACTGAGCTGTTTGTGGGAGTTCAGATGTCCACGATAAATCTTTCTGCTTTTTCAGTTGGTAAGTTCTTAAACTCTCTTACAGTGGTACTCCAAGACCTTACTGAGACAGCAGCACCTGTGCTAGAAGCAGTCGAGGTCCAGGAAGAGACTGGGACAAACCAGGACAGATCAGCATGGCTTCTGAGAGTTTTCCAGGCTTTCCCAAGGAGCGTCAGCAGCCTTGAAGTAGTGCCAGTGAGTCCTGATGTGTTTTTGGTGGGTCATTGCTTCAGTATTGTCCTTAACCCTGAAACTTTAAAACAAAGTTAACATTGTGTAATTTACCAACTGACTTGCATTCCTTAAGCTGAAAGTGTATTTAAGGAGTTTGATGTTTGTTTACAAAGAGAGGCCATGGAATGTTATGGTTTTTTTCCCCCCAATATTTTGAGGTGCTGCCCTGAATCAGTCTGTTTCTACCTCCCTCCTGGTAGTGGGAAGTTTCCCAGCAGTCCCACAGCAGCTCTTGGGCAGTGCAGCTGCCAGAGGTCCATCTGGACTGTGGGACAGGCAAAAACTCCACGGCAAAGGAGAACCTGGATTTGGGAGATGGAGAATTTAATGGCATCGGTTAGAGCTGTGCCAGTCCAGGGAATGCCAAGGAAAATCCAAGACCCCTTCAGTGGGAGTGTTTTTCCCGGAGGTATGGAAACACAGGCACAAGATTTTGGCAGAAAGAGAGTTCCAGAGATTTGGGGTGGTTTTTCCAGTTCCCTCTGTGAGTTCCCCCTCTCTCAGCCCCTCAGGCCGAGCAGGAGGTGCAGCAGCAGCAGCTCCAGGGCCGGAGCTGTTGGGTGGGTCTGGGAGCCCAGACTGCCATCCCAGTGCAGCCTGTCCTGCAGCCCCCAGGGAATATCCCTGCAGCAGCACCCCGGGAAGGGAGGAGACATCTCCTGGCACTGCTGGAGCTGGAGCAGGAGATGAGGCCCCATCCCCGGGGACATTCCCTGGGCCACGGGGCAGCTGGACGGGAGCTGGGGGGACTCCAACCCTTTGGGGGCTGCCTTGCCCTCCCTTGATTTTTCCCTCCGTTTTTTTGGGTGGCATGTCCACGTGTAAAGGGCTTTCTGGAAGCACCGAGCCGCTGAACTCGTTTTGTGCCTTCTTTGGGGGTGGGGGAGTCCGGGGGGTGATGGTGCCATCAGGGGCATCCCGGTGTCACTGGGAGAGCCATGGGGGGGGTGGGATGAGAGGGGTCATGCGGGGCCCACCCCTGACAGCCCCCAAATGCCTGAAAATTCATGAGGGGGGTATGTGTGTAAAATACTGCAAACTATAAACTTTCTCATCGTTATATTTATTGTTATAAAAATTGATTTCAAAATAAACCCTCCTATCTGCTGTATTATAGACAGATTTTAGACTATGATAAGTCTGAATATGGATCTGTAGGGTTTGAAAATACAAATCTACCGTTTGTGCGTATAAAGAAAACAATATAAAGGGCTTGAAAATGTAAAAGGTGACCTGGATGAAGGTACTAGGAACAGCCCCGTGTATTCAGATATTTTTCCTCTCTCCCTTCGCTGTAACTCCCCAAATCTGGGATCTGGGATTTCAACGGGGGCTCATTAATTAACCCGCGGTGCCCGCAAAGCCGCGCGGTCGCGGTGGCTCTTGGCGCTCAGTGCTGCCGTCTGCTGGGAACCCGCCGGGAGCGGGAGCGGCACCGGGAATGGAAGCGGGAGCGCGAGCGGCAGGAAACGCCGGGAGCGCGCGCGCGCGCGGTGCGCGGGACAGCCCCGGGAGGGGGTCGCGGAGAGCTCGGGGAGGAGCGGCGCCGTGCCGGGGGTCCCCGGGCTGGGCTGCACCGGGGAGCGCGGAGGGGAGCGGGGCACGGGGTCAGCCCCGAGGAGGCGACGGGTCCGCGGTGGGGGCGGCCCGGGCACGGAGCCGCGCTGAGGGAACGGGGGCGGGGCCGCGCGGAGGGGCGGGGCCGCAGGGACAGGCGGGCTGGGATTGGGCGGAGGCGCTCGAGTGCTGATTGGGCAGCGCTGCCGGCCCGCGGTATATAAGGTTGGGCGGGGCAGGTGCGGCCCGTTGTGTGTGAGGGCTGAGGGTGCGGCCCCGCTGCTGCCCGGGCTGCGGAGCTGTGTTTGTGGACTGGGGGAGCTGGGGGGCTATAAAAACCGTGGCGGGGGGTTTTCAGCTAAAAATGTCACCTCTGTCCCCTCTAAGTTATCCCAGGTTTTCCCAGCTGAAAGCTGCAAGGAAGCACACTCCCTTATCAATGATTTGCTTTAATTAACCAACTCAAATGAACAAATTAAAACCAAATCAATATTATATTATTCTCTTTAATCAAGATATATATACATATTGCAGAATACAAAAGAACTTTTTTAGCCCCAAAAACTCCTAAAAGAGATATATAGGGCACGGCTGCACTGCACCTCCAAACCAAGGAGAATCAGGAGAAAAGAAAAACCCAGATTAAGATTCCTTGGAGATTGGTGCAGCTGCTTCCATCCAAAAAAATCCTTGGTCTGCATGAACACCTGCCTGAATCCTAGGAACCTGTGATGTCATCAATATCCTCATGGTCCTTTTTATTAAAAGCAGATTTCCATGGAGAATTAATGAAATACAGAAAATTAAACTGAAATGTAAATGAACAGTTCCCCCAGCCCAGCAGGTTGCAGCATCCAAAAGAAAATGAACAGAAAGATTATGGACTGGGATCATCACCAATCCCAAATTCCTAGTGTGGAATACCACTCTGCTTGGTTTTATAAATCACCGCTTTTCTTACTGGACAAACTCACCAACTTTAGTTCAAATTCACCAAGTTCAGAACTGCGGCCACATGGATTTTGCAGCCCCACGTGCGTGGTGGAACCCAGGAAAACACAAGGGGTGTGGTCCTCTGGGAATGTTCACAAGGCACCACACAGATCCAATCTGTGACTACAGCCTAGTGGGAGATCTCTTCCCAACCCTTCCGGGTGTCCTGATGGACACACCCTGACACACAACGGGTTCCTCTGCCAGCTGTGTTGGGGAGTATCTGTAAGGTGCCACACAGAAAGGAGCCCCTTATGGACACAGTCTTGGGACTCAGGGGGAAAAAAGCACTTTTCACTCTTTAGCATCTCCCACTCCGTCGGCATTGATAGCAAACATGGCCTCAGCCTCGGGAAGACACGGAGAGTCGTAGATTTTACAGATCCTGGTCTCTCCCCGGCCTTTCCGCAGGTACAGTCTGACAGGGAGAGGGAAGGAAACAGGTCAGGGTGCACATCCTACTTCCAGAAAATCATCATAATCCATAAAGCACTATGGAAAGCTGTAGGAACATTCCCAAAACGTTCATTTCCCTGAGGGCTCAGAGTGGCACGAAATCAAAGCGTAGGCTGGACCTGCCACGGACAGATTACGTAAACCCCAGAATTAAAAACTACTTAGCCAATTCCACAAACCCCAAATCAGGCTCCTAGGAGGTGACCATCTCTCCTCTCACCTGGTGGTGGAAGCATGAGCGATGATATTCCCTCCGATGGGTTTTTTGGGATCCGCGGCGAACATGGCGGCTCCGTCCACCTGTGCCACCACCTGGTTGGTGATGACGACGGCCACACCAAACTGCAGGGGCAAACAACCAGAACCCAGCTATTTCCCACAGTCTGAACAGAAGGGGGGGAAATAGAGCCAGGTGCACCCCTGCTGTCCATCCATAACGGGGGCATCAAGCCCCTCCAAACCAAGGGAAGCAGAGACTGAGCGACAAAGCCCTTTGTACCAAATCGCTGGGATTCATGAGGAAAGCGCGGAGTTCTATCCGGGGAATGAAGCAGCGCTGTGTTACCTCATCCGCCAGGCGCAGCAGCATCCGCAGGAACCTGGCCAGGTGCATCTGCCTGGCAGAGAGCTCCCCCCTTCCCGAGTAATCCGTGCGGTACAGGGCCGTGGCGCTGTCCACGATCAGCAGCGCGTACCTGGCAAAGGCGCTCGGGGTCAGCAGCACTGCCAGGCATGGCCAACGCCTCCACGGGAGCGTGCTGGTGCCTGGAGAGCTGGGATACTGCTCCAGGTGGGGTGGCAGCTCCTCCCCACACAAGAAAACCCAGCAAACATAAAGAAACTCCTGTGTGGTTAAAAAATTAGGTTCATTGTGGCATTAGAAACGTCCTGTTTGGACAGCATAGGTACCTGTGGACAGGTTCCTACACACCCCATTCCACCATCACCTTCCATCTAACGCTGTGCAAATCTTACTTCCAGTCCCAGGTTTCCTGGGAGCTTGGAAATAATCAACATTATTTCTAAAAACAGTTACAAACCAAGCTTTAAAGTTGTTCCTCAGGCTGGCACTGAGGGACAATTTACTGTGTTTGTACAGTGACATCGGGCCGAGCCAGCCGCTGTCACCCCGAATTCCAGCAGCCAGAAGTGTTGCTGATCACTGACTGCCCACAGAGCTTGTCACCTGGATAAGCTTAAGGATAACCCAATTTGGGAACAGGATCCACAACATCAGAGTTCTTACCGTGACTCAGCCATCATGGCTGAGGCCTGATACAGCAGCTGGGTCTGGTGGTCGGTGTTGAAGCCCCGGGCATAGGCCACGTTGTCCAGGACGTCGCTGCCAGACAGGCCATACCTGGGGAAACACCAGGGGAAATAAAGATAGAAACCTCTAAGTGACAACTTCCTCCATAGAAGCTATCCTGCAGCTTTGCCTAAAGGCTGGAATAAAAACTCACGTTCCTGGGAGAGATAAAAACAGAGGGAAAAAATGCAACACGGGGGGATGAAAAGAGAACAGAATAATTGGAACCATTTTAAATGGATGAGAGGAAACAGCTTCAAGTGCTACCAGGGGAGGTTCAGGTTGGATATTGGGACATTTATTAATGGAAAGGCTGTCCAGCCCTGGCACAGGCTGTCTGGGGCAGTGGAGGAGTCCCCATCCCTGGAGGGATTTAAAGCCCTGTGGATGTGGCACTTGGGGACATGGGTTAGTGGTGGCCTTGGCAGTGCTGGGGAGTGGCTGGATCATAGAGGGCTTTTCCAACCTGAACAATTCCATGATTCCAAGTACTCTCTGTATACAGCCAGCACAGACACACCTATGACTGCTGCAAACATCATTTCCCTTTCTCATCTGTATCAAGTGTCATCAGTGTCATCCAGAGGTGTTTGTTGCCAAATATCCACTGGTGGGAGCACTCCTTTTTGCAGGAAAAGCCAGCAGGATTAGACCAAATTCCCTTCCAAGAGAGCTGACAGGATCTGGTACTGTCCCCAGCTGCTTGGGAAGCTCACATGCCCTTCCAGTAGCAAAAAGTGAGGGAAATCACTTCCTGCTGAGGGACAATGACACGAGAGCTGTGGGGAGAGAGCGGCAGAGACGGGAGAGGAACAGCAACACCAGATGTTTCCAGAGTGAACATCTGTCAAGTCAACCTGCAGGACCTGTGTAAAATGTCTTCCAGCTAAGCTGTGAGGAAATATATTCCTTTCTTCCCCTCACAGACCTTTCAGCCACAGCCAGGAGCCGCTCCGGACGGAAGGTCCCCTCTGTGTCGATGTACATGGCTTTTCCCTCTCCACCACCGCGGTCAATGGGGAGCTAAAGGAGAAGGGAATGAAGGAACATGGAATGAAGTGTCCATAAATACACCAGATATGGCCTTATACCCTCACTGATATCATACATAACATCATAGGTAACATCTCAAGTTACTGTAACTAAAGTCCCACTTAGCTGGGAAAACAAAAGGGCAGGTGCTCAACTTCAAGCTGGTAAGTTTAGGGAGTCAACAAAATTACCAAATTAAGTCCAAGCCTCTAATATGTTATGGAATACTAAAATCTCTTGAAGTCTGAAATTAAAGAGTACACCTGCTAAAGCTTGGAGCTTCTGGACCGGGTTGTAACAAACAGCAACCTCTGGAAAGCAATAAACCCTTAGAAAGTCAAGAAAAGTGCCCAAATTAGCAAATTCCCAAATGCTGTGGTGTCTGTACATTGGATTGTAATGAGGTGACCCACTCACCTGACAGGTGACTGCCAGTGTGTGACACAGCTGTGTCTTCCCAGTACGGAACTCCCCAAATAACTCTGTTATGGACCCTGTTTCTATTCCTCCTGAAGGGAAGAGAACAACAATAATAATTAATAATAAAAATTACAAACAAAAACCACATACAAAAACATTGCAATTACAGAGACTCAGTCAAACATTTAATTTGGCCAAAAGTTTCAGCATTAATTGGGAAAACTAATTGTCATCCTGAGGTTTGTTCATGTTATAGATAAAAAGCTGAGGTGTGTTTTTGAAGATGCTGCAGAGCTGAAATTATTTGGTTTATTTTTGGATTACCAGAAGAATGGTGAGATTGTGATACCTGGTTTTGCTTTCTTGAAATACGTCATGGACTAGAATAACCAGAAACATCCCCAAATGGACAGCTCTGGATCTTGCATTGTGACTAAAAGGCTTAAAAAGTATTTCTGCAGCTTCTAAAATGAAATCAATTATACAAGAGCAGTACTTGAGGAAATTTTTCACTTAACCACAACTTGTTTCGTGTGATTTTGTGCAAGGATCATGTTCATAGTAAAAAGCCCACCCCAATAACGGAGGTTAAGCAGTAAAGAGCAATAAAGTGATTACCCTGAAGCAGTTTGTCCAGTTCCTTGGAGCCAGTGGTGATCTGGATGATCTCCGACCTCCGCTGGTGGAATTCTGTGGCCGTGGTGAAACCCATGGGAACCAGTTTGGCTGCCTCAGCCTGAGGGAAAACCAAACAGAGCAGTGCCAGGAGAGCTCACCCTGTTCATTAGCCCCCAGTAATTAATATTTCCTGCTTTGGGGAGAAGCACCTGTATCATTCCACACACATTTTACTTTACAGACTGGGCACTAGTTGGTACCTCTGAACAGAACTGAAATTGTGCTCCAGGAAAAAGCTCCAACATCCATTTTCTGTGTTTTATGGAAATATCTTCCCCTTGTCCCCCACGCTTCCAGTTCACTTCTGTCCTGGTGGGTTTTGTCCCTTCTCATCAGAAGCCATGTCACACCTCTAACCACCTTTACCGCCCTTTGGAGACCTTCCAAAACCACCATAACTCTTCAAGCCAGTAGAAAGAGGCTTGTGGAATATCTTGGGTTAATGTTCCATAACATCCTTACCAGGATTTTGTCAGCTTTGGCTTCGCTGATGCCTTTGATGTTCAGCAGCTCCTTCTTTGGTGCATAAGCCACGGCCTCCACGGTGTGAAATCCAGCCTCTTCCAGCTTCTTCACATCGTTGGCACTTATACCACATTGCTGGGAGGGAGGGGGAAAAAGGGACAAATTCTGATTATTTTGGATTGTTTTGTTTTTTTTTTTTGACAGAACACAAACAAGAATTTAGCAAGAGTTTTCAGATACACCTTGCTTTTAAAGAAAAAGGTTTAGATGGGATATTGGGAAGAAATTCTTCCCTGTGAGGGTGGTAAGGCCCTGGCACAGGTTGCCCAGAGAAGCTGTGGCTGCCCCTGGATCCCTGGAAGTGTCCAAGGCCAGGTTGGACAGGGCTTGAAGCAACCTGGGCTAGTGGAAGGTGTCCCTGCCCATGGCAGGGGGGTGGTACTGGAGGGGTTTTAAAGTCCCTCCCAACCCAAACCAGTCTGGGATTCTATGAAAAAGACCAGCAGATCTCTGGAAAACTTACTCCAGAGACAAGTGGTCTCCTACCTCCAGCCTGGATATGAGCTGTGGCCCAAAGCTCTCTTCCTCTGCCGACGTGTCCGCGTTGGCCTCCAGCTGCATCTGCATGGCCATGGCAGCGAGGGGCCAGGACCCCCTGGAAGGGACCAAACATCTCAGGATCCCATTTTGGTAAGAGCTCGTGAGGTCACACGAGTCAGGATCATGGAATTATTCAGGCTGGAAAAGCCCTCTGAACTGGCACCAGCTGTCGTGGCTGGGCTGTGCCCCAGAGCCGCCCTCAGGACAGCCACCAATACCTTGGGAAGGGCTGGAAGGGGCTCCAGACCCTGCAGAGGATCTGTCCCACCCTCGGGAATGCTGAGCAGGATGGGAGGCACGAGCTGCCACGGGAAACTGAAGGAAATAAGGGAACTCGCACATTAAGGATACAGCACAGAGTTTGGATATTGTACTGACAGGACAGTGGGGGGATGAATTCCAACTGGCAGAGGGGAAATTTACACTGGATAATGGGAAGGAATTCCTGGCTGTGAGGGTGGTGAGGCCTTGGCACAAGTTGCCCAGAGAAGCTGTGGCTGCCCATCCCTGGAAGTGTCCAAGGCCAGGATGAACCGGCCCCCGCCCGGTGCCAGCCCGCGGTCTGTGGCTCCCCGGTGCCCCCGCCGTGTCCCCGCGCCGAGCCGGTCCCGGCCCTTTGTTCGATCCCCTCACGGCCCCTCAGCTCCCGCTCCGCTCCCCTCGGGCTGCCCTGGGCCGGCGCTGGCCCGGCCGCTCCCGGCACCGAGGAGGCCCCGGGGGAGCCCCGCGACCGCCCGGCGGGCCCCGCCCGTCTCACCCCGGTGCCGATCCCGATCCCGATCCCGGTCCCGTCCCGGCCGTTCGGACGCTCCCGCCGCCCCGTCACGTGACGCGCCCGCCTGCGCGCGCAGAGGCCCCGCCCCGCTCGGGAGCGCGCGGGAAACGGCTCCGGGAACGGGACGGGAAGGGGTGGGAAGAGAATAGAATGAGCTCATGGAGACCAGCCGTGGGGCAGCGTGGCCTTTCTTTAGCATTTCCTTTCCTTTTCTTCTATTATCTTTTTTTCCCCATTTTATTTTCTCTTTTTTTTTCCTTTTCTTTCCCCCCACTTTTTTCTTTTTCCCTTTTTCTCCCCTTTTCTTTCACATTACAGAAAGTCTTCCCGAAGTATTTAACAAAATTATTTCAATATTAGTATCACATTTGCAGTCAGCGGTTTAAATACAGCAGCCAATAATCCCCACTGGAAGCAGGAAAGGTGCTAATTTCAACGTTTAATGAATTTCCACCTTCCAAACAGAAGGAAAACTTATAAAAACACAAAATATATAAAAACTAAAACACAGGGAAACATTCTTAAATTCAACATATTTTACAGGATACGAAGATTTGCAGCTGGAGAACTGAGAGCTGGGCCAGGGTTGGTGCTTCCGCTCCATAACTCGGCCAGGGGGAGACCAGATCCAACAGCAAAACCCACATAATATACAAAATATACACAAAACCAAGCTAGATCTTACAGATACTCCTAAATTTAAGGAGCTCTGTCTCCTTACTAAAATTCCAAGGCATTCCAAACTGGGACAATGCACCAGCACCCCTAGATTTTGCTGGACTGACACTGAATCTCAGAACAAACTTCAGTCACACCAACGGCTTTGGGGCTGTTTCATCCCAAAGTCGGTGGTCAAGCACAGGGATTTTTAGTCTTAATTCCAAAAATATTTTTGACTTTGGCCACATGGTTAATTGCTACAGGTTAATTGGTTAATGAATCAGATGCAGGGATATAGTGTCCAGACTGGGAGAGGCTCCAGGAGATGGATAAAGAGCAGACCTGGTGGGATCTGCAATTTAGTACATGGTAATGAAATTATACGGTGAAAGTAAACTCCAATCCAGTTAATTTAGAGAATCCTCATCATTGTTTTGTCCAAGAGCTTTGTAAATCACCCCAGAACTAAATTAACAGGCTATGGCAGAAGAATGTCCATGTTAGGAATGACATTCCAAGGAGGTCACGATCCCCTGGAGTGACTGAGAGAAGACGAAAGGCAGCCTGGATTTACAAAGGACATAGGAATTTCTTCCTTCTCCTCTTTAGACACCTCTGCTTTTGTAAATCTTGTGGTCTACACCAAGTAGAATACTTGGTGTAAACTACAAGAATACTAAATAGGCAGGAATACGAGAGCTGGGGGGGGGTAACAGCATTCCCATTCTGTGAGAGACAGCTGGAATTCTCACAAGAATAAACTCAAAGACTACCCATTCCGACTGCTTCAGTCTTGCCCATGCATCCAGTGGATCATCTGGGATGCTGGAGCAGATTCTGATGGATCAGAGTGATTATTCTCTGCAGATAGTGGTGACCAACTGGAACACTGGAGAGAATAGCAGAAATTTCCTCCTTCCTGGGGAAGATGAAAGGATCACAAGTGTTGGAGAGGATCTGGAGAGCTTAATTCCCCATTCCTAGTGCAGAATGAAGTCATGTGGAGAGGTGCTTTTTCAACTCACCCGATATTCCCGACGTGGGTTTGGACACTGAAGGGAAGTGGAGCAGATGGATAGTCAGGAGAGAGAGACAGAGTCAACTCAAACTTGGCAAAAGCTGCGGAAGCGGAGAACAAAAGCTTCACCCTGTGGAACAAACACAAAGATCCATGCAAAATAGTCAAATGTGCTGCTTCTGCCTTGGAATTGGGGCCAGGAGTGGGAATAAATGATGCCACTCAGAACTTCCAAAGAGTTCCAGCACAGACCCACAGGAACTGCAGGAATAAGATAAAGAGACCCTTTGCACTTTATCAACACCTCAGAATCCAAAGCCCCAACTTCCCTCACAGGAAAAGTTAATACAGAACCATCCAAAAATTACAGGAGAACAGAGACTAATAACAGAGAATAACAGAGACAGATAACAAAATATATGTTTTCTAGGTAGCATAAAATATTCCCAGGTAGCTAAAGTTTTCCAAAGTTTTAAGTAGGACTGACTTGCCTCCAATTCCATGGGATTTTTGGCACTCTTGCAAAGGGAACTACAAAATTAGAATAACCTCTGGGAACAGCACCAAGGTGGGCAGAGCAAGTTAACTATTGGACACTTCTTAATTAAAGATATACATGAATAATGGAAGGATGAGGTGAAGCTGTATTTGTCTTATCCCACTGGGACATGCAACAAAAATTGGCAATTAGCAAGAGAAAATGAAAAGTAAAGAAAGTAAACTTTAGTTTCAGTGCATCCATCCTTCAATGACTGATTCTGCTTGGCTGAGGCAAAGAGAAGATTGAAAGAAACAAAGCCCTAAGCTACACGTAAACTCTTGGTTCTATTTCCTTTGCATTGCTACAATTTGGCCTAAATATTTCAGAGTCAAGTCAAGCAGGAAAATAGCAAGGAAGGAGAGGTTGTCTGGTAGTCAGGAAGTGGCTGGATCCATGAACAGCTTCATTTCCACGCATTAGGATACTATAGTATATGTGTATGTATGTATGTATATCTTCAAGTGTATGGAAATAAATTAAATTGCTGTTAAAAACAGCAGCATAAAATCTCAACTTCAACAAAACCAATTTGAAAATATTTCAGTTTTGTTCCTGATTATCCACAAACAGTCTCTGAAGGACTGCTGTGAACCCCATCTTATGGAATCACGGAATATCCTGAGTTGGAAGGGATCCATGAGGATCAAAGTCCAACTGTTGGCCCTGCACAGCCCCAAGAATCCCATCATGATAACCTGAAGTTACTCACTCTGTGTCTTTGATATCTGTCTTCAGGAGATTGAATTTTCCACCCCATCTCTCCAGAAATTCCATCTCTTCTCCCAAGATTTTGCAACGATTCACCACCAAGGAGATGTCATGGAGAACCTGAGGGGGCAATCAGAAAAGGAACCACATCAACACCCAGGTGGTGACTACATGACACTTGAAAACACAGTTTATCCTAGAAAGTATAAAAAATAAGGGTAGTTGAACTGCTATCTCAGTCTGGATGGAAAAAATGAAACTGTACAAGTATAACAAATGTACATTTTTTTGCTTTAAGTTTCTCCTTTCTGCTTTGTCAATGGGCTTGTCACAGCCAGGCAGGAACCCAGAAGAAGTTTGGGTTGGCAATTTAAACCCACATTCTTTAGGAGGCAGAATGGCCTTCAGCTTAATTCTTTATTTCTATAGCAGAAAAAACAAAAAAGGCTTTTAATAAACTCCAGCTTTTAAGACTCCTGCCTTCAGGGGCAGGTTATTTACTCTCACACCTCAGAATATTCCTGAAGCAGATTTTGGCTTGCATTGCTGAAGCTTTCATTAAGGTGCTTTGGTTCTCAGGATCAGCCCTATTTTCTCTGTGACAGAAAAAATTTAAGGGTTTTTTTCAGAGTCTTATAAGATTCCCTGGAATGTTACCTGGGGCAAGTAGTACAGCGTGGGACACTTTTCCTGCCAGTTTCCTTGACTTTCAATAAACTGAAAGATGAGCCTTTGGACTAAACACGAGGAGGGTGGAGCTTGTTCCACTGAAACACGAAAGAAAAAAAAACACATTGCCAGGAACCTCTGAAAAGCCCTTTCATAGAGCATTAGCAGGTAAAGCACAAATTTAGAGTCTTCCCAACAACAGATTAGCAGGGGTGCTACTTTCAAGCTACCCAAAAATATCTCACCATCCAGGAAAGACTCGAAGTTCAGGCTAACGATGGTTCTGGAAGGATCTACACCAAAATCATCACCGTCTGAGAAATAAAGGAAAAAAAACCCCAGTTATTTCCATACCTAGTTCTGGAGTTACAGCTCTTCCTCTGCAGAAACAGCCATCCATTACATTTCTGAATTTTCAGATGAAAAACATATCCAAAGCCATGCCACCTATCTCAGCTTACCCAGTGGAGTATATTTTGTATTCCTTTCAGCAGATCTTACAAATATGGAAATTTCAGGTTTCTATTCTATAACTAACATTTCAAATTCATAAAACATAGACCTACCCATGTTGTGACTCACCTATTGGGGGTCCAAACACAACTGTCAGCTCCACAGAATCATAAAGAAAATTAAAGACTGCCTGCTGCTCACTCCATTCTGCAATCTCCCACTCAGTGAAGCTGAAAAAGGGGAAAAAAAACCCCACCATCACCCCAAGTTTCAACCAACCAACCCAAACAATTTCTTGAGGGACAAAGATCAGAGTATTAAATGCACTTGCAGCTCTTACCACATAATATACCAATGAATTTTCCAATTCCAAGCAGATTCTTACATTCCAAGAGAATGTAAAAATTTGTTGGGAATGCAAGTATAATACCATACATTTTATATAAATGTTAATTTTGGAACTGGGGGAGAGTTGGATGTTGGAACATAGAGCACCACGGCAAAGCTGTTGATGGAATAACACATGGAAGTTCTCCAAGGCTTTATTGCTTATCTTAGGCTGCAAGGAGATGGGCATCCCAAGATTTCCCACATCAAATAACAAGGAAAACCAAACCCAACACATTCATGTACAAATCTGAGGCCCCAGAAATAGCTAATAAAAAATAAACCTGAGGGTGTTTTCCTTACTCATATTTCTCCAGGATTTCCCGACAGCTCTTTTCAGCCTTCTTGAGCTCATCCATCTGAACCAGCATCTGCTCATCCTCAGTCTCCAACTCTGACAGTTCTCTGCAAGGATAAACCAATCCCACGGGATGTGGCACAGTAGTTAAAAACACACCAACCCTCTAAAAACTTAGTGTGCACATAATACTGTGACATCCTTGACATCCCCTCTGACATCTTACCTCTGAAGTTCCTCTTCTTGGGCTCTGAGGCTTTCCAGTTCTAATAGAAAGGGAAAAAATTAGAAAAGGGAAAATATGAGAAAGGAGCAGCACAAAAAGCCCTAATCTGCTGTGCACTCACTGTTCTTAAAAATAGGAAGGATCTCAACTTGGTGGCTGTTACCCCTGCCTGGATATGGGGTCAAAGGTTGTAATCACTAAACAATTAATGTGCTGAATATGACAGCTGAATATGACTCCTCAAGTCACACTGTAGCAAGCTCTAAATTCCATGTTTCCAGGGGAAAAACAGGCATTTGCATCCATTAACATCTGTATAATTAGCTACATGCAATGTAGAAAATACAGCATCTCTTTCACAGCCAATACATCAGGATGAGGGTTCAGTATCATCCTCTCCAGAATTTAAAGTACCAAACAAAAAGTGCAAAAGCTGGTTCTGTTACCTTTCTGTAGGCTTTGCCCTCCTTCCACTTCATCCCCTTCATCCCAGAAAGAATCTATGGGAAAGAAATATTAGGTCTGTGCAGAACTCCCAGATTCAATACTTAAGAGTCTATTTTGTTTGTGGCCTCTAGAAATCTCAGTATTTCAAGGGTGACTAAGAAAAACGTACAAAAATATGGAAAAGTATCCACAAAAAATCCTCAAAAAGTGGTAATAACAGGGAAAGCTCCTTTTATTGCATTGTTTCAAAGCTGCTACTGTGCAATGTGATTTCTACTTAAGGCACTGGAAGAAAAGAATTGAAAATACAGAGCATTGTTATGCAGCAATGCCAAGTTCTGACAGCAGCTTGTGTCAAACAAACACAAACACAGAATCCTGAACTGACCTTTTGAACAGCAGCTCTGGAGAAAAAAAAAGGAGAAATTAGAATATAAGTCACTTGTTTGGAAACACATACCTGATTCCAGAGCAACCAGGCCGCTCTCTGCCTCCTTCAGCAGCTCATCCACCTTTTCTATTCTTGCCTGGAGCTTTCCATGTTGTTCCTAAGATGGGAAAGTTGTACTTGAGTCAGTGATATTTTTTAACAAGCTGAATTTTCTTCTGGGACCACCACGTGGCTCTTTGTTTGCTCATTAATTAAAGAAGCTGATAGAATCTGTCATTAGAGGGAAGAGGCAACAGACAAGCCAGTGGCCATGTGTAAGCAAGTACTAAATACTTACTTGTACCTCCCTAATGAGGGATAAGACATGGAAATAAATTAATTCCTAGAGCTTTAATAGATACACATTTCTGATCCTGTCACAATGCATTACTTGTGTCATTTCCTTGTTACTTACCAGAGAATCCCTGCATGGGTTGGGTTGGAAAGGACCCTAAAGATCATGCAATTTGCATATGAATAGAAGGGAAATGCATTTAAAAGGATGAAACTTCCAGGAGAATGCACACTAAAATAATTAAGCTCCCATGCAGTTAAAGACAAGAAATATGGTAGAAGTTCCTTTTTTAAAGCCAAATCTCTGCAGAGCTGTGGCTCCTTACCTGGGCACTCTGCACCAGTTTGCTGTACAATGTCTCCTTCTCGTTGTGAGCCAAGATTTTACTCTCCTTGGTGAAATAGGATTTCATTTTGTTCAGTTCAGCTCCAAAGTTCTTCAGCTGCAATCGATGGGAAACACAGAAGAGAAAATGAATGGGAATATAACCCTTCCTGACTCTAGTTCACAACCAAATTGTAGTGATATCCTATATCTAAATATGAATTATGAAATATACTGTCTTTGATTAATTTTGACTCTTTATTTTCATAGACTAGATCTTAATTCTTGTTTATCCTTGGCATTAGAACCACAGAAAACAGTATCTCTTGATCTACCTTCTCAATTCTAGTGGGACACTTTTATAATGCATCTGGGTTTTAAATGCAAATAATTTTGGGTAATTTTTCCCCCTTTAACATATCTTAAAGGACACATATCCTTGTATTCTTCTGACATGCTGGAAATTCTTAGAAGTTTTCCATTCAGAAAATATTTTGCCTTGTTTCACCTGTTGCGATTCTGTGACCATTCTGGTTCTTATTTTATCGGAATACATAAATTAACCACTTGTTCACTGTGTGTAAGCATTCCCTCTCCATGCAGCATTACCTCTTCATCAGAGCAGGTTCTCATTACTTCCCACAAACTCCTGTTCACATTCACCAGGAGCTGATCCTGGACATTTGCATATGTTTTTAACCTGAAATACGGAAAAAAAAAAGTTGTAAGCCTTGTTGCAATTGCATTGATCACATAGGTACTTATATAATTAATTTCTAAATCCGTAATAAAATTGCCACCGGCATAAAGGTTAACTGTGGTTTTATTTTCCCCATATGTAACGTATGAAGTTTCTTCAGGGCATTTACATGTAACCAGAGGTGAAGAAATGAAATTACTGCTACACTGTGTGACTGGAAAAGCACTCACTCATCTATTTTCTGAGACAGGGCCTGGCAATCCTCCTCGTAAATCCGCAGCTTGGGTCGGTGAACATATTGGCTGTAGATGAGATCCTCTGGGGTAGGAGGTGCACTCACTGCACACTGGGGAAAACAGGGAAGAAAAGGGGAAAAAGAACCCCCATATTTTTCAGGAATAGTAACTTCCAATCAACCCAATTTCGTTTTCATGCCTTGTGTTTCCTCACGCTTCCTTTTGGGACATGTGTCTCATCGCTAGAGTTCACAAGAATAAATTAAATGCTGAAAGAGGTTCACTCCCTTTTAGATGAAGGCTTTAAAAACATCTGTGTGTTATGCAGGTAACAAGAGTGCTCCAGAATAAAACAAGCTGACTATGCTTAATTCAGAATCAAAGTTCCCATAATCAAAGTTCCCAGAATAAAGCCTTATTGAGCTTTATTCCACAAACAAATATGAGGGGGGTATTTCAGCCCAAGATGGCCATATAACAAAGCTCATAAATAACTGACATTAATTAATGCCACCCTTCAGAGGAAGTTTTCAGGGGCTTTTGGAGGGGTGGTGTCTGGTTTTTATCAGTCACTAATGCACAGTAGCAGAGTTATTAAGCCTGATGAATATTCTGAGACAGCTCAGTATGAATAACTTTTTGAAGTCAACTGCAACTAAGCTGGGACAGCAGTTTAAATAAAAAGGGAAGAGATTTGGAACTCAAACTTCTTTATTTCTTCCCCTTTTCTTCAGGGGAGGAAATAAAGAGTAACGATGTCATGGTGCAGCATTTCTATAGGAGAGAATACAACAGGTAGTAGGAGTGCAGAGTAGTAGCTGCAATCAGCAGATGGGCACAGTGAAAAGATAAAGTGAAAAGATTAGACTGAGTTCCCAATTCTTGCTTTCAAATTTATCATCCTCAAAAGAAATTAAAAAAGCAAGAATTAGCGTATTCATCCAAGAACAGCAATCCTGAGTAGATGGTGTTTGGTGAGGAGACACAAATCTTCTGTTTTTCACTTAAAGTTCTTTGAGTTGCTAAAAATTAAAACCCAAACCCACAAAGGGATATAATTTAAGGTCAATTATATTGTTCCTGTCAAAGGAGAGACACTCACATTGGCTGGCAGGTGGCTCTGCCGGGGCTTCTGAACCAGAACATGGACTTGGAGAAGGGTAAAAAACTCCCCAACTGTGACAGCACCGCTCTGAAATTTCTGCAAATTTGGGGAAAAATGTACAGCTAAGTCCATTTTTTTAAGCAAGAACAGTTACTGTGTATAACACACACCAGTATTTTCCTGTTAGGACAAGAAGTTGGTGTCTTCCAGCCTCGGTACATACCTCCCATAAATTGTCTTCACAAATGCTGTCTGTGAGAAGCTGGGACTCCACGTGACTGCTGGGCTGGACTGGGAAAAGAGAACAGAAAGGAAAAAGGGAGAATATTGGTGGGGTTAATAATATTTTAAATGGGTAGAGAACACAAGCTTTGGGACTCTTATCCCAAAGGGAGCCTTACTTGTTAATTCTGTGTCAGCCCTAACAGAATCCAGGGAGCTGCTGGCACTGCTTTGAGGACAGTCAGGGATTTTAGCTGAGAGATTTGGAGGTTCTCCACCTTCATCAACTTCTACTTGGTTCTGAGGCACAGCAGCAAAAGTAACCTAACATTAACAAATTAAAAAAAAAAAGTTAATATAGTTATATGAAACAATGGTTTCTTGACATGCAGAATTGTTTCACAATTGAAATTGTTGCACACATTTTAGATCTTTATGTTTTATATCTTTGTATTTTATACTGACAATTACAAAGTTATTTTTAAGGTCACATGGATGTTCTGTCTTTGTACAGATTTTCTTGAGTCAACTGCAGTTTGTGCTGTCTATAACAAAATTAATTCAAACTAAACAGCCATGCTTGGGTTATAGATAATTACTTTAGGCCTCGCTGTACCTAAGTCAAAACTAGCAAATAGTTTAGTTCAGAGGACTAAAAGCATTTAGTTGAGAAACAATTAAAAGGATACTATGGAGAGAATGACTTAAAACTGGCAAATGCCTTATTCTGCCCATTTTGCCTGGTCCAGGAATGTTGAATAATCAACCTGATTATTCTATTTTGGCAAAACAATGAACACCACAGGCAACGACACAGGAAAATGACAGCAAACCAGCAGTTAAGAAAAACAAGGAAAACTGCCAACAGATCCACTTACACCCCAAAAATTTAACCCAAAGCCCTGTTGGTGTATCCTTACAGTGAGGGGTAAGGCTCACCTGCAAGTCCTGTGCCTCAACATCCATGTTTTCATCCCTCTTGACCTTCTTTGGGCTTTGAAGATCCTCTTTATCTTGTTCCAAAGATCTTTTGGCGTTGTGAGTTTTTGTCTCTTCAAACACATCCTCTTCCTGGTAGCAGATTTGTTTTTTGCTTATGTCTTCACAAACCTTTTCCACGAGTTCAGAGCTGACAGATTCATTGGAATCCATTTCTTCCAGGCACACAGGGAGAAATTCTTCTGCTATGAAGTGAGAGGGGCTGAAGTTCTGCCTGGTGGATTTGTTACTTGGGGTTTCCCCAGCATTTACTGGAACTGGGGCTTCTGCTCTGTCTGATTTCACGTTTATGTCTTGTACAGTGGAAACAGAAGAATTTCTCCTGTTTGGCAATTTAGGCTGGAAAATACCCAGAGGGATATTTATTCCTGGATATTTATCCTGAGGTGCCATGCCTATGGAAGCAGCTCCAGATTCCAGACCTGTGTTCTCCTGCTCTTTGCTATCAGAGGAGTTATTTGCTTCACTGACAGTGGTTTTTCCCAACCTCAAGGTATCCTCTGGCTGAGCTGAGGATTTGGGCAACTGGTCAGGAAAAGCAGTTTGGGAAATGGAGAAAGCTGCAGATTTCCTTCTCAGATCCTTCAGTTTTGAACAAACATTTAAAACACCCATTAATTCCAGTGAAAGATTGTCACTGACCAAAGGTTGCTCGGTTTGTTCAGAGTTGATTTGAAAGTCTTGTGGAGGCGTCTCCCCTTCAGCTGACAGCTCCTCATTTTCCTTGGATTCCTCATTAGCAGCTGGAACGAGGCTTGCTCCAGCCAAGCCCAAATCTGGAGCTGAATCTCCACGTTGAGACAAATCCTCTTTCACTACTTGGCTTCTCCAAGTACCAGAAGAATCTGGGGAACCCTTCAAAGGATCTGATCCCTGGATGGGAAAGGCAACATGGGATTCCAAATTGCCACTTCCTTCTCTGCAATCCACAGGACCATTACCTAGGAGCTCCAAAGATGCTCCCTTTGACTGCAGGTTTTCTGGCTGTGTGAGATCCTGGTGCCTGCTTAAAGGGACAGAATTCCCCATGGGAAGGTCACAATCCCGTGGTGCCTGGAAATCCATAGTCTTTTCTGGAAGTGAGACAGAATAAATGGAATCTGGTGTTGTGCCACTGGGGGCCTTGGTGGCTCCTTTCTCATTAGGAAACACAGAGGTTGATGAAGCAGAAGAGGGAATGCTGGGCTGATCCTTAGGTTTTGTGGGATATTCAGAGTTCAGGTCTCTTGTATGTGAGGAATCCACGTCACCCCTGGAGGACCCCAACACAGCGTGTGTGTGCTGCGGAAAGTGCTGAGTGCTCGCGTGGGCCTCATATCCATCAATATTGTCGTTAACAGCAACAGTATGGGATGCGGTGATTTCCATGTTATCCTGGTGGAGGGCAAACACAACGGTTTTATCAGCAGGAATGGCTGGAATGGGCTGTGGGTCCCGTGCTGTGTGAGTTTTGGTGATCTCCACATCCTCAGCCAAAGCAAATCTGACTGTTGTGCCCCCTGCAGCAGCCTCCTGCCCACCCTGCTCCGCCAGGATCCATCTGTCCTCACACAAATCTCCAATACCTGGATGAATGGAGTGAGATCCAGTCATTTCCATGGCACCCTGGTAACTGGAGAACAGGACTGTGGAGGTGGAGGGAACAGGCTGCCAGCCCTGCAGGGGTTTCTCTGTCAAAGCTCCGTGGGAGGGTTTGGTCATTTCCACATCATCCTCAGGAAACATCGTAACTTGGCTGTTGGGAAGTCCAGCCTCCTCACCAGAGTTTGGCTGAACACCACATACAACTATTCCTGTGGTTTTATCAGCAGAGAAAGACTTGGAAATGCCCACATCAGCCTGGCTCCCTGTGAACATCACACTCCTCACAGGATGAGCTGAAGAGAGGGAATGGAGCTCTCCCTCATCCTGCGCACTCTCGTGGCCTATGGCAGCCGTGTGGCTCTGGGTCATCTCCATGTCATTGTCCTCATTGCTCAGGGAAAACAAAACAGTCTTCTCCCCTGGTATTCCCTTCAAGCTTTTCCTTCCAGTCCTTTTAGCTGTGCTGAGCACCCCTTGAGATGCAGCTTTCCCCACGGATTTACTGACTGCAGAGGGATCGAGTTTAGTTATTTCCATGTCAGAGGGGAAAACACAAGTTTGAACTCCAGAAATCAAGGCTGTGGCATCGTCTGAAGTCTTCCTCTGGAAAACGACTCTGTTGTCTGCTGACACCGTGTGATTCCTGGCGATGTCCATGTCGGCATCTTCTGAAAACAGGGTTGGTTTCTCATCAGCAAAATGCTTTAAACTACTCATGGGCAACGTTTTCCTGCCACGCACCGAGGAGTTCTCCTGTCCCACAGGCTGCTCCTGACTATTCGCTGTCATTGTGGGCCACTTTTTTAAGGGCTCGATTTCATTTCCACCTTGATGAGGGTCTCCAGGCGCTGCTTTTGGTTGTGATAGAACGCTGATGGTGTAATCTGGAACCATCACCACACAGCTTCCAGTCAAGTTCATGCTTTCACCTGAGGGAAACACAACTGACTTTCCTCCAAACAAAGGCAACTGGGAACTTCCCCTCTGCAGTTGGGATGTCCCAGCTTGCAGCCCATCAGCTGAGGGAGGAGGTTTTAAATCCTCTACTGAAGCTTGTGTTTCACCCATCGGAAAATGTCTCTCAGGATCTGCTTGAGTTGGCAGCACTTGGTTTACTGCCCTCAGAGGGTGGGTTTTTTCTTGCCTCCCTGAGTTTTGGCAACCTGCATTTATTCCCAAGGCTGTTCCAGGTTGCTCATTTCCTCTCGTTCCAGAGGGAGCAGGCTTGTTACTGAAAATAAACGAACCACTTGGAGTCAAAGGAGTAACAATTTTCTTCTTCGTGTTCAAGTCCCCACGTTCCATTGCTGCAGTTTGACTGGTGATATCCACACCGAGATGACTGGAAAATGGGAAGGGCTGGTTTTGCAGCTGCTTGGATACCGTGTTATTTTGATTATTATTATTATTATTGGATTCTTGTCCTGTGTTAATAGGAGCAACATCAAGGGCAGCAGGATAAGCTTTCGTTATGTCTATGCTTTGATCACCTGAAAACACGACTGTTCTGTCGCTTGTGCAGGAAACTGAAGGGTTTGGAAGGTGTTTTTCCAAAGGCTGTGATACAACAACTTGGCTTCGCAAAGACAGGGATGCTCCAGTGTCAGTGGCGACATTCCCAGGGCCTCCTCTGTTTTGCTGTTGGAACAAAAATGTGCTTTTGGCACAGGAACTCAGATCACTTGCCTGGAAGTTGTTTTTTCCAATCATCTGAAGATTTTTAGTATTCATTTCAATAGCCTGGCTCCTTTTAATATTCCCATTGATACTCATCACCTCAATATTTTCCTTGTCCATATCTGTGGAATATGCACCCTCAATGACATTTTTGTTCTGGTTCTTTCTTGTAATGATTTTACAGAGCATTTGTTTGGTTTCTGCAGTTGTCCCACTGCTTTGATCACTAGTGACAACAGCGTGGCATTTCATTGTTTCCATTTCTTCCTGCTCAGCTCCATTGGAAACTGTGGATCTGTTATCCAGAAAATGAGGTTTGCAGGGGACAGAGGTGAACACTGCAGTGGGAAGTTCATTATCAACACTCTTTCTGTCTTCCTTAACACAGGCTTTAGTCAAGTCCATGTCTTGTCCTGGGAATATTACTGTCTTCTCACCTGAAGGAACCAGCTGAGGCTGTGCTGAGGGATGGAACCTGCTCTTTGGAGCACCCAAATCTGTACATGAGCCAAACCCAGCATTCGCTGCAGCAGGACCATGAGCCTGGGACATGTTTTCCATATGTCCATCTGAGGCTGAAGGCAGTTCAAGTGCTCTGGTTTTATAGGACACAGCAGCTCCATAATCTCCAGCTGCTACACCCTGTGGGATGTCCCCATTCCCACGTGCTGGGTGTCTGCTCCCTGCTAGCACAGGGTTTGTACTCCCTGGCTTTTCGCAAGTTTTATGACATAAAGTGTCTGTTCCCATGGTGCTGTCGTTGTAGATGATGTCTGTGTAATTCCCAGTCATTTCCATGTCCTCACATTTAGAAAACACAACAGTTTTGTCCCCTCGGAAGACGGTCTCAGAGGACACGGCTCCCCGGATGGCAGACACTGCCCTGGCCTCCTGTCTCACCCCTCTCAGCACTGCAGGGGCTCCTCTGTCTTCAGCATTTGCTGCTTTCCTGTCTGCACAGAGCTGAGGGTCCTGCTGAATCAGGTTCTGATTAGATGCTCTCTTCAACACAGAATTATCTAACTCTGTGGATGAGGAACCCTTTTGGAAGTGGAGACTTTGATTCCCAGCACCGGAGCAGGGAAAGGACACTTTTGCAGTGTGACTGCTTGTCATGTCCATCCCATTGTCCACAAAGGCCTGGGTGACATCCCCACACTCCAGTTGCTCCGGTGGGGCCTCACCAACACCAGGTCCCTCACATTTTGTCATTGCCATCCCACCTTCTTGCCCTCGAAAGACCTGCGTTACATTGCAGGTGTGCAGCGGCTCGCGGGAATAGACAAATTCCTCGGATGACAGCGCCACGTTTTCCAAGCCTTGGCAAGGGGCAAAGAAAACGTTCTCCTTGTCAGGCCCCTCAGCAGGATTCGGCGCCTTCTCATTTGACTTCAGGCTCAGCAGAAATTTGTTGAAATCTATTTTTCTTACAGCAGGAGCCTCTTCCTTCTCTTCCAGGGACACGCACGGGTGGTTGGCGGGGTCGGGGAGCAAACCGAATTCCTGGCTGGCTTCTGCCCTGCCATGGCTGGAGTTCAGGAAGGAGGTGACGTCTATTTTCTCGGTTCCGTCGGCCTGCTGGGCCCTGAGGTTCCGGGAGATCACAGCCGTGTGACTGGCTGTCACCTCCATCGTGTTCTCCTCCAGGAACAGCAGGGTGGTGTCCTGCCTGCTCGCCCTCAGAACAGCCTGGTCCACATCATGCCACTAAAAAAATTAAAAAAAAAAGAAAAAAAAAAAAGGAAGAACTCAGTGACTGGCATGTAAAACAAATGATCAGTGGTTTATTCTACTTAAAATGAAAGTCAGCTAATGCAGCCTTCAGCTTCTAGCTCTATATCTTTCTTTTTCAAGAAAAAAACCCCTACTGATTACAGGCCTCCCTGATAAGCAATAACATATTCAAAGAAAGGACAATGACTTAATTATTCACCATATTTAAATGGCTGTTTATGAGAGAATGTGTCTCATTTTACATTTCATATCCAGCCACATCTTAGTAAGCAAGCAACAATTACTGAGCCTTATGGATCAGTATTTTCTATTTTTCTACGATGTGATTTCTGCCTTTTATTTTAGGGAACTACAGGTTTCTCCTCGCCCAGTTTATTATGCACCTGCCCCAAAGCAGCAACACCAGGCTGGATGTTTTAAAACACCTTTCCACCACAGATTAGGGAGATTTCATTCTCTTTAACAGAGAGCATTTACAGTTTTAAAGCTGGGGGCAAAAACTGGCCAGTAATGAGATAGAACACTACACTTTATCAGGTATAATGAGCATATGAAGAACAGCTTCACATTTACTTCAAATTACATTTGCTGTTTTATAAATACACAGACCCATCTGAAACATGAGCTCCTTTGTATATTCTTAGATAAGAATTGAAGAGAATAGAGGAACTAGGTCAGTACTGAGAAGTCAGAGAAGCAAGAGTTATTCAAGTTGCAGTCTAATGGCTATCAGAGTAGGAAAATACTTCAAAACATAGAATATTCACTTGCAAAAGAATTTTCTGCGAATACCCAAAGGTTTATTTTTTAGGCAGCCAACATTTTTCACCATTTACCACACAAATTCCTGTGATATATTTTGGACACTGGTATTTTCAGCACCAAAAAACCAAAAGCTTTCACATACCTCAGTTTGCTGCACCAAAGCCTGGATGGGGGCGTGAAGCAAAGTGTTCATCCCTGTGGAAAGAAAAGGGAACACTCCAGTTCTTGTGCTATTTGCTTATTCTTTTATCCACAGTGCTGAAGTTCAATGCACTGAGTAAATAAATAAAATTAAACCCAAATATATCCTGAAAAACATTTTCATTGCTTCCATCAGGATGTGGAAGGGCCACACAGACTTCTACAACAGGATCCTTGTAAACAGCTTTGTGGGACAAAGCCCACGCAGGGAGAGCCCTCCCAAATCAGGGAGATTACTTTAGGAATGTTAAAATTACTCAAACACAATCAATAGTTTTAAATAAAGATAGTCATTTTGTTATTAATTTTATTTCCCAACTCACCAGTGATCTCACACGAAACAGTTTCAGTTTCCTCATC
Source organism: Neopelma chrysocephalum (assembly GCF_003984885.1). Taxonomy (NCBI): domain Eukaryota; kingdom Metazoa; phylum Chordata; class Aves; order Passeriformes; family Pipridae; genus Neopelma; species Neopelma chrysocephalum. The sequence goes on along the minus strand of NW_020897771.1, from coordinate 710,125 downwards.
CCTACAAAAGTCGGGTTAGATAAAGAGCTTGTTAGGAGGTTTAGAAGATTTCAGTTGGTTAAAAGGTTTCAAAGAGGAGCCTTGAGCAATAAACTGAACAGACAGACAACTGTGTTGCACACAACTCCGTGGCAGATGCCACATGGGACTGGGCAGCAGATACCAGACACTACATATTTGTCTTCAATATATTCTAATTTGAGTCACAATCTTAATTTCCCCATGAAATTATCTCATCTTAGCATTCCACAAGCCACTGCTCAACATAAAGGGGCATTTTAATTCCTCAGTGACAAGTAAGAAAGATAATTCTTTATTTTTCATAGAATTTATGATTCTATGACATTCCCCTTCACACATACAAAGTGACTAAATCTGTTATTTTACCACCAGGTCATTTTAATTTTAAAAATCCCATCACTGTGTTTTATATACAAGAACTTTGAGGCCAGACTAACATTTTCTCTACCTCTGAGGGAAAAAGTTCAGTAATAAATATCAAATTACAATAAATATCCACCAGACATGATACTTACTGATTAGTAGAGACACCATCCTTATCTGCTTCATGCTCTAAAAATAACAAACACATCACAAAATTACAATGTGAGAAGCATGATCATGGTTGGATTTGATTATCTCAAGGGTCTTTTCTAACCTACATGATTCTGATTCTAAAAAACACCGAGACAAGAGTGAACTGCACAGAAACTGTTCTGAAGTTCTCTTCATGTGTCTTCTCATGACAAAAACACTGTGACCAAGGGGTTTTCAGCCAACACAGGACAAAGATCTGACCATGTTGTTCCTTTCCCCAACTGACAAGCCTGACTTCTTAAATCCAAGCTAAAATCTTGTTGTGAATAATCTGGGGATCCTGTCAGAAGAAGAAAAAGGAGTTTTACCTGTATTTTTTCTCTCTGATGTGCTGTTCTTAAGATCTCTGTGGAAGACTCTGCAGCTAAGAAAAAAAAACACCAGTTTCTTAAAAGACAAAACCATCTCTTTCAAAGCAAATTTAAAAAAAAAAAATCAGCCCTAAATTCAATTTTTTCCATGTGTTCTGAAATGAGATATCAAAAGCCAGAAGTGTACTGAACCCAAGCATGTTTTACAGGAGCTGATATTATAGGATGCCATTTTGATACTTAAGATGGAAACCACTAAAAACTGAACGTGAAAGGAAAAATTCCTAATTATATTAAATTCACTGAACTGTTGCTTTTGTGGGTTTTTTTCCCAGCTGGGAAGAGAAAATAAAAAACAGTTCTTCAGGGTTCGAACCAACTCAACATAAAAATATAAAAAAACGTAAGTATATATAATATAAAACCCAACTTCTTCATGCTTGCAATCATTTGTGATTATTCAGTGAGGGCAATATTAGGGGAAAACAGATTATTCCCTGCATTTTATGCTTAAATAAAGGCTGCAGACCTGCATCCTCCAGCTCACACTTACTTGATGGTGTTGGCAAAGCTGACACGGCGTGAGCTCTTCCTTCGTTTCTCTATATTAATATCCTGCCAATAAAGAACACAACACTTTGATATCCATGAGCACAGCTTTCCATGAAACACAGACCCAAACAAATAGTGTGCTATTATTAAAATTGGTGCATTAAAACCACCTGCATTATTCCAGGGACACAGTTTAATCAGCAACATGTCGAGAACCATCGGGAAGAAAGGACCTACCTGGGTCAGTTCATTCCCACTTCCCAGATCATCCAGGGGATTTCGTGGAGCCTTTAAAATCTGAAAGAAAACAGAACAGTTGAGAAGATCAGCTCCAACTCCAAGAGCTCATTTCTGGAATGGAGAGAGTTTCTAGGAGCTAGCAGTGCCTCTCAATCTAACAGGTTCTTTTGGAATGCTTTTCTTCAACTACAGTGAGGAAAAAAATTCCTCTCCCAGCTTCCCTTTCCTCCTTCCCTCCCTCCCAGAGTTTTATTTTGAGGAATGCTGTAATTTACTCACGGAGGACAGTCGCTTCCCTCTGATGTGCTCCGTGTTATCACTGGAGGGGAGAAAGGGAAACGGGTATTAGGATATGAAATCTCTCCGAGGTGCGTTTCCTGAACAGCCCTGTCACGGTTTCCAGGTTAGTGAACTGATTTCTCTGTTATTTTTATGAGTGTGAAATCAAATAAACAACTTGCTTGGAACAGATTCATCATTTCAGCACTGCTTCCCAATGAAATAAGCTTTGGAAAACTCAGATTGCCCTCTCACCCCCACGGTCAGTTCATCTCCAGACCATCCATCCCCACAAAATCCCCTCAGAGCTTCCCAAACACCGTCAGAGAAACTCCCTGTTCTTCTTGGAAATGCAAACCACATTTCATTCAGGGGATGCTGGAGTGCATTAAGAAAAGTTTTGCCTCTAAAGGACAATATTTACACCACAATAAAATTCCTTAGAAGGTTTCAACTCACTTTTCCATATTTGGGTCTGTGCAAATCTTGTCCATCACTGAAGGATGTGCTTTCCCTACAGAATACAAAACCAAAATCCAAAAACATTAACGAACCTCAGCAGGAAAACAGCATAAACCCACAGTTAGTTATTAGCTTTTGATGCTGTATTTTTTTCTCTCCATTTTTCTCTGGTTACAGAAAGTACAGGCCTCTCAATTCCACGTTTTCCTGTTACATCCATATTATACATATATTGTGCTAACAGTAAACTGTGCTAGCAGTTTAAGCATTACTGGTTAGGCAGCCTCTTATTTAAAGTTAAGATTCTGGTAACTGCTGGAGATAAACGTGATCAAACCTTATCCAAGACAAAGTTTGCTCTGACACACAAGACATTTTTCAATCACTACTTTCCTCACCCTCTAAGGTGAATTTATGGTATTTCAGCTTGTTGCTTCCTGTTCCTTCTCTAGATACAACCAGAAGAGCCTGGCTCCATCTTCTTTAAACTATCAGGAATTCAGGAACATGGATAATTTCCCTCTGATGAGCAACATCCACTGCTCTCCCTGTCCACCAGTGCAGTTACCTCAGTGTAGCTGATGGAAACCACAAACCCACCCCAATTTTCCAAGCTAAAACTAAGCCTTGGGTAGGAAAAAGAAAGTTCAGAATGCTAAATCACATGAAATGCTATTGGGAATTTATTATTGGGTATTTCTTCGAATTATATGGTATTATATTAATTCTATTGCATGATATGGTGTCATATATGATGTATTTGGCTTGAGTTACAGTGGAAGGGAAAAGTAACATTCTGTTTTGCTCAAACACAATTTTAAGGCAGGACAATTTTTAGGCAACACTAAGCCAGTAGGTATTTCTCCTCAATAAATTTCTGTTTGCCTAAACAGAAAAAAAAAAGCACTATTTTGAGGACACTGTTACATGTGAAGGTATAAAAAAAATGAGAACCAGAAAAGCTTTACAGAGTGACACTGCGTTAGTACACAGAAGCTGACTTGCTAGAATGAACCTTATTGATTTCTTGTTTCATTTTGCAAGGTAATTCATGGAATCCTGGAATGGTTTGGGTGGGAAGGGACCTAAAAGGCCATCGCATTCCAACCCCCTGCCACGGGCGGGGACACATTCCACTAGCCCAGGTTGCTCCAAGCCCCGCCCAACCTGGCCTTGGACACTTCCAGGGATGGGGCAGCCACAGCTGCTCTGGGCAACCTGTGCCAGGACCTCCCCGCCCTCCCAGAGAAGGATTTCTTCCCAATATCCAACCTAAATCTCCCTTCTTTCGGTTTAAAGCCATTAATTCTTTTCACCAAGATCAGCAGGTCTATGCTGGTCCCAGCCGAAAGCAGCCTGAGGGACCCTTGGCTTCCAGAGCCGGCAGCTCTGGGGCTCCAAATCCAGAGGACCCTTTTGGGCCAGCGTCCCAAAGGTTTTGGGTGTAAATCCAGCCATCCTGGGTCAGGCTGAGCGCACAGAGAAGGGACAGGGGACACGACAGGCCATGCAGGTGCTGAGGGAGAGCAGCGTGTGGCTGTAAAACCCCTGATCGCTCTGCCTTTGGGGCTATTAATGGGGAATTCACAGCCCAGCCACCCTCCTCAGCCCCTCTTCCCTAATCCTTCGTGGAAGTTATCTACACTCCTTGAGAGACGAGAGCATGGCGTCGAGCTGGGACGATGCTTTGTTGATAAACGACCATCCCTCTTTATTCTCCTACTTGACACTGCAAACACAAGAATCTCTCCACAGTCCTTCCAGTCCATCCCCCGCCGCCCATCCCGGCCCTTCTCGGCCTTTTCCCCATTGGGACAAGCCGATTGAGCCCCTTTTCCCGTCTCTTTTTGCTCCCGGGCCGTTCCCCTCACGGTCCCCGCGCCACAGCCCAGGCGCTTATTAATCACTCATATCATTAATTACACCTCATCAACACGTTCCCCAGCCACGAATTACTTCGCATCGATCCACACCGCGTTTATCGGGGGGGTTTATCCCCACACGCCTCAGCCCTCCCTCCATCCAGTGGCTCCCGGGGCAGCACCGACCTTCTCCTCCCGCCTTCTCCCGCGCTCGTAGGATCCGCCCCAGACAAGGGCAACGGCCGCAGTCACTCCCGCGCTGTCCCAGCACGGCCTCCTCCCCTCGCCGGGCCCCGCAGCCGCTCTCACCTCGCGCTGGGGGCACAGCAGGGCTCCTCCGTTCCCGGCTCCCGACCCCGCTTCCCGCTCCCGGTCCCCACCGCCCCGTTCAAATCCAACCGCCCTCCCCGCGTCGTGACGTCACGCCTGCGCCGCCGCGCAACATGGCGGCCCCCTTTTGCCGTACAACATGGCGGCCCCCGCTTATCGCCCCACTGCTGCCATTTCGCCGCCACCCGCGGCCCGCGCGCCCGCAGCCGCGGTGACGAGGATGGCGCGGTAACCGCACGGGCTGCGGGGGGTGTCCGGTCCCCGTGAGGTGGTCTCGCTCCGCGCTGTGGCCACGCAGATTTGCGCGGCCGGTGGTACCGCGTGGGGGGGTGGGGGAGGCGGCGTGCGAGATAAGATGGCGGAGGCGGTGGGCGCGCTTCCTTATAGGCCGGGCAAGGAAGAGCCTGCCGTGACGAGGTGGCCGAGTGGTTAAGGCGATGGACTGCTAATCCATTGTGCTCTGCACGCGTGGGTTCGAATCCCATCCTCGTCGGGAAACATTGCTTTTCCCTAAATTACTTTTTTTTCCCCCCATCATTTCTGCGGGAAGCACATCCCCTCAAATCCGCGGCATTCCCTGAATTCCCACCTCTCCCCTCGGGGAGAAGGGGAAGCGGAGCATCCTGAGGGATTTAGGACCACAGCCAGGAGTGTCCTGAGGGATTCAGGGGTCAGAGCCAGGATGGAGTGTCCTGAGGAATTTAGGGGCCACAGCTAGGATGAAGTGTAAAGACAGAATTATAAAATCATTTAGGATGGAAAAGACCTTTAAGATCAAGTCCAACTCTTCACCCAGCACTGCCAAGGTGTATCCAAATAAAGCTGTACGAGGGAAATGAATTCTTCTAAGGACCTACGTTTTGTACAGAAAAGTTTCTGCCCACAGGCAGGACCCAGTATTTACCTCAGAACCCAGCTGATATGGGAATTTATGACAGGACATCTCCAAGAGTGACATCCTCCCTGCTAACAAAACAGCAAACGCTGTTTTAACTTTAAATAAAATTAAATACAAAGTGGTTGGTGGTAGGATCGTTGTGAAATCAAGCCTAGATCTGCCCTGTTTAAAGTATCCTGGAAACAGAAGCCCAGGGGTTTCTTGACCAGGAATTAAAAGATGTGAAAGGCAGTAATTATTCCAGGAAAAAGGGAAAAGGCAGAACTGAGCTCCAGTTCCTCATCAGGCCCTTTGGCCCCAGCCTCCATCTACCAGCCCAAGCCAGGAAAATTCCTTTCAGGGACTTATTTCTTGTAAAAATTTCTTACCAAACACCTCCTACTGTAACTTGGGACACCTCAAAGTATAATATAACTGTTGTCCCTACATCTTTCCCCTTACCCCTGCATCCAAATCCAGTAACAGCTGCAAGCCACCCTTTTTTATACACTGAAGGTGCCCAAGTTTCATTTAGTTCCATGAAATACGTACTTCAACGCATGAAAAATTTAAAGAACACTGATTTTTAGCATCATCTCTCCAAATATCTGTGATTAAGGTAGAATGTGGAAGAACAAAGCTCAAACCTGAGTGAACTTTTATGGAAATATTCAACACATCAGCTGGATGATCCAGCAGAGAAAGAAATCACTTGGCTCCTTTGAGCTACTGCAAGTATGCACTGGATTATTCTGGTTTAGTATCCACATCCTGATCCTGGCGACATCATCAAGTCACTTTAGAAGGAAAGTTGTAATTCCTGTGGGATAGCTACCTGAGGTCCCCAAAATTATTATAACAATCCTCCCAGAGGCCAAGGATTGTAAACACTGGTGAAAATAAGAGCTATAGTGGTATTTATCATTCTGGGAATATATTAATATAAAATTATTTTTTAATAAGTATTCTGGTTCATAGAGCAGCTTTTGTTTATCTTGAAAGGCGACTGTCACACTGAATTGATATTAAACAAATCTCTTAAAGACAAAATCTAGGGACCAATACCTCCAAAGCCAGGCCCAATATCAAGACATCAGCACCCAGAACTACTAACCTTAAATTAAATAATTATTTGAATGAATACTGGTAGAGGAATTTTAAAGGCAAGTCGACCTTGCTGACAAACAGCAGGCACAAAACAAGTTGGGATCACAGTGCTCTGGTTTTACCTCACAGCATTCTCAGTGACAATATTTGAGTTTTAAAATCAATCTGACAATAAAACACTGTAAAAATAGGGGGTTTTATGATATGACATCCAGCAGCTCGTACTTTAAGACGCAGGAACCCGGGAGGCAAACCAGTTATTGACTTTTAGTGCATGCACTTCATTATCCGTGTGGATAATCAATCCAGAATCCAGTGAGGTGAAGGCAAAGCTGCCTGTGACCAGCAGAGTTTGGTCTTTGTTGCCCTCAAGTGCCAGATCACTGGGGGGCAACATAAACCTCAGGCCCTATTTCCCTGCTCGTTTTCCACAGTGTCAGGAGTCAGGACAGAGTGATCCTTCCCACTCCAGCTCCAGGCAGTTTGTTCACCTCAATCACATTGAAAAAAGTCAATCTTTGGTCTTCCCAAGCCATTTTCCCAGCCAGCAGTGTCCATAGGTGTCAAGATATCCTTGGTCATTCCTCCCAGTCATCCATTGCCCACTCGGGCATGTCGGAGCAATACTCAAACCCTGCTCCCTTGTAGCGCAGGGCGTGGAGGAACATCACCAGCTCCTTGGGAGAAGGGTCCCGCCTGCTCATCTTACACTCCACACATAAAGGGTCCTTCTCTTCCCAACCTTTCTGTCCCGTTTGCCCATCCTGATTCCCACATGAACCGAGTTCTTTGTCTTTCTCAAGCGTTTCCAGGCTGATATCAGAGTTTGGTGGACAAGCTGCTATGTCATTCCTCTCAGGATCCTTCACATTCCTCTCAGGATCCTTCTCGTCCCTCTGAGGATCCTTTGCATCCCTCTCAGGATCCTTCGCATCCCTCTCAGGATCCTTCGCATCCCTCTCAGGATCCTTCGCATCCTCAGCAGGGCAGGAATTCCCATTTATAGGATCAGCCTCTGCAGACTTTGTGCAGTCACCTGAATCCCCACAGTCTTTATTTTCACCACCGGAGTTCAAGTCCTCCTCCGAAATACCCAAGATCTCCAGGCTCTGCTTGGAACGATGCTCCTCCACCAGCGCCTTCAGGAGTTCCTCATCCGTTTTCCCGATCTTCCCGCCCTTCCCCCTGTCAGGACCCCAGGCTTCCATGTTATAGATGGGATCGTTGACAATGGGGTGCCCCAGATACTGGAGGTGGACCCGGATCTGATGCGTGCGGCCCGTGCGGGGCAGACACTTGACCACGCTGGTCTTCCCGTTGTAGCTGAGCCTCTGGAAGATGGTTTTGCAGGGTTTCCCTTTGGGATCCACGCGGCACACTCCCACTTTGTAGGAAACGACCAGGATGGGCTCTTCACAGACCACCTCATGCTCTGGGAACTCTCCCACCACCCGGCAGACGTACTCCTTCTCCAGCTACTGGGAGACACAAAGAGGAAGGCTCAGGAAACACAGCGGAAAATACACCCAAGCCCCATCCTCACTCCTCCTCCCCTTTCCCTTCCATGAAATACATCCACAGGCAGCATTTTATTACAAGAGGAGAGGGAAAAAAAATTAAATGAGCTATTTAAAGCCAAATTCCCCTCACACTTTCCTCAGTTAGTAGGGAAATCAAGGACAGAAGGGTCCGGCCTGTTTTCCTCATATTAAATCCAGAAGCCATCTCTCTGCAGCCTTTAGTTTACAGCCCTGAAGCCAATCCTTGAAAGAGTTTTGTTTGGGTCAAGAGACTCTGGAAAAATGGGAATTTGAAAACCGAAAGACTGGATGATTGATGTGTGTCCACTCAGAAATAAACCTGCTCTCTAACTGGTTTGCACAATCCCAGTCAGTTTGCACAGTCCCTTGGGACAGTCCCTTAGGGGAGGAGATCCCTCCCAGTCCGATATTCCCCAAATCAGTTAAATGGTTAGGGGGTTCAATCTAATATTTTCAATTAATATTACCAAATGTTTCAATCTAATATTATCAAAATCAATTAAACTTCAAGGAGATCCCTTCCAATCCAATATTACCAGAATCAGGTGAATTTTCAGGAGACCCCTTCCAATGCACTATTACCAAATTCAACTAAAGTTTTAGGAGATCCTTTTCAATTTAACATTACTGAATTCAATTAAATTTTTTAGGAGATCCCTTCTAGTCTAATACTACCAAAATAAATTCAATTTTTAGGGTTTTCAACCTAGTATTTTCAATCTAAAATTACCAAATTCATTTAAACTTTTAGGAGATCCCTTTCAATCCACTATTGCCAAACCAATCTGAATTTTTTCTCTGCCTCTATCTCTTGATGTTTCTCATCCTTAATATGATAAAAACAGCAACACAACCACGAGCTGTTTGGGGAACTTGGGCTCATTTAGACCTCAAGTTCGGCTGACTCAGGACGTCGCTTTCAATCTAATATTACCAAAATCAGTTCAATTTTTAGGAGATCCTTTCCAATCCAATATTACCAAAATCAATTAAATTTTAGGAGATCCTTCTCAATCCAGCCTTTAAAAAAAAAATCAATTAAATTTTATGAGATTCCTCTCAACGAAACGTTACCAAAATGAGTTATATTTTCAAGAGATCCCTTCCAACCCAGCATTACCAAAATCAGTTGCGTGTTTAGGGTTTTCAACGTAACATTTTCAACCCAATATTACCAGAATCAACTAAATTTTGAGGACATCCCTTCCATGCCAACATTACCAAAACCAGTTAAATTTCGAGGAGATCCCTTCCAATCCAATATTATCAAACTCAATTAAATTTTCACTGTTTTTATCCTGTTAAGGACGAGAAGCACCAAGAGGTAAGAACAGCAACCCGACCACAACCTGTTCAGGGAACTCGTGCTCGTTTAGAACCCAAATCTGTCTGACTTTGGGCCAAACCTGCTGCAGGAGAACACGGTACAAACGACTCCCGGCCCCGCTGCTCTCTGACCTGCCTCTCCCGGACCTGCTCGTCGATCCTCTTGGACACGGCCGCGGTCTTGGCGAACATGAGGACGCCCGAGGTCATGCGGTCCAGGCGGTGCAGGGTGTGCAGCTCCGTCAGCCCGTGCTCCTTGCCCAGGATGAAGATGACGGTGTTGTGCCGGAACCTGCCGCAGGGGTGCACGGGCATCGAGGAGGGCTTGTCCACCACCACCACCTCCTCGTCCTCCGCCAGGATCCGGAGGGGCTGGGCAGTGACCGGCGGCTCGTGCCGGTGCACCGTGTTCCTGAGGAAGTCGTTGTTCTGCAGGGAATACGGGCAGTCAGCCGGGATCCAGCCTGTGGACACCCCCGCTCAGTGTGGTCACGCACAGGGAGCTTGACACTGTGTGTGTGTGAAACTAAAGCCCTTTTCTTCTGGCCCCCCAGATTTAGGATAATAACAGTGCGTGTCCCCGCATGAATCCCGTGGCATATATTCCCATTCCCAGGGGCCGAGCGCGAAGCTGTGGGGCACATCTGGAGCTGAAGGGTCCACACACCCCCCAGCCCACAGGGGCAGGGATTCCCCGGGTGCGCCGACTGTCCCCTCCAACCCCTCCCCAGGGTTATCTGACCGCGCGGCCCGGGGGTCGCACACCTTGAGCACGATGTCCAGGTCGCGGACGGGCTCCTCGTTGAGGCGCAGGCGGCCGGCCCGGGCGGCGGCGCGGTAGAAGTCGAGGGGCTGCGCGCGGAATTCGGTCCCGAAGACGTGCAGGAGGCTGCGCCCGACCCAGCGGCCCTTGCAGTAGGTGCGGAAGTCGAAGTAGTAGGGGCGCACTTTGCGCAGCCCGCCCTCGAAGTAGTACGAGGTCTCGGCGAAGTGCTCGGCGCCGAAGCTCACGCCGGTGCTCAGCTTCCGCGGCGGCGGCACGTACCGCTCGCCGCCCGCCAGCCGCCGCTTCTTGGGGGCCGGCGCCGCTCCCTCCTTGCCCGGCTCCTCGTCCGATCCCGGCTCGGCCATGGCCCCGCGGGGCGGGCGCGGCGGCGGCCGGGCCCTGCGCACCCACGTGGCACACACCGCGCGGCGCAGCCCGTGACGCATCACTACGCGCCGGGCGGCGCGGCCAATCGGCGCAGCGCATCGTCGCGAGGCCACGCCCCCAACACCGCCTGTCCCTTTCCCGCCCTTTTCCCGCCCCCCCCTCTCCCGAACGCCTCAGGAGGGCGCGGGACGCGTCGGGGGCGGCAGCACCGTTATTTACCTTTATTTACCGCCTTCATTTACCTCATAACACTCCCCTCCTCGGAACTGTCCCACTAGTGAGCCCCGAGCCTCACCGCAGTCCGCCGGCCCCTCGCGAGCCTCCCCAGTCACCGTCCGCGGGAGGGGCACGGCAGGGAAAAGCCAAGAAATGAGCGTTTTTCTTAACCCCGGAATTTTTCATAACCCCAACAGAAAAAAAAAAAAAAAAGGCCGGGAAATGGGATTTTTTCATAACCCCAAACAGAAAAAAAAAAAGGCTAAGAAATTAGCATTTTTCATAGCCCCAAAGAGAAAAAAGAAGCCAAGAAATCAGCATTTTTCTTAGCTCTGAAGAGAAACCCACAAGAAATGAGCATTTTTCATAACCCCAAACAGAAAAAAAAAAAAGCCAAGAAATTAGCATTTTTCATAACTCCAAACAGAAAAAAGCCAAGAAATGAAAATTTTTTCTTAACCCCAAAATTCAGTGTCGCTGCCCAAGATTAAATTAGTGGATGCAAGACTAGAAGAGAACACACTCCCATAATTAAAAACACACAAATCAGTCTCATTGCTCTGAGACACTAATTGTGACTTCTTTTCACCAAGCATTAAGCAGAGTAGTCGATATTAAAACTGTTTTAGTGAAGGTTTAAGTATTCCTGCCTGCTTTTGGAATTCTCTGATGTTATCTATAGTTTATCGGAGAGGATAGCTGGAGTTATCCGGATCCACCTCCTGGAAGCTGCCATGGCCTCCAAGAGCCTTCTCTGGTCCTTTCCCTGTTCTCCATCCCTCCGGAATGAGCTCTGCTGAAGCAGAACTTCCCTTCCCTTTATCCATGGATAAAATTTCCGTTAAAAAGCAAAACCATACCGACCATCTACAGGCCTAAGTCCCACTCATGAGCTTTCTGAGGTGCCTTTAGGGATATCCATCCATGTGTCAGAGTTCACCCCTGAGGCAAAGAAAAACCAACAGTTACTACCCGTGGCCCTCAGCTCCACGACGGCATCACACGGGGTTTACAAACACACACAGGCTCCACGAAAAGAGGAAATAAAAGTTGGCAAGCCCTACCCAAGGGGAAACACCCCCTTGCTCTCCTGCTCTGCCAAGCTGTTTCCTCCTCTTTTTTTTTTTTTACATCTGCCAGGGATCCAGGACTCGGTCAGCAAAGCCGAGGAGAGCAAGCAGAGGGACAGATGAAGAAGGAATGTTCCTCGGGGAAGAGCAGCTCTTTACCGAGGCCACTGCTTTTCCTTGTCAGTCAGAGGGACGTAGATGACGCCCATGAGCTGGGTCTCCACGATGCGCCCGTCGCTGGTTTTGTCGTATTGCATCAGGACCTGGTTCGCTTCCTCGGGCCCAACGGGCAGGATCAGCCTCCCACCCGGCTTCAGCTCATTCAGCAGCTGGGAAACACAGGGATCCGAGTCAGCGCGTTGGAAATGAACACAACCTTCCTGAGAACTTTTCTAATCGTTTTAATGAGTCATAATTGGCACTGCAGCCACCACTTAGCGAGGCTTCTCATAAGGCTGCTGTTGTGGGAGAACATGGTTTGGGAACATTACTGGAACTTTAAGTTGCTCTAGAACAACTGTAACCAACCTTTACGTGCTTCAATGAACAAAGCCTGGGGGAGAGTAATATTGGATATATTGCTGAAACTGGACACAGGGAATGCTGAATTTATAGACCACAAGGACATTTTGCAGAACCCTGAGATAAAGAAGAAACTAACAAAGACAATTCAGCAATTGTACTGAAACCCTCTCTACCCTAAAAGATAATAAAAAGACTGAAAATGTGGACTAATTAGCGTGAGAAGCGAGAAATCAATAGAAGATAGAATAGTAATTAATGAAGAGAATTACTTAATTTACAGCCCATGAACAGTAATTTCTTTGTCTGCTAAAATGTGTAAGTAGTGAAAAGTTTTGAAAGTCGGTGTGCATTTGGGTGGAGTATCCCCATGCACCTGGTGCTTTGAATAAAGCAATGCCTCCTTCCTAATACTGAAAATAGTGTCACAGAGTTTGATTTATCCCGATGTTTTTGGCAATGAGCAGAGCTCAAAAAAAAAAAAAAAAAGAGACACTGGGAATAAGCCATGCTGGAAAGGTCACGACAAATAAGAAGCTTCTAGTGGTTCCCTAATTAGTTTTCTCACCAAAAAAAAAAGAGGTAGGGACACCCAGCAGGGCCACTCTCACCTCCTTGGGGACAGTCGCTGCGGCCGCTCCAACGTGGATCGCGTCGTACGGAGCCTCCTCGGGGTATCCCTGCCTGCCGTCTCCAACTGTAGGAGGGAAAACATGAGGGAAAGGTTTGTTCTCATAGCAACTCAGAGCATCCACACAGACTGGAGCAACTTCAGGGAGCAGAGCCGAGGCGTTCCCGGAGAGGACAACCCCTGGATGGCACAGAACTCACCCACAAGCTTCACGCGGCCGGAGCTGAGCAGCGTCGGATCATCTTCCTGGACATTCCGGATGGACTCGTGCACCAGCTCCTTGATGTGCTCCACTCCCACAGCTTTCCCTGTCGGGCCAGTCTGGAAAGATCAACATCAGTCCAACACCTGGCACCTCCCATATCAAAGAGAGGTGTTTGATGGAGCAGGTTTCAGTGGGAATTGGAGAGCTGGCATAAGCTCCAGAGCAGAGTTTCTGAACAAGAGGTGCAAATACTCCTGATTTTAAGGCTGAGGAATCTATCAGCTGCTTAAGGGATACACAGACACTGTCCATGGAGATTCCCAGTAGTCTTTAACTGCCAAGTCTCCAAGGATTCATAGTAATCCTTCATTGCCAAAGAAATCATTATTTGGTAGAATTAGCAGCTTCCATGGCAAGTTCTTGACTAATTATCCTCCTGAGTAACTTGACCAGCTTTCTAGCACTTCACAGGAAACAATTCCAGGAGTTTAGAAAACAAGGAAACAGACTGTGAGCAATGAAGGCATAAACTAAAAGGAACCCACAATGGACTTGCACGATGGATAAACACACAAAATACCTCATGGCAGATACAGCTGCCATTTAGATCCCAAAGAAGTATTTGTTTTCAGTACAAGCTGGTCTGGGAAGAGCTTCCCCTTCCTCCCACCTCCTGCTCTCCCCACCAAAAGCACATTCCCACTGTGCCATGAGCTCACCATCCTGGCAAAGCATGCAGTGAGGTATCCACTTCCAGATCCCACATCCAGCGCCTTGGCACCTTCCACCAGCCGATCCTTGAGCAGCTCCAGGGCGTGGGCATGCTGTGTGGACATGGAGGTGGGAAACAGCCCGGGTTAGTCTCCTCTCCTACCACTTTTCCTTGTTCTCTGATTTAATCCCAGCACACCTGGCCCTGTGCCTGACACTTCCAGAGCGAAACTCAAGGGTCAGACCTGGAAGGTCTTTTGGCAGAACCACACTTAGGAAGAGGCTCAGGAATTACATGTGAAACAGCAGGGAAAAAATGGACAACACAGAATTCCCATCTAAGCCCACCTTTAAAGCAACTGAAAGATTATAAGGGAAACTCCTCTTAAAAACAAAAAATCCCTAAAGAAACAAGCAGGATAATCATGTGTTCCCCTTCTGTACTTGAAAAAAAATGAAATACAAAAAGGGAAACAAACAATTCCCTCCATTTCTGTTTGAAGTAAAGAGTTTTCATCTTACCATGTGTGGGGCGCTGATCGTGGCCTTGTAGCCTAAAAGGAAACAGGTGACAAAGTTGTTTGATAAAGAATAAAATTGCCCATGGGAACACAGTCCTTAGTTCTCCCACACCTTCCCCTAAAAATAGAATTTCACAGAATCCCAGGATGGTTTGGGTTGGAAGAGATCTTAAAGCTCATCTCATTCCACCCCCTGCCATGGGCAGACACACCTTCCACTAGCCCAGGATGCCCAAGCTCCATCCAACCTGGCCTTGCACACTTCCAGGGATGGGGATTCCACAGCTAGGGCTTTTCCCAAAATGACTCACCAATGGATTGAGGAGAATCCATGTATGGGTAATACTTGATGTAGTGACCTCTGTCCGTAGCCAACAGCACATCGAAGACTCGCTGGGACTTAACGATCCCTTTTTCTGGGAAGGAAGGAAGAGAGACAGGCAGGACTGAAACCCTCAGCACACCAGCAAGAAGAGATCCGGAGGGGGAAGCACAGTTCAGGGAGTTCGTGGATCGGGGGGAATTCAGCCTCAATGTGAGAGGGATAGAAAACAAATGCCAATGGAAGGACATCCTTTCCCATTTCCACTACGGTCCCAGCCAGCAGCCCATCCCCAGAGGGCGGTGGTGACCTGCATCCACATTTCTGGCACTGCCAAGTGTAATGGGAGAGAAATGGAGTCACGTTGCACTCCAAAAAGTAGAGACTCCAGCTTAGGTTTCCGCAGTGAACTCAAGAGAGATGGCTGCAGAGACATTCCACACCCCTTCCAGCCTTTGTGGGCGAATTCTGGCAGGGACTAACCAGCTCCAGCAGCAGGGGAAGCTCAGAGCTCTCTCTATGTGTATCCCAGCCCGTTGTCCGGAGCGGAGCGGGAGCGCTGGGCACCAGGAGCTGTGACCCCCGGAGCTGAAGGCACAGCCTGGGTGTCCGGGACGCTCGGCAGCACCCACAGGCTCCGAGGTGCAACTCTTTAAAGGGCGTCACACACTTCCAGAGGCAGGGAAGGAAGGCGTGCAGAGGCTTTCCTGCCCCTTCTGGCATAACACCTCGTCTCTGGTTATAAATAGAACGAGTTCAGGCTGGGACAAAGGCCGAAATTCAGGAATATCAACCCCAGCCCTTCAGAGTGAACAGTGTCACACTAAATATTCATACACTGGCATTAAATATCCGTACACTGGCATTCCAGAGGATCCTGCTGGAACTCACTGTAGAGGTTGTTGACCAGCTCCGCGTGTGTCTTCCCGCTGGATGTCCAGGCCATGGTCCGGGCGAACAGCAGCCCCATGAGTGCCAGCACCGCGCGGCGCGGCAGGCGGCTCATCCCACGGGCACAGTAGCGGCCTGCGGAGAGAAGGGGGTTCAGAGCCACCCCGAAACTCCCCCTTTCCCGCCGTCCTGCCCTCACTAAACCGCTGGGAATGTGACACAGGCTCACCTGCGCCGCCCGGCACAACTTCCGCCCTTCTCCAACATGGCGCCGCGGCGGCTTCAGCGCGCCCCGCCCACCCTGCCGATCCCCCGCGCTACGGACCAATGGGCGCCTTGTCCCTGCCGGCGGCGCGCGGCGATTGGTCAGCCCCGGGCGCTGGTGACGCGCGGGGTGAAGCTGCCGCGGCTTCCCGTGTGCGCGGTGCGGTGAGTGCGGGAGCGGCGCGGCCCCTCCGTGTCCCCTCCGCGGCCCGGAAAGCGGCGGGGACACGGTGTTCCGCGGGAAAGGGCGGAGGGGGTGCGGTGCCGGCGGGGGGACCGCCCGCCTGTCCCCCAAGGGGTCTCCCTGGGTGCGACACCCTGGAGCGTGTCACCGCTTCCCGGAGGGCGGCCGGGCTTCCCAGTGGGATGAGAATTCCCTGAAACGCCCGCCGATGTGACTTGGGCCGAGGGAGGCTGACGGGGGAGGCCTGGGCGGGGGTTTCTGCTCGGTGCTCACCGTTTATTCCCCCATCCCAGGACTCCAGGATGAGGATGATGGAGAGCGCGGACTCCGTGGTGCCCCGGTCCAGCGAGGACCTCTGGGCCGAGATCTGCTCCTGTCTGCCCCATCCCGAGCTCAAGGACAGCGGCGATGCCTTCACGGACTCCTTCATGGACTCCTACGCCCAGGGCAGCGGATCCGGTGGCTCTTCCCGCCCCAGCCTGAAGCCCTGGGCACCCCTGAACGACTCCGAGGTGTATCTGGCATCCCTGGGTGAGTGTCCCCCACCGCTGAGGGCCTGGGGACACCTCTGTCTGCGTGGCAGTGCTCTGGTCAGAAGGTCCCCCAGCTGTTTCATGGAGAATCTGACTCCTTTCCCCTACTGCACTTGCAGCAAATGTGAAGCTCACTCAGAGCTTCTTCAGCTTTGCCACAGAAAGCAACTTTTTATCAAGCAAAAGCTAAAAAAATTGGGCTTTACCCCCCTCAGTAAGTCAGAGGCTGCACACACAGCAACAAGGCAGGAGAAAGGGGTGGCAGAAGTGGATCTTTAAGCTTTTATTTCTGCTAAAGCTTCCATCTTGCCTTCACTGCTGTTATACAGTGCACTAAGCAGTGCAATGAGTGTGATTTATATTCCAGTTTGCATGAAAATTACAGGAACTCGGTGCCTGCGAGTTCTGTGCCCTCCTGTGTGATTTCATGGAAACTGAGCAGTAACTGTTATTAAAATCCAAAATGGGCAGAGTTAACTGATTGCATAAGCCTTATTTTCTTCAGAAACATCACCTAAAAATATCATCTTGTGTGTGTGTAAGAAATAGAATCGTGCAGGCTTGAAATACAGGAGTGGAAATGACTTTTAAAATAGAAATTAGCCTTGAAAAGTTAATCCAACTTACTTTTTTTTGATAGAGAAGTCCAGATCCTTCTCTTCTTTCCTTTCAGAAAAAAAAACCAGAAAAACAAAACACCAACAAAAATTAAACAAAGACCCCTCCTCTCTTCACAGAGAGAAGACTGATGAGGATCAAGGGCTTGTCCCAGGAGGTGACCTCCAAGGACATGCTGCGCACGCTGTCCCAGGCCAAGAAGGAGTGCTGGGACAGGTTCCTGCAGGAGAAGTTTGAGGCGGAATGTTACGTGGAGGGCCACGATGCTGACGAGAGGTAACGGGCGAGTCGGGGGGAAGGGATCAATACTCACCTCTTAAAACCCAGAGTAAGGGTTTGTCAGGGCATTACACGGAAACACCACCTCCCTGCAGCTCCCAGAGGCTGCCACGGGCTTTCTGAAGGATCTTGGGCTGGGCTAGAGGGAACACACGGAGCAAGTGGGGTAGGGAAGGACTGGAGCAGATGAAGGAGTGTCCCGTGTGTCTCCGGTTGGGATTTGGGGGTCATTACAGGGTTGGTGCCAGTCCTGGGATGAGATTTCCCATTCATGCCACTCTTACAGTGCTTCTGCTCTCCCACCCATTACCCTCTCATGGATCATGAAGGAATTAAGATGAGAGCCCTCTTCCTCAGCAATCTCCCATTCCCGATCACTTGGAACGTTCTCCAAATTCCTCCTTTCTCAGCTGACATTTTCCATGATTGCTTCTGCCTGACAATCTCTCCCTTGAAGAAAATCTACTTAAGCCAGTTTGGGAATTAACTATGAAAAATAATCCGTGTTTATAAGGAGGTTTCAGAGTTTTTCTCTGGCCAGTTAACTTCAGGGGGATATATATTTAAAACCAAGCCTTTATGTGCTCTTTCTACTGTTTTTAAAGGCTGGGGATGTTATCCATGAAAGAATTTTAATCCCTAGAATTCGACTATGAAGTTAGAGGTCACTCCTGAGTGGTGCTGAAGTTTTGAGTCCCACCCACCAATGTAATTAAACAAGCCTTAACTTTTAAGCACGCAGAACTACGTTATTAGATTTTTAGGGTTATATATGTTCTTTAGCCTTCTGGTGTTATTAACACTCACACAGTTTTGGATGTGCTTCCTGCTTTGGTTTTGTGCCCTTCCCTTCCCCCCTGTGTTTCCTGATGTTCATCACAAAGAGGCAGCTGGGGGCTTGGTTGGTTTGAACACAAGGTTTTTTTTCTTCCAGCCCAGAAAGCTGGAAATGCATAGAATGGTTTGGGTTGGAAGGGACCTAAAAGGCCATCTCATTCCAATCCCTGCCATGGGCAGGGACACATTCCACTATCCCAGGTTGCTCCAAGCCCTGTCCAACCTGGCCTTGGACATTCCCAGGGATGGGGCAGCCACAGCTTCTCTGAGCAACCTGTGCCAGGGCCTCCCCACCCTCCCAGGGAAGGATTTCTTCCCAATATCCCATCTAACCCTGTCCTCTGGCAGTTTGATTGAGTTGGAATCTTTGGCATCAGAGACAGAGAACTTCCAGATGTGCAAAGGTTGAAAAGAATCCTTTACACTCAGAAAAATCAGAGCGTAAAGCTTTCCTAACCAGAGTGTATAAAGCCCAACTGCCGCAGAATGGCTTTGTAGAATGCCAGAATCTGCTTGCTCCTCTGGGATATGGATCAATCCAATGCTAGACCTCGCCTGTGGGAACAGGAATACCCACAGAGGGGCAGGAATTACCTGTGGAGGCTTTTCCCGTCGCTCCTTCCGCGTGTTCCTGCGAGGCTTTGTTGCTGCCTGGTCTCAGCGTGTGTCTCTCTGTCCCCCAGCACTCTGGAGCACCTGAAGCGCTGGCTGCAGCCTGACAAGGTGGCCATCAGCTCCGAGGAGGTGCAGTGCCTCATCCCGCCGGAACCGCAGCCGGAGAAGCAGGAGAACGAGGAAGAGCCTCCGGCTGCAGAGCAGTGAGGGCCCCCAGAGCTGCCTCTTGCCCCAGCCTTCAGGAAGTCGTTCCCAGCCATAGTGATAACAGGGAGGAGGGCACAGAGCAAATTGTCAGTGGTTTAAGAAGCAAAAAGAACCCCCCAACACACGAAATTCCAGCTCTGGAGCTCCAGAGACAGCGACTGACGTTGGTAAGGACAAGAGGGAGCGCCTGTGACACAGCTGAAGTGAAACCCCAGCTCCTTCCAGATCTTCTCCCAGCCTGCAGCCACCTCATCATTCCAGCCTGGATGTGGATTGTTTGGAATCCACCAGGAGACACATTAAACAAAAAAAACAAAGCAGTTGTTGAGAGGGATCAGAAAACACCACGGTCTAGAGCAGAGCAGAGAAACCACTGAGTCGCTTCTTCCTGTCTTCTTCCTGTTTATTACTCAGTTGGGCATTTTTTCCTCTCCTGCCAAGTCACTGGGGTGTTTTCTCCAGATCTTCCCTGTTTCAGTGTGAGTTGGCCCAGGAAGACAGATCCTTTTCACCCCTGTGAATTTGGGACCCTGCAGGAAGCTCTCACTGCAATCAATAAATTGATGGTGTCATTGATGTTGTACCTATTTCACATTCCCTAATACCCCCTAATAGCCTACCTTATTGCCCAAACTCTCTATTATGGACTGGGAGGGGAGTATTTTTCCTCTTGTTTGTCATTTTGTACCTGTTCTTTATCCCTTCAGCCTCTCCCAAAGAGGATCAGCTGAGATTCTGTATCAAGAGACCAAGAGCGATAACCAGGGAGGCCACAAACAGCTGGTTTTCATCACAGACGTGCATAGAATTCTCTGAATTGAAGTATATTTAGTATTTAATTTAGTTTTTTACCCCGTTTAGCTCTGCAGAGGGTTTTTTCCCTTTACTAATCGAAGAATCTGTAATTTCTGTGCTGATTTTTGGTTGATCTGTGTGTTCCACCTCGGCACCGACACTGGGGGTCGGTAGAGGGAAGCAGCACACGCCTGTCAGAGCTCCTGAAGAGAAATTGTGGTTCTAGGAGTTTATCCACACCAGATTCATCCCGTGTTCATTATGTACCTGTTTGGAAATACATTTTTAAGAGTAAATTCTTTCTAGACCTTCCCAGTTTCCTGTCTCTGTGCATAAATGGTGCTGCTCTCCCGGTCACCATGGGACAGTTTATGTTATTTTATATATTCCTAAAGGTACCTGAGAAAGAAGTGCATCCTAAAGAACTGTACCTGAAAGAACTCCAGATCCACATCACCGACAATTTCCTTTGGAGAAAGGACTTGAGGGAGCAGCTCTTACCATTTCATTTGTAAAAATAATACCCATTCCAGGATTCTCTGACCTGCACTTATGGAAACATGTAGGACAAAAGAAAATCAATCCAACTGATCATTGCAAAGAGTAAACAATAATTTCCTTAAATTAATTCATTCCTTAGATAGAGCTTTTTTCCACCTCCCGTATATAATAAATATAATTTAGAATTATAGAACTCCTAATTATAGATCATTAAATGATAATATGAAATATAGACTTGGGGTGGGTCTGTACTTACATCACCATTAAAAAAACCCTCAAAAACTTCTTTACAAGATCACTGAAGCTGTGAAAAGCAGTGTGGTATGTCTGAGCAGCGTTGTTGCAATTGGTGATGCCACACATGGTTTGAGTAGCAAGGACTTTACCTCCAAGTAAAGTGGTTTATTTTAGGAAAACCAAACTCAAACAAATTTTGGGTACAACCAGCAGCCTCACTAGGATTGGTTTTTGCTCCCACAGCAACACAACCTTCCTGTTTGTGGAAATAATTCCCACAGAGGAAGGTCACAGAACCATTTAGGTTGGAAAAGCCCTCTGAGACCATACAGTCCAACCCCAGCACTGCCAAGCCCACCACTAAACCATCTCCCCAAGTGCCACATCCACACAGCTTTTAGATCCCTCCTGGGGCTTGTGACTCCACCACTGCCCTGGGCAGCCTGTTTTTAACAATTTAACCCAAAAGAGCCATCAGTGGCAGAAAAGGGCAATTCTCAGCCAGTACAGGCAGATCTGCAGCACTGGTATCTGAAAGCATCACATCCGGCCAACGAGGCACAAGCACAGACCTGCCAGCAAGACACAGGGCATGATTTCCCAGGCGTGAGAAATGAGTAATCACAAAGGAAACATCGCCCCCCCCCCCCTCTTTGTACCTGTTAAAGACAATGTTTTACCTTTTTTTCCGCAGGAAGCTGCTTTTCTGTGCCCCCTCAGAGCCCACGGAGATTCGGATCACCCCGGTGTGGTGACACAGCCCCAGCCTGCCGGGGCTTTGCCTTCCAAATGGGGCACGATGAAGTGAAATCTAACCCAATTCACCTGCTGCCTCATCAGAGCAAGGTGAAGGCAGGGCTGCAGGTACTGCCCGGCTGGGGGAGCACTTTGGACAGCCAGGAAAGGTTCCCGCCCACCCAAACAGGGGCAAAAAGGGGGTTCACCATGAGCTGGGGCTGAGGGAATCGATCCCACAGAAGCATGAGCTGGCAGCACCCTGTGGTGATGCTGAGAATCACAGAATCCCAGAATAGTTTGGGTTGGAAGGGACCCAAAAGGCCATGTCATTCTATCCCCCTGCCATGGGCAGGGACACCTTCCACTATCCCAAGTTGCTCCAAGCCCTGTCCAACCTGGCCTTGGACACTTCCAGGGATCCAGGGGCAGCCACAGCTTCTCTGAGCAACCTGTGCCAGGGCCTCCCCACCCTCACAGGGAAGGATTTCTTCCCAATATCCCATCTAAACCTTCCCTCCTTCAGCTTGTGGCCGTTAAATATCCCATCCTGCTTTGGAATTGACAAGCTCTCGAGGATCTGGGTTAGGAAAACCTGCGGTTCTTTCTGAGAACCACCCTGGTGACAAAGGAAAGGATAAAATCACAGCCAACTGATTCCTGTCAATCATCTGTACAGGGTGGGAGGGACACTGGGATGCTTCCAGCATCTCCAGCTCTCCAACTAGGAACCGTCAGGGTAGGCTGCAGCTTTCCAACCCATTCTTGTACCCCTGAGCCAAGACCCTGGTGCAGGGCCTACGAGCTTTGGGAATAAAAGTGACTTTTCCTGCAGGGTCTGGAAGCAGCAAAGATTAGGTCAAAGAAGGTTTTTCCAGGATAAGCCCATGCAGAGGGAAGAGCTCCCAGTACTGCAGCCAGGTCACTCTGGCCATGGCACAGCCGGACAGGGATGGAGCCTGTGGCTGCCTCGGGGTGCACATGCCCTGTCCCAGGCACCCAGCGACTCCTCATCCTGCTGGCAGCGCCAGAGCCCAGCTCTCCTCCCAAACCAGCCTCTGGCTCTCCCTATCTGATTGTTCTGCTCTTTAAAATTAACAGCAGCTCTCACCAGGCGCTGATACAGGACAAAGATGATTTTTTTCCTGCTGATTATTTGACAGGGACAAGCCCCTGGCTCAGCTCGGGCAGCTTTAATAACCAGCCCAGCTCCATCAGACTGGGATGAATTAATCACCACCTCGCACCAAAATACTCAATTTTGCAGAACTTCAGTGACTGCTCTGACAATTTCCACCCCTTTTACCCCCCCAAAAATACCAATGGATGATGAGTATTTTTAATTTTCCCCTATTTAAGTAAGATATGAGGGAAAAGATGAAGAGATCTTGTGCGTGGAATCAGCGGCTTCTATAGGAAATGGAGCTGACGGGCAGCGACTGGCTCTGGATCAGGATCACGGTAAAAATCCATTAGCCCTGGACCGCACACTTATCCCTGGGAAAATCGGAATTATTGCCTCAGGCTTCAAAGAGATGCCTGTGGAGAAGCAAAGGTTTGGGTTTCCTTCAATGGAAAAAGAAAAGAAGGAGAGCAAAAATGACTAACAGTGGCCAGCCCTGGTTCCCGTTCTCATGTGGGGCAATTCCCAATGGGTGGACCACCCTCAGCCCACCCTGCCCTTGCCCCACAATCACTTTTCCCCCTTTTCGCTCGCCCCCGGGAGCCCCCGACGGGGCGGCCGCTGCCGACCCCCGGGAGCCCCGTGCGGTCCCTGCGCCCGCCCCGTCCCCCCTGCGCCTCCCCCTCCTTTGCAGCCCGGGGAATGCCCTGGATAAGGCCCCACAGCCTCTCCCGGGGCTCCCCGCCGGGCCGGGGGGCGGGATGCGGCTCCACGCGCGATGCGGGGCGGAGGGATGTGCGCGTCCCCCCCAGTACCTGCAACACCGAGCGCCGTGGGTGGGAACGTCCTGTTCCTCCGGGACTGAAAGGCTCAGGAAGCGGGGGCAAAAACAAAAAAAAAAAGAAACAAAAAAAGAGAGACAAAACAGGACAAAAAAACCCCAACAACACAAAAATCCCGCTGAGAGCGGCGGTGCCGGCGCCTCCCGGTGAAAAACACCCCGCGAAGGGAACGCTCCTCCTCATCCTCACGGGAACAGCGGCGGGCAGCGGGCGGCTCCCAGCCCGGAGCATCCCGGACCCCCGGCAGGTAAGAGCGCTCCGGGACCGGGACATCGGGGTCCCTCAGACAGACCGGGACCACCCCAAAACCCAGCCAGAGCCGCGGGGTTCAGCCTGTGCCGGAGTGGGAGCGGGACCCTGGCGAAGCACAGAAGGGCTGGTTCGACTCCTGCGGGGGCACGAAGCACAATTAAAGAGTTCAGCTGAGCTTCAGAATTTTCATTCTTCAAGTTAATGAGCATTTTGGCTCCTCGGCTGCAAGTTTCCGGATGATTTTTGCATTCCTGCCCCGGGCAGGGCACGGGGACCCGGAGCTGTGATACCACAGCGTGCGCTCTGCCTGTGCAGCCGGGGTGCAGAAAACCACAATATCCCTCGGTTAATTACAGGGGTTACTTAATTAATGCTGGTTTGACTCTCCACTGGGGGGAAGAGACTGTTCAGATCCTAGTGAGGGGAATGAAACATTAATTTTGGCACCGTGGGGTCCAAGAGAAGGGTCCCGGAGGGGAATTCTTCATTTCCATACACTTTCTGCTGGAATATATTTGACCGCATCCCCTCTGTGCTTCTGTGAGCGGGTTTGTGGAGGTTCCCAGGCAGCCAGGCATTCCCTTCCTCCTTCTGTCCCTCCCAGCCCAGCTGCTACAGGGAAACACAGGAGAAGCCGAAGTTCCGTGGATGGTGGAGAAATAACTTAAGGGGGTGAAATAACCCAGCGGGATGGGGGAATGGTGGGCTGGCAGGCAGAGACATGGAAGCGCAGGGGATGGAAAGGACCCTCCTGCCCAGCCGGGGGGGCGGATGCTGGTGGGTCGAGGTGGAATTAACTGGGGTAAATGAAAAGCGAGAAATGCAGGAGTGCCTTTTATTTCTGCCTCATGGCAGCGCAGCTCCCAGGCCACTCTCTGTGAGGCTTTCGGAGCTGCTTTCCGGGTCCTGCTGCCCCAAACTGGCAGCTCCCTGCAGATCTGGACTGGCTGATTAACCATTTCACAGCCAGCTTCCCAACTTTGCTCTGTACCGGGGGCTGTGCAGGAGGACCTGGACGCTGGGGACGGCTCCTTCTGCCCAGAAGTTCAACCCACATGTGTTTCTCTCCCCTCCAGGGCTCACAGGATCATCTCTGCTTGACTTCGAGGTGTGGAGAAGCTGCATTGGCCACAGGGGCTCCCATGGCTCAGCTGCCCAACAACTCCTGGCACAACATCTCAGTCCCCCTGTTCACCGGCCTGGACCTGCTCCTGGAGCTGAAGCCACTCTTCATCCCGCTCTACGCCACGCTGGTGGCCGTGGCCTGCACCGGGAACCTCTTCCTCATCCTGCTCATCGCTCTCACCAAGAAGCTGCACTGCACCACCAACTTCCTGATCGGGAACCTGGCGGTGGCCGACTTCATCATGTGCCTGGCCTGCGTCCCCCTCACTGTGTCCTACGCCTTCGAGGCGCGGGGGTGGCTCTTCGGCGTGTTCATGTGCCACTTTGTCACCCTGCTGCAGGCTGCCACCGTGTTCGTGTCCGTGCTGTCCCTCACGGCCATCGCCATCGACCGCTACGTGGTGGTGGCGTATCCCATCCGCAGGCGCATCAGCCGCAGGGCCTGCGTGTGCCTCGTGACCTGCATTTGGCTGCTCTCCATCGTGGCCTCCGTCCCCACCTCACTGCACACCCACTACCTGGACCTCAACGCCATCGGCCACGACATGATCATCTGCGAGGAGTTCTGGAAGCACGAGGAGAGGGAGCGGCTGCTCTACTCGTGTCTGATGCTCCTCCTGTCCTACATGCTCCCGCTGCTGGCTGTGTCCGTCTCCTTCTGTGCCATCACCTACCGCCTGCGCAGGAGGAACGTGCCGGGCGCTGCCTATCGCTGCCAGGACAAGTGGACCAGGACCAAGCAGAAGACCTTCCGGGTGCTCACTGTCTCCGTGGTCTGTTTTGCCATCTGCTGGCTCCCTCTCCAGGTGGTCAACTTCATCCGGGACATCGACGAGGAGTTCACCATCCTGGACAAGAGGTACGTCAACGTCGTCCAGGTCTCGTGCCACCTGATTGCCATGAGCTCCGCCTGCTACAACCCTTTCATCTACGCCTCCCTCCACGACAAGTTCTGGTTCCACCTCAGCAGCTACTTCTACCGCAAGAAGAGGAGCTCTGGCACCATGTCCTGCAAGGCTTCCCGGTTCAACACCTGCTCCACCCTGGCAGATGCTCCCACCAGCGTCTCGGATAAGATAGCTCTGCAAACCAGGTTATCTTAGCTGGAGGACCTCAAGGGAAGGGGTTTGCTTTCGGACCTGGCGGGCACTTGGCTGTACACTGGGTGTGGGAGGTGGCTGCTGGTTGGGCTAGTTTGTTGCTGCTCCCAGAAAAGTCTCTCATGCCTGGAAAACTGACAGGCTTTGTGTCCTAGAATTATGGAATGGTTTGGGTCGGAAAGGACCTTAAAGCTCTTCTCATTCCAACCCCCCTGCCACGGGCAGAGACACCTTCCTCTAGCCCAGGTTGCTCCAAGCCCTGTCCAACCTGGCCTTGGACACTTCCAGGGATGGAGAAAGTGTCCTCATCACTTGAACAGCTCAAGGATGTTTTGTTTTTTGGGGACAACAAACCAGTGCAACAACAAACACCTGAGCCAGGCAAAGGTTTTGACAAAGCAGCAGTTTCTTGGCTCATTGGAACAGTGCAATGGATGAGTATCGTGGCTGGGGATGGGGCATATCCCTCTATCCCAAATCTTGGCTGCGTGTAGTAGGTGTCCAGTGCCATATCTGGAGCACAAAGACTTCACCCCATGGTATATTTAGAAGGTGGGTCAGCGTCTGAGCAAGGCAAACACCCCTTGGGCGCATTTGAAAAACTCTTTGGAGAGCGCACGTCTTCGTTCTGTAGGATAAAGATTGTTCCTAAGCAACAGGCAGCACTTTGTGCCGTGGGAAGAGGTCGGCTCGCACGGGGAGCTGTGAAATTGCTGTGCATTTATTCTTTTAAATTGTGGTTTATTAGTGGAAGGAGAAAGGAGGCTCAGAAATGTGTGTTCTGCAGGTGGAGATGGGGACACGTGGCCGCCGACAGCAGGCGGCTGGTTTGGAACGGGAGGACTCCATAACCTGCCTGGCTTGCTGGAGGAGCCACCCCTGTAACCAGACCGGGCATCCCAGTTTCTCCAGCCAGATGTGCAGATGCAGCCAGGCTCATCCCCGAAATCATCGCTGCTCTGCACGACTGAGTAGAACTCGAAAGATCCCAAGTGATGAGTTTTCTGGGGGTGATGCCTCAATCTCCACTCCCTGGGCAGTTTAGGTGGTGCATGTCTGTGTTCAGGCTCCTGTGGTGGAGGTGGGAATCCACTGCTGGGCTGCTCTATCCCAGAAACTGCTGGATAAAGGGTGGGTTCTCTTGTCAGATGCTCCTTGGTGTCCCAGGTGCCTCCGAGGCCCATAAGGCTGCTCCATGCAAGCAGCACACACAGAAAGCAGCATCTCCTTGCACCCACTGCCCAGCTCGGTTTTAACCTCTTGATTTCCCAGGAGAAGCCTTTGGGAACAGCCCCCAGACACCAGCACCCCCACAGCCACCATGTCTCGGGGGCCCAGCAGCTCCTGGCTACTGTGAGCTTCTGTGCTCTGTGGGGCTGAGGACTTTAAAGCCCCCAGGCAGCACATCCTCACCCCTGCATGGAAACCACTCTGGCATTGGCCATCCCTCCTGCTTCAGCGAGCAGCTCGGGCTCCCCCAGGCAGACACAGCTGGCTGGATCCCAACAGGATCCCTAATCCGCTCCCCTTATGCCCATCCACAAGCTGCTGCTCGCTCACCTTCCTGCTGAGACCTCCATGGTGATCCTAGAAGGACCATATGATCTTGCTGTGGAGTGACCAGCGGAGACAGGGACACATCCAATGTGATTCCAGTGACCTCTATCCCGTTCCCACAGAGCAGCTCCCTCCTTGGCTTCCTGCATCTTCCTTGGGGCTGGGCTGGGCTGCTCATCCCAGAGGAACCAAGCAAAGCCCTGATTGTCCCTCCTGTAATAAAGGCTTTAAAAGCTCAGGCTGTGTGTGTGTATTGGTGTGAATCCCACAAAACCAAGAAATCCTTGACTGCAGCTCAGTCACATCACAGGAGGATGCTGACTTGGACATATTTAGCTCTGTCCCCATATTTGTCTGATATTTCTTCCCAATATCCCACCTAATCCTGTCCTCTGTCAGTTTGAAGCCATTCTCCCTTGTCCTCTCACTACCAGTCTTGATTCCTTCTCTCTTCATTTCCTCCCATCACAACCTCTAT
Organism: Neopelma chrysocephalum; assembly: GCF_003984885.1. Taxonomy (NCBI): domain Eukaryota; kingdom Metazoa; phylum Chordata; class Aves; order Passeriformes; family Pipridae; genus Neopelma; species Neopelma chrysocephalum. The sequence goes on along the minus strand of NW_020897771.1, from coordinate 682,117 downwards.
TACTTCACTCTTAAATAAAACCCCTAAATTGCCCTAAATGGCTCTTCTTGCCTTTTTTTCTCCCCCCAGCTCTGGCTCAGAGACATTATTGTGACAAGGTGGGTGGCTTGGGAAGAGGAGACATCCCCCCCCACTCATCCCCATCACTGCAACCATTTATCTGCAGGACCATTTAAAAATCCATATATCCATCCTGGAGAACTGATCCACAAAGAGGATGAGGTTTCCTCTTCCATGTTTCCAGACTAGACTGGAATTTGCAGTTACTGAGCACCAGGAGAGCAAATCCCCACCCTCAGGTCCCCCTGCTGAGATGTTTTGCTCATTCCCCAAATTACCCTGCAGGAAAAGGGAAAACACTATTTTGGAGGGGTGGACTAAAAGCTGAGCGACTTCTGAGAATAAACCCAGAAATCCCAGAGCCGCCGTCTCCGATTCACAGAAACCGGATACGTAAAGGAGAGCAGCGTTTGTTTTCTTAATGGAAGTAAATAATTAGATAAACTGGGGAGAAAAACATGTTTGAAGGCTGATTCTGCAGAGCTTTCCTCAGGAGCCCGCTGGGAGCTTTTCTACCAGGAACCTGTGGGTATAAAGGGGATATTTTTGTTATATCATCCTCAGTTATTAATAGTTTTGCCCAATATTCTGCCTGAGCATGTTTCCTCCTCACAAACTCTCTTGTTTGAAAAGTGGTTAATAATGAATGGACTCTATGATCTTAAAGCTCTTTTCCCAACTAAACCATTCCATAATTCTATGATCCTCTTTTCTATTGGGATTTGGTGCCTGTAGCTCTCCCACCTGCCAGGACACAGCCCAGGAACATCCAAGATCATCTGTTTCCAGTTGTCATTGACTTGGAAACTGGGAACGCTGCATTTAGGTGGATCTCCATCTGCTTTTTGCTCACACAATCCTCCTTTGATTATAATTAGTGATTTCAATAGCCCAGATATGTGACTTCAGCCTCCCTGTTTGTTTTTGTCCCCCATGCCCACCCTCCAACCACCCTCCTACCTCTGGTGACTCGGTGGCTTCTTCCTCACACTCAGGAACGCAGGATGCTGACACTTCCCTGAGTTGTGTGAGGGCACCTCCAAGGACCACCTTTCTGAATGACAACCTCCAGCATCAGCTTTGGGCAGGAATTTTTAAACTGAATGAGGACAGGGCATGGGTTATTGGGAAGAAATCCTTCCCTATGAGGGTGGTGAGGCCCTGGCACAGATTTGCCCAGAGAAGCTGTGGCTGCCCCATCCCTGGAAGTGTTCAAGGCCAGGATGGATCAGGCTTGGAGCAACCTGGGAGAGTGGAATGTGTCCCTGCCCATGGCAGGGGACTGGAATGAGATGAGCTTTAAGGTCCCTTGCAACCCAAACCTTTCCAAGATTCCATGATTCTGTGTCTTAGCCCCTGGCATGGAAGAACAACCACACGTCCTCCCCAAACCTCCTAATTTCTCATCTCATTTCTAATCTCTCTCTGCCTTGGGCTGTTTAGAAAGTTGGAAAACTTCCCTCAGTGTAATGACCCTGCCAATGGGGTTTTCCTCATCAGAAACCTCCAAAAGGGAAAATACTGGAGACCAACAGTGGGATTTAACAGCAGGAAGCACCCGGGCCTTTTAGGTTCAGCCTGTTTAGATGTCTACAGCTCTAAGGGGCAGATAATGTAATTTATTATGGTGCTGTTCTTTCGAGAGATTATCATTTGAAAGAGCTTACCTACATGCAAGGTATTATTCCCATTATTTGATCCCCATCCAGGTTTCTCCCACGGCTGCAGATGATGAGGCCCTTTGTCCTGGCGCTGCAGAATGAATTGTGATGAGCAAGGATCAACACTGCTTCCACGTGTACTCTTGGAAATTTCCTCCTTTGTCTCCTAATCAAGCACAGCAAACAAAATTAGCCTGGTAATTTTCCACTGGTTTTAGCCCCCCCTCGCTGTGTTTGTTCTGTCTGGATGTCATCAGTGATGACAAAACAGCCAGAACAGAGGAGCTCCTCGGCTGAGCCGGGATTGTCGGGCAGATTTTGTTTGTGGAGCTGGAAAATGCTTAGAAAATGTTGGTTCATTTTGTCTCATTACTGTTATTTCCTGGTTTATTAAGAATAATATTCCAACCCAAGCCATCGCTTCTGATTTCCTTGATAGGTCTTGCAAAATACGTTTCACATTTCTCTGAGCAGATTCCGTGGGCTGTGCCCAGCTGTGCCCAACTCTTTCTTCCTGGGCCTTGGCTCCAGCTAAAGAGGCAGATTTGCAACATGTACATGAGTAAATTAGGCTTATTTTCACTTATTTTGGCTAAAAACGCAGTTGCTACAGCTCAGGCCCCAGTAATCCTGGGATAGTTTGGATTGAAAGAGGCCTTAAAGCTCATCCAGTCCCATCCCCTGCCACGGGTAGGGACACCTTCCTCTAGCCCAGGTTGCTCCAAGCCCCGTCCAACCCGGCCTTGGACGCTCTGGGGCTGGATCCCATGGGATCAGACAGACTGAACACTTCCCCATGGATGTCACCTCTCTGTGAACCGCTGGATCCTTCAGCAGTGGTGAGTTATTGAAAGCGCCGCAGCTGATTTATGGACGCGCCCGCTTCCGACTCATCCCGTATTCCCCCGCTGCCTCCACTCACCGTAAGACACTCTGGAGCACTCACATTTTAATTTCTGTCAGCGTGGCAGGCTCTCGCTGCAGCAAATGAACCGAGATTTCCTAAACCCCAGTTTACTTCTCATCCATCAGTTTTATCCATCATCCCGCTCCCGCAGCCGATACCAAGAAGTTCCTTAATCACACGCCACAGTCACTGCGCCCTCGCTCAGGGACAAATCTGGCACTTGCCAGACTTAATTCAACATTGTCCCTGAGCTGATGATGAGGGATGGGGTGCTTTATGCCAGTCCCAAAAACCTACAGCCACATCCCAGCTCGGTGTGACCGCCCAGGGCTCTCCCGCAGGCCAAGGATGGAGCAGGGCTGGGAGACATCCCAAAAATCCCACACCCACAGCATCACTTTTACTGTGTATTAATATCCAGTTTTGGGAGCGATGAGGGAGACCCAGACATTTCCTGCAGCAGGGACGGGGTCATCTCACATCCCCTGGCAGCAAAGACCTCGGGGTGATGCTCCAGAACCCCCCACGGGGTCCCACCACAGCGGGGTCCCAGGCAGGGGGTGGTGGGTGGTTGTTTGCACCCCCAGATCACTCCAGCCCATCTCCCGGCTCTGATTAGGGTAATTAGGCCGAGGCCACGCGCAGCGTCCGGGTGCCGGGCGCTAATTCCATAAAGGAGGCGAGCGCTGTGATTGCCGGGGAGGGAAGCGCTGCCGAGCGGCTCCTGGTTGCCATAGGAACCTATCAACCCCTGGGAAAAGCCAAATTGCTGGACCGAGTCGGCTCCCTCGGTGGTGGCGGGAGGGAGGGCTCTGCCTGGTGACACCTCTCCTGCTCCAGGAACCAGGAATGGAACCAGGGCAACCTCAGGGGGTGAAACATAGTGGTGGGGATGCCTAGAACTCCAGGCAGACCTTAGAGCCCTTTCCTGTCCCTAAAGGGGCTCCAAGAGAGCTGCAGAGGGACTTTGGACAAGGGCTTGGAGTGACAGGACAAAGCAGAATGGCTTCCCACTGCCAGAGGGCAGGGTTAGATGGGATATTGGGAAGAAATCCTTCCCTGGGAGGGTGGGAAAGCCCTGGCACAGGTTGCCCAGAGAAGCTGTGGCTGCCCCATCCCTGGAAATGTCCAAGGCCAGGTTGGACGGGGCTTGGAGCAAGCTGGGCTAGAGGAAGGTGTCCCTGCCCATGGCAAGGAGTGAATGGGATGGGCTGCTCTGTCTTGCTGGGCCTCTGTGTGATGCTGATAAAGCTCCAAAGTTCTGGACTAGGATCCTTGCAGCTCTTTATCCCAAGAACACAGCAAAAAAAGGCATTGCAACAATCCCACTGGCTCGCAACAAGAGCTTGGAGAAGCAAACAGATGAATTTTTAAGATTTACCTTCAAACTCAGCCCAGGGCACAGCCTGGTCCTTCTCACCACAGCAGGGACTGTCACCTCCTGGGCCACCCCGAGCCCAGAGCAACGCCTGGAGGTATCCAGGCAGGTTTACTGATGCTCATCCCTCCTGTATTAACAGGAAATCTTAATTTCTCTCTTTGCCACGGGGCGTTTCCAGGCTGGCAGCTCCTTCCTTCCACCTTCCTGGGTCTCCATAATTATTTACATGTGGGCTGTGTTTATTGGCAATTAAATGGTTCAGTGGCTCCGAGACATCAGTCTCCTCTTAACATGTTGTCTGCCAGATTGCTTCCTGCCGGCAGTCCCTGTGGGATGGGGAATTCTGCCGAGCCCTCCGGGGCTGCCTGTGGATGGGAGGGAGCAGCTGGCAGAGCTCCCCCCCTGGAAGGATAACGCTCTGGCAGAGCAGGTTTGGAATTTGGAGCCAAGGGGAGGGGATGGGGTTGTGTTAAACACCGTGAAACCAGGCGGATCCAAGCCCTGGGAGAGCAGAGGGGTGGCAGGGATGGGCTGTGCAGGAGCATCCCAGCCTGGAGCAGGGAATGGAGGGATGTGACAGCCTGGGATGGGGCTGTGCAGAGACTTTGTGCCTTTGCAGCTCGGTCCTGTCAGTGCTGGGAATTTGCTGCCGGAGCCAGTCCTGGCTCCAAGGAGCTCTTTGTGAGCACTCAGCAGGGAAGAGCCCCCAGCCCTGCTTTCCCAACAGGACTCTGCCACAAACCAGATGTTTTTGTGGCCACCCAGATCATCTCCAGCTCCTCATCCCCAGCAGCTGCCACTTGGTTCCTTCCAATCCCCCAGCCCCAAAACACCCCCCAACCCTAGAACACCTCCCTCAATCCCACAGAACAACTTGATTCTGGATAGGGCTTGGAGCAACCTGGGCTAGTGGAAGGTGCCCCTGCCCATGGGAGGGGGTGGAACTGGATGATTTTTAAGGTCCTTTCCCACCCAAATCACTCCGGGATTCTCCCCAAAGTCGGGCTCACTGGGCTCTCATCAGCTCCACTTGGACTTGCTAATGATCAGGCAGTGGGACGGGGTTGTGGGATGAGTAAACAGCATGGGGATCCAGCTATTTATATGTATTTGTTGTGGTTTTACATTTTTAATCTCAAGCCTTTGCTGTTTCCCCCTGCCCAGCTCTTTCCTGGGTTAGAAACGGGCCTGGATCGCCACAATTCCACCCCTCTGCCAGCAGAAGATCTGAGCCCTTGCCCAGCCACACCCTTTATCCTTTACTCCTCACTCTGGCACCTTACAAGTCCTTCAGCAGGGGTTTCCTCAGGCACCTTCATGTTGCTGCTGGTTCCCACACCCCTGTTTTCCTCCTCACCTGATGCTCCCCAATAAACATGATTTTGCTGGTTGCTGGCAGCTTTTCCCAAACCCTCGGTGCTTCCAGGAGTGCAGAAGGATGTGTTTAAGCCCCAAAGTGCCCTGCTGTTCCCCATTCCAAGCTCCCACCAGCAAATAGCACTCACCAGAGCCATGGAAAAGTGCAGTTCCCATGCTGATCCTGGGCCTCGCTGAAGAGCTCAGTGAGGATAAACCCTGATGGAGATTTATTTTAGCCCCTCTCATAGCTCAGCAAGGATTCTGTGGCTCCCATTAGCACTTTGGGGAGGTATAAAGCAAATTCCTCAAGTTTCTTGCCTGGAAATCACGTTAAGATTTGCTAAAAGCAACAGAAGACGCAGTTTTGGGTCTGCAAAGGAAAAGCTTTTGGTGAGTTTAAATCCAAAGGTGGTTTTTTCCCCCAAAGAAAAGGAAGCCACCACCGATGTCTTTATAGGCAAATGGAAAACAGACTTGGAAAATGCCCTGACATGGAGAAGAGGTTGGATATAACCAAGGCAGGAGACTCCTGCCTGTTACCTGAGATGGGATTCCAGCTGTGGTTCCCAATCCTGCTACAGACATCCTTTGGGATCCCAAATGTGGGGCAGCCCTGCTGAAGTTGGTGGCACCAGCGCTGCAGGGAGAGCAGCTGAGGTTCTACAGAACCTTCCCACCCGACCGTGGCATTTCTGATTTCTCCTCTTTTAACCCAAAGGACCGACTGCCAAGGATAAGGGTATCCAAGGAAAACCACGTGGAGGCACGTGGGCCCTGGCAGAAGGTGCGTGACCGACAGGTGTCCCCTCCTCCGTCCCGCTGGCGCTGGGCCTTGGGGATATTTTGCTCGAGATGCAACTTCCATTATTTCCATGGCAACCATCCTTTGTCGGGGCTCAAGACGCGGAGGTTTTTTAACAACTCCCCGTTTGCCAATTCAAGTCCCAGAAGGAAGTGGGGAAGTTCTCATTCACATGCAAAACAGCCGCGATAAAAGCCGAGGGGTGCGGCGAAGGGGCAGAGCTCAAGGGGCAGAGCTGGGCTCTTCACCTCAGCCTTCCTCCTTTCCAGTAGGAAGGAGCCCCGTCCAGGGACACTCTGGGATCCACCACACGTGTGTTGGGGCACAGTTCTGTCAAACCCACCCACGGCAGCGGATGGAACTTGATGAGCTTTAAGGTCCCTTCCAAGCCAAACCATTCCATGATTCTATGGATACCAAAATATCTCTGCACACAACAGATCCATTGGAGACATTTTCCTTTGGCTCCACGTTTGTACCTGAGCTGCTGTGAATCCCCTCCTCCCTGCTCCAGCAGCCATCCCCTCTTACCCTGTGCTCCAGAGGATGGCTGGATCCTGCTCCCACCTCCAGCACCTGCTGGCAGCTGTGGAATCTCCTGATTTATTCTACCCTGGAGAAACACCTGACAAAGGAAAGAAATGATACAGCTGCCGAGGGAAGTGACTTTTATTTTTCTTCCTGCTTGTCCAAAGCTTCCTTGGGGAATTGTGCCATTGGCCACGGATAAAGTGAAGCCCCAGTGATGGAAACCTGATGGATTTCTCATTTTTGCTGACTTACAGACAAACTTCTGACCAAGCTACAAGGTTCCACCCGCATTTAAATCCTCCTTACCAGAGGGTAAAAGGAGGTGGGAGTCCATTTGCTTTATTTAAAGAGAAAAAAGCGACCAGTGATACCCAGAAAAGGAGCGAGAGAGTCAGAGAAAAGCGAAATCCTTCTGTGCACAATAAATTAGATTAAAGGGACAAGAGACTGAAATTTAATATAGGGAACAGAAGTTGCAGCAGATAAACAAACAAGCAGCATAAACCTTGAAAACTACTGAGAAATAAACATTTAATTAAAAACTCAATCACCAAACAAGCAGGAAATGTTCCCTCAGCTTCCCAGAAGCACAGACAGTGAAGTCTCACCGGTTTATTCCTAGTTAGGGAGACCTGGATGTCAGGTTTAATTACAGCTCAGCACACCCCCTCACCGGCATCTGTTTTATGAAATAAAATCCGATTCCCCGCTGGATCTGGTGCCTGTGGCTGGAGGACAGGACAGATCTCCAGCTCTTCCAGCACCAGGCACCAAAACCCCTGGGGACAGACAGGAATGTTTGCACAAGGAGAGCAAAGCCAATTTCTTACCCATTTTTGTCCAGGATTGGTGGCTGCAGATTCAGGACACAGCTAGGAGCTCAAATCCATGAATGCAGCAGTCCTTGCTCTCGTGCCAAGCCATGATCCCTCTTATGAAAGGTAAAAATCCCTCAGCCCAAACTGTCCTGGGCTACTCAATCCAACAGTGGGTTTGGATACGGCTCCAGGCCCTTCTTCCGGACAATTTTACAAATCCTGAAGGAAACACCTTAAAAAGGGGGAAGGACAATTAAGAGATGAGTCCCAGGAAGCCACCAGCTCCATAACCCATCCCTGCCACTTTGTACCAACTCCACAGCAATTAGGAGCCCATTTGGCTGCTTTTCATCCCATTTCCCTGTGTCTCATAACCTTCTCCATGTTCAGCTCCGATGTGTCCCTTCTCCATTTGTTACTGCTGCTCTGGCAACTAGAACACTAATTAATCCCAACAGCAACAGCCAATTCATCACACCTCCATGAGGGGCAGAGGCCTCTCCAAGAACACAAATAATCCCAAGGAAAGGCACTCACAGGGTAATTCATATAAAAACTTTATTAGAAACGAGGACACGGCCTCCCAGGAACAACATCCTGCGTTATCTCCCGAACTTGTACAATTTCAGAGCCATAATTAAATACAAGAGCTACAAAAAGGGTGTGCACAGCTATAAAAGGAAGGAGAACTAATCCCCAAAATGCCATTGTTTCAAACACGGCTGGGGAAAGGATTTTTCCACGGTGGTTTCCACGCAGGGCCCACGAGGCTGCGAGCTGGCATGATGCCCATGGGATTTGGTTTCCATCCTAAGGACCAGGATGGGGTTTGATCTTATCCCAAGTCTGTATTGCTTTAATTCAAAGGGAAGAGCAGAGTGTGATGGTTTGAGATTGCATCTGATACGTGATGCTGGGTAAATAGTTGTACTTTCAAACCTTAAAATCACACAGAAAAGGAGTATTATCCTATCCCTAGTTATATTTCAATGGTAAATAATAATAATTATCAATAGTAATAATAATAATAATAATAATAATAATAAAACCCAGAGGTACTACTGACACAGAAAAAAAAAGACCAGCCTCATTTAAGCACCATCTACAATGAGAAAACAAAGGATAAATGGGGCCTGGTTTATAAAATAACCTTTTTTTTTTCTGCTTATACCCAAACCCCATCTGCTGTCTGACCCAGGACCAGTTTAACAGTGCTGATTTTTAGTGCATCAACTGCCATGTTATGATTTCAATTCAACCACACACCATTTCATACAAAACGTGGGAAAGGAGGAAAAAATACTTAAAATATACGAATTTCTCAGGTTCCTTACGGGTGTTTTCCACGTTGTGCCATTAAAAAAAGGATTTGGAGCAAGATAGAGATACAAAAGCTACTGTGCTCAAGTCAGCGGCAAATGTACACGGGAAAGTCAGAGCCGTACAAAAAGTATCCTAAATAGCAAAGGCAATATAGAATATTTCATATAAAACAGGGTTTGCAAAGTATAAAATTAGGAAACAATGCATAGAAGAGCGTGTTTCACACAGCAGCAACGGCTGTGCTAGCAAATCCTTGCAGCCAGGGCGGAATTCCCACCGGAATCACTGCCTGCAGAACTCGCTGGTGATGTTGGGGAGGGGGTAGGCGAAGAGGGAGAAGTCCAGGATGTATTTTGGGAGGAGCTCCTTGATGAGCCGGCGCTGGGTGTTGCACAGGTAGTAGTGGAGCGTCTGGGCCGTGACGGGCTTGTACCAGGCCTGGCGCTCGGGGAAGCGGATGAAGGAGGGCGCCTGGATGCGCTCCAGGACGTGGTCGGCGTCGTCGCGCAGCCGCTCGTAGGAGCCGATGAAGTCGTACCTGACGGCGCAGGGCTGGCACAGGTTGTAGATGGGCATCCAGTGCTCGTTCATCCGCTCCACGTCCTCGTCCAGCAGGTACCGGAGGAACTCGGAGAAGGTCACGTCATCGCCCGCCGAGTTCCCGCCGTTCTTGCGGTACCTCCGGACGATCTCCACGCCGTACTTCTGCTGGTACTCCTTGATCTCCCCGAACTTGTTCCGGTAGGCCGAGAGCAGCCTCTCCATGGGGTTCCGCACGAAGAGGAACTTGTAGTAGTGCTTCAGGCGGTAGCTGATCTCCTCGGGCTTCATGTCCCCCAGGAACACCAGGTCGCTCTTGTGGTCCATCTTCCCCTGCACGTCCACACTCTCCAGCGCCCCGTCCAGCACCTTCAGGATGCGCTTCCAGTTGGAGCAGGCCACCTTGGGCACGTAGCAGTAGAGGAAGCGGTACTTGTCGCTGACCAGGAGGTGCCGGAGCAGGGTGCGGCGCTGCCCGGCCGGCAGGTCCCACACGGTGCGGGGCATGGAGCGCTGCCCGCACAGCGCGCGGATCGTGCGGTTCCGGGTGTCCCGCAGCACCTCCAGCTCCAGCCCCGGCCCCGCGGGCGGCTCCCGGCGGGACGGCGGCCCCGCGGGCGGGTGCGGCGGCGGCGGCCCGACCTGCGCGAGGATGCCGCGCTGGATCATGAGGAGCAGCCCGCTGGAGGCCAGGATGACGCCGAACATCAGCATGGAGGGCAGCAGCGCCGCGCCCCGGGAGCGCGCCCGGCTGCGGCCCGGCGGGACCCGGCGGGGCTCGGCGGGGCCGGAGGCGCGGGGCTGCATGGCCGGGGGGACTCCCGGGCCGGCCCGGCCTCGGGGGGTCCGGCCCGCGGGGTCAGCGGGCGGGGCGGCCGCGCTGACGGAGCCGGGGCGGGAGGAGGAGGAGGCGGGACCGCCCCGCGCTGCGACCGCCCCGCCCGGGGCCGGGGCGGGGAGAGGGGAGTCACTGAATCCCGGAATATTTGGGGTGGGAGGGGTCCTAAACGCCGTCCAGTCCCAGCCCCTGCTGTGGGCAGGGGCGCCTTCCAGCAGCCCATGTTGCTCCAAGCGATATCGGATCTGGCCTTGGACACTCCCAGGGATGGGGCAGCCACAGCTTCTCTGAGCAACCTGTGCCAGGGCCTCCCCACCCTCACAGGGAAGGATTTCTTCCCTGTATCCATCCTAAATGCCCCCTCTTTCAGTTTGAAGCCATTCCGCCTTGTCCTGTCACTCCAGCCCCTTGTCCCAAGTCCCTCTTCACTCTCCTGGAGCCCCTTTAAGCTCCAGGGGGAGCAAGGGGCTCTAAGGTTTCCCTGGAACCTTCTCTTCTCTGGGCTGAACACCCCCAGCTGTCCCAGCCTGTCTCCAGAGCAGAGCTGCTCCAGCCCTCTAATCACAAGAATCCCAGAATTATTTAGGTTGGAAAACAGCTCCAAGATCATCAAGTCCAACCTGTGCCCGATCCCCGCCTTGTCACCCAGCCCAGAGCACTGAGTGCCACATCCAGTTGTTCGTTGAACACCTCCAGGGAGTGGTGACTCCACAACCTCCCTGGGCAGCCCATTCCAATGTGTGATCACTCTCTCTGTGAAGAACTTCTTCCCAATGTCCAACCTAAACCTCCCCTGGCACAGCTCAAGGCTGTGTCCTCTTGTCCTCTCCCTTATTCCCTGGAGGCAGAGCCCAACCCTGCCCTCCCTCTACTGTCAGGGATTTGCAGAGAGCAAGAAAGTCCCCCCTGAGCCTCCTTTTCTCCAGGCTGAGCACCCCAGCTCCCTCAGCTGCTCCTCATAGGACTGACTCCCACTGACCATCCCTCTGGAGCGAGCCCAGAGCCACCCATGAGATCCCCACCAGCACCCCGTGATAACGGATGGGTTTTGCAATACCAGGCCAAACCAGCCATAATTAGTCATTGTGCCACACTTTATAATATTCTTTAATTCTGTAATCCCTGCACAGGTTTAGCACCTGGAGGAGGAGCAGACACCCGTTACCTGCAGAGCCGAGGATGCTGTGCCACCACCTGAGAGCCAAAGGACGGGATTTTCCAACACTTTGTAGGCATTTCCCCCAAACCACCTCTTTGAATGACTGCAGCTGTTCCACCACCTCTGCTTAAGGCAAAGCACTAACCTGGCCATCAGGATGCCATTTCCTCATCCAGCAGAAATCATTCCACACTGCCATTGTTCTCCCTGTTTTCCTTCAATGAGTTTTCCGAGCGTACCACGGGGCCTGGGCTCTCAACCAGCCTTGCAGGGACTCTCTGTCAGGAGCTTTTTTAACATCAAGAGAAAACCGGCTTCCACTTACTTTCCTTTGATCAAAAGCCAAGAGCGTTTTGTCAGCCAAGGCAGACAAAGCCCTTGGAGTGCGGTGCCAGAGCCTGCAGCTACATTATTTCACATTTCCCGGTTTTATTTGGATGTAAATACAGCTTTAGCTCTAAGAGGACACGGATATCCTACCCTGCCACCAGCAAAGCTGCACACACGAGGTGATACCAGATTCCTGCTCCGATTGCAGAGGGCAAGTCCTGATCTGATCTCAACACCAGCCCAAACTGAAGCTGTGCCAACATATATAATCACTGAGGTAAAAAAATCAGGCCTTCTTGGAAATCCCTCCTCTTGGAGAAAAAGCCTCACTGCAGCAAACTCCCAAGCAGCCAAGGGGAATTTTTATTTATTAGTCTGGCACCACTCATCCCTTTTTGTTCCTATTCTCCCCCAATATCTCCAGGTCAGGAGCAGTTGCGTGTGGTAACAGGGTGGTTCTGGAAATAGAGAGAAATAGGAGGCTGCCCACGAGGTCACTGGGGCTATTTTCCAAAGGGAATTGGATTTAAGGACTGGTCTGAAGAGCACAGGTATAGGGTAGGATGCAGAGACCCTATGAGAAAACCACAGCCAAGCAAATACACGGCTCAGGGGTGGTTTGCAGGGTTAAACCCTGTGTCGCTGAGGAAAATTAATTGTGGTTACACTCAATGTGCCTAATTAACACCCAGAGTGAGCAGTAATTTGATTTTCAAAGCAGTTAAAAGCCACCTCACGTTCAGAGTGTGCAAAACTCCGGCAACATATTTCCCAGACAGATCCATTCCTTCAGGAAAGGTATATTTAGCACATAAAATGTCACAGAGGAAACAAATCTTCAGGCTCCTGTGGTTTGTTTATACAACAAACCACAACGATGGAAGGGTTTGGTTCTCTCTTATGAGGGAGAAGGGAAACCCACACAGATGCTCTGCCAGGCCTCATCCCTAAAGTTCCCACTTACAGGTATAAAAGCAGGATTTTTGTAACTCACAGCCCCTTTCAAGATGCTTCCAAACCCCAACAGTCACCTTAAGAGCACCACGGCCTCCACCCCTGGGTAACTGGAGAAGTAAGTTTCTGGGCCTTTTCCTCACTGTTTACTTGCACAAGCAAAAAACCAACATTAAAATACATTACTGTTATTATTATTATTATTATTATTATATCACATTTTAATATCATCTGCATTACACTGAGGCAGTCTCCCAGCAGCATTTATGGACACTCAGGTTTAAGACAGGCTGCAGAACTCATCTGGGCTGTCAGAGATCAGGAATATTTATCAGTCTGACAAGGAAAGGGCCAGTTCCCCCCAGAGGGGATGGAGGAAAAGGCTGAGGGACACCCTTGTCCATCCCTCTCGGACCGAGGCTGGACACTGATGTCATCACCAGTGCCCTGCCAAGGCTCTTCTGCCCCTTGGGCTGAGAGCAGACATTTATTTTGGGCTAAGGAACTGCAAAAAGGAAGAATGTGTGAGGCCGCTGGAAAAGCTGAGCCGGAGAAAAGAGGGTTCTTTAAAAAAAACCCACCAAAAACAAACCAGTTTGGGCTGATGCCAACTTTCCAGACAAGCACCAGGATGGCGATTCCTAGAAAAGAAGACCCCCTGGATGGGTCTGAGCAGCTCTGGATCAAAAGGTAAAACAAGCAAAGGAAGGAGAGATCTGATGCTGTGGCTTCGTGTCCAGAGATTATCCCGTAATTTGGTATAATAAAGCCTCTTATCCGAGGGGATAAGCACAGAAGCCGCTCCACAATCAGCTCATGACCAAGGCAGAGTTTCTTATCTCTAGGGAGAAAAGCCTTTTTAAACAAAGTCAAACACTCCAAATGAATGCGCTGGATAATTCCAAGGAGATGGTCACGATCAGCTCGGTCAGAACACAAAAATCCCTGTTTTCAAGGAAAACTTTGTGCTGAAGGACCTGGTTATAAATTCATGGATATTCAGTTGGCTGAACTTGCAAAGACATTACTCCGAGCTCAGTTCCTCACTATGAGCTCAGTTCCGCTCTCCCCGCTCCACTGGGCATGACTCTGGAATTGCTTTTGAATGGAGCCATCCTGGGAGGATGAGCTCTTCCATACCAGGAGAACCACCAAGCACCACATGCTCAGCAGGGGCCATGACAGCTCTTCCCCCTTGGATTTGGGATGAGGATGCGTGGAGGGGGATGGGAGCACATCCTGGTCCCCAGAGATTGGACGGACAGTGAGACACGGCCCTGGAAGCTGCAGGGCAGGGAGCCAGCACAGCTGGCAGGCACTGCATGGATACACATTCCCCCGGGCTGCACACTCCATACAGAGCACACTCCACATGCTCCAGCTGGGCAGGGGGTTGGAGCGAGGTCAGGAATACTTGGGAATACCGCAGGCACTGGCACAATGGGGACGCAGTTCGGTGGCTGTGCCTCAGTCGGAGCTTTCCTGGTGTTTTCCTGCTCCCCAGAAAACCCAGGATGTCATGCAAAGCCCATCCCAAGCTGAGTGTATCCAATTTTAAGTCAGTAACAACCACAATTCCCTTGTTCTACCCTTTATCCTCCCGCTGACCCATCCCTGATCCCACTGATCCCTCTCAGCCCAGGGCTACTGGATTCACACACCATTGGAGTCAGAGCCAGCTGGGGCTTTACCACCAGTTTTCAGTACAAACACACACTAAATCCAGCACAGCTCAAACCTGTGTTGCAGGAGAGTCTCCAAGTCTCTTAACTCATTCCAGGTCTATCTCCTGCTCTTTACACGGAGTTTCCCGAGGCTCCCAGGTGGCTCCTGCGGGGCTGTAATGAACTTGTGAGTGTGTATGTGTGAGGTTCCTGCTGGAATTTGTCCAATTAATGCTTTTGTGGTTTCACAGGCAGCAGGGCGAGGACTGAACCTGCTCCAACACCTACAAAACCTGCAGCATCTTGTCCCTGACACCACAAATCACTGTTCCGAGGGAAAAAAAAGGGGAAGGGACTAATAAGGACCCATTTGCCTGAGCCCTGTTTAGGTTTTTAACATCCTTGCATGTGTCAGGAACAACAAATAGCCTGTGAAGGATGTGCTTTGCCCCAGGAAAACTATTTGAGGGGGGTGTTGGAGACTGGTGGTGGATGGGTGTCGGGAGATCTGGGGGCTAAGCTGAAAGAGGTGGGATCTGGCTGGAAATAGGGAGAAATTCATCCTTGAGAGGACAGTCAGGCATTGGAGGAGCTGTGCCATCTCTGTGGAGCCCAGGCTGGCTGACTCACAGAATCCCAGACTCATTTAGGTTGGAAAAGACCTCCAAGATCATCAAGTCTGATCTTCAGTTGTGGTGTCTGTGAAAACTTCCCAATATCCTGATTTTTTTTGTTGTTCTTGTCAATATGGTTTTCTGTGTGTGACCCGGATTTTATAGGAACTGGAAGTTTTCTGCCTTCAGGCCATACAAGGGCAGCATGTTATTTAAATTGCTGTGTAATCCCTAAAAAGCATTTTCCTGAGTATTCCAGAGGCACTTTCCAAGGAAAGTCTGAGAGTTTAGCATCAAGCCCATTTTAAATGCCAGTCAGAAATCCTGAGTCCATGAATTACAGCAGCCTCCTTCCTGCTTTGTTACTGCTGATGTACACACTCCATTCATTTTTCCATGTTAAATTCCCTGTCTGTGCACAGCAGGATCCTCCTGGTGCTTTTAAGGAACAAACATGTACAACTAATCTGAAATTTTCTCCAAATGCAGCATATTTACAAGGTTGTTTCCAACGTTTTCAAGCCTTAAATGTATCAACATAAAGGTGGTTTGGAAAACGAGCATTGAGAGGAAGAAAAACGAGGGAGGAAACTCAGGGTCCTAGGGATGAAAAATGAGGGAGGAAACTCAGGATCGAGGGAAAGGCAAAGAGCAAAGAGCAAGCGAATCCCATCCCTCATGAAAAATTAATTACTAGAAAAATGAGTTATTATAAAACATGAGCCATTGTTAATTATATCAAAGAGCAGAAGGGACTCCAGCAAGAATTCCGGCCTGACATCTGTCCCAACAGGATTAATTTAAAATAAACATCAGGAAGAACGAAATAAATCAGTTGGTTTGTGCCTCCTCTCGCTCCGGACTGTGGAGGAATGAGGCTTTCTGCAGGAAAGCCACAGAAAGGGTTTTTCCCCCTTCTCTATCCATTAAAAAAACATTGCATTATTTCCACATTTTGGAAGAAAACTGATTAGGAAAGCTAAATTACAGGAAAATTTGCTCAAATATTAGGAAAAAAATTAGTTGGGAGCAAGGGGTCTGTCCTTGTCCCTGGAAAAGGGGGGCTGCTGCCTGCCTGCATCCCTGGTCCCAAACCCACACGCTTCCCTGCGGCTGCTGTCGGGTGACATCATGTTCCCGAAACAGGGAGATCCCTTTGGGAAATCAACTCCCATGGGGTGTCCCAGCTTTCATCTCGCAGGGAGGTGAGAACAAAACCCAACCGTGCTCGTTAACGTGCCGTATAATTCCCTTTTTATAGACTAATTATCCGATGTGGTACAAATCCAACCCCACTCACGGATCTTTGGCTGGGATAGGGAGAAACATCCCCCAGCCTGGGACAGGGAATAACATCTAATTGCTAAATCAGCTTCATCCTGAGCAATCCAGAGTCCTCTCCTTGAGAAATCCATCTCCTTGGCCCATGGACAGCAGAGGATGCTGTTCCCTGCTGGGAGGGTCATTTGTGTGTAAGAAAAAAAAGAGGGAAAAAGGGATTAAGCAGAGGTGAGGAAACATCTGTAGACCACAAACCACAGCTTGGGCTGAGCAGGATGGGATGGCCAAACGCATCTCGTCTGCTCCTTAAATCCAGGTTCAGGGACCACCCAAAAGATGCAGGAGAAACCGGAGCCGGCTTTGTGCAGCTCAATCCCAATGTATTACAAGGGAAATAAGAATGGGATGTTCCAGGGACAAGGGAATTCCAGGGAATTTGCTCTGTGCCCTGAGCCAGGCGCTGAGGAGCAGAGGAGTTTACCTGCTGCACAGGAAGGAGGGGAGTTTTCTCACCGGCTCTTCCCAGAGCACTTGATGCTTCCGAAACCACGACATTCCCAGTGCGGGAAGCAGAAACGCTCTGGGAACAGTCACAAACTGCTTCCTTGTGGGAAATCTGGCTGAGTTCCTGGGATTTTCTCATTTATGGAGTGCTAAATGCTGCCAGGTGCCATCGTCCCCATCCTGGCTTTCCTGTGGGCTTCCTATAGTTGCTGCATCCCTGCTCTGGCAGCAGCCTGGGAAAAGCAGTGAGCACAGCTCGGGAAAAAGCTGGATTATTGATGAAGTTATTATATTAATTACATTATTTATGAGTGCAGAGAAAGCAGAGTAACAAAGAAAACTCCGAACAGCCTGGCTCCGTGGGAGAGCTGGACACTCCCAGCCCCACTTCGCCGAGCTTTTGCTCCATATCCTTCCAAAAGCCCCTCTCCATCAGAACAGCCTGTTTGTTGTTTTCTAATACGGATATTCCGGTGCTCCTGCCGCTCCGAGAGCGGAAAGATATTCATGGAGATGCAGGTTTTTTCCAGCCTTGTTAAATTGATTTTCTTTTAAGAATCACTGGGCGGTCGAACCGCTCGGGCTCTGGCTTGTTTTTGTGGAACGCTCCGGAGAGGTTTATAGAGATATTAAAATTAAATACGAAGCCACGGAATAAATGGTGCCTCCATTCAGCGTGTCTTGTAAATCCAGTTTAAATGGTTCCCTTTATTAAATATCCTTTCCTCTTAAAAATGGATTAACTGCTCTCGCTGGAGGCTCTGACGGAGAAGCCACTGGATCCCTATGGCAACGCTGCGCTCCGACAGCCCCTCGCTCCACGCCAGGCCGTGGGCTTCATCCCGGTTCAGGTATCCCCATTATGGCACCTCCTGTTATTAATCACCATCTCTAATTAATAATCACCATCTCCCATTACTAATTACAACCCCGAGGCCAGCACTGAGTGCTGTGACTTCGCACCACGCCGGTGGGTCCCATCCCATACAGAACACATGGATAACATCTGGATACCTTTCCCAGTGCAACCCAGTGCTCACCTGATTCCTCCTCCGTTCCCCTGATTTTGTGCTCGTTGTTTTCCTCTATTCCTTCCTTTGTCCTCAGTCTCTCACACTGCCCAGTGCTGCTCCAGTGGCACCTGCCCTCGGTGGTGGCTGTCCCCCAAGCTCTGCAGGGGTCCTGCAGAGCTCTCAATCCATGCTCCAGGCTGGCATTTGGAACTCAAGGAAAACTCATGTACGAAGGGCTGCTTTAGCTGGATTTTGGGGGTTTGCAGGAGGCTGGAGCACTGCAATCTCAGCCAGTCCCCACCATGCAGTCCCCCAGCACCAGCTCCCTTCCTGAATGGGAATTACCTTTCTGCTGAGGGTTTTTAGCACAGGAAACAGCCTCCAGGAATGTCCAGCTGGATATTTCTGGAAAAACAGTGCCACGCAGGTGAGCTGTGGGTCCTGCTGCTCCTGGATCCCAAGGTCACAGGAATGCAGCCACAGGGATACACAGTCAGGGCAGGAGCAGCAGCTGGGGTGGAACGTGAAAAGCTCAACCTCATTTTTATTTAGCTTTGAGTGACACAGGCAGTGAGGGAGCGATTCCAAGAGTGGCTCCGTGAGGCCGCGGCTGGTTTCCCATGGATGGATCCCGTGCCAGTGGCATCAGGGGCTCGCTGTGCTGCCAGTGCAGTGTTTGGAGCAGCAGAGCCAACACTGGCATGCAGAGATTAGCAAGCATTTATCCCTTATCTCCCCCTAAACCCCCGGCTCGGCGAGCCAAGCGTTTATCCCATATGGATGGGGTGAGAAGGGCACAGTAAAACCGGGAATTGCCCACGCTCGGGTCCCTGGAGCCACCGGGTTAATATGAGGATGTGAAATCCCTTCTCCCTGTGTGACACTGACTGTGCCAGGGCTGGTCCCGCCCCTGGTGATGGCACAAAGTCCTCGCAGAGCTCGGCAGGGCTCATTCATCAGCAGGGAGGGAGCCAGGCGAGCGCTGGAGTGCTCTGTCACCTTAATGGGATGCTCCAAGCTGCTCCCGTCCCTTGGCTCCGATGGATTCTGGCACAATTACACTCAATTATAATTAGTGGCATTAAAGCAGCACTTAAACACAACCAGGAGCTCGTGGCTTTCGCTCCGGAGGGGGAAGACACTCCAGCCAGTCCTGGATGCTGCTCTGGATCTGCTTTGGCTGGGAGATGTGGGGAGTGAGGTGGGGAAGCCCCTGGACCTTGGAATATCTCCTACCCCCCAGTGTGCTCATCCCAGTGCCCAAACCTTATCTGAAGCCTCCAGAGGTGCCCACAGCCCCGACCGCTCCTTCCCAGTGCCCCAAGCGTCTCCTTCTCCCTGCAATTCCCTCAAGGCTGGTGATGCTCTGTCACCTCCAGACACTGCACGTGGAAATGAGGGAGATGTGACACAGCAGGTCAGCTCTGCCAGGAACCTGAACCACCGCTGGTGATGGAAACCAGCCACAGAGCCACCGCGGATCCCCAGCTGGCCAAAGCCGGGTGGGATTCCGGTGGCCACACACCTCCCGCTTCCCAGCCGGGTGAGCCCACGCCTTCCCAACGCTCCACGTTGCTCCAAGGACAACCTGTGGCCAGCGGGACCGTGCCGAGGTGGCAGCAGGACACTCCTGGCAGCATCAGTCAGGATACAGGAGCAGTTTGCTGAACGTAGGATCCAGGAGAGCCGGATATGGCTCCGCGCAGCTCCCTCGGGTGGCAGATTTCAACAGTAAATCCAATTTTGTTTGACATTAATCCCAACTTTTCAGCCCGCCACAGATTATCCATTCGGTGATGGCTCACCACGCGGGAAGAGCTGGGAAGGAAAAGCTTTTTCTCGGTTTTCTTTCCAACAGACCCCTCCAAGGGAACATCCACACCTGGATAAGTGCCAGATCCGGCCGTGGCGCAGGCACAGGGCACAGGTTTCCACTCCATTCCTGGCACCCACCTCACTGACACCTCAAGGCTGCTGAGTCACATTAAATCCAACTGGAAAATCTCAAATTGGTTCTTCAGCAGAAATCTCAGGCCACGGGTTTGGGAATATTGTGCTCAGTGACCCCACACTGGCTCATAAATATAAATGTCCCCAGAAAAGCTCCTTCCTCTTCTTGGGAGGATAATTGCCAGTTTAATTCGCTTCATCACTGCGGTGGTTTCCTTTTTCAGGAATTCTCTTGGTTTTATCTGGCTTTCCAGGTTTGTACCTCTGCTGGCAGTTCCCTGCAAGGAGCTGTGCTGTGACATAACTGGGTGCAGGAAGGAAAAGACAGGGATCTAGCAAAATCCCTAATCCCGTGAAGAAATCCAACCGGGAATTTAAGAACTGGTGTGATGCCGGCAGCGCTGCAATGGGACAGGGATCAAGGCAGCTACGGAGTGGCCCCAGCTCACCCCACGGGACCACCTCAGGATCTCCTGCTCTAGGTGACCTGGGAACAAAAGATGCTGCAAATCCCGGATGCAGCCAGGATCTGAGGCACGTTATGGATGCAGTTCCCATCCCCACCCCACCAGCCGGATGTGCCCCTCACTCACTTCTCTGTAATTAGGAGCTAATTCCATGCCAGACATTACTCTTTCCTTCTGTTCATTTTGTTCCCAGAACTCATCCCCTCCCTCCCCAGGCATCCATCAGCATTATTCATAGGAATAGCTGATTCCAAGGGTCACGTACCCACCGCTTAGACACATAGGGACACCCAGCACAGCCTGGTCACAGGAAGGGCTCCGAGCCCCGACCAAGGTCTCCACGGTTTTGGGATGAATTCCCTGGGTATTCACCATCCAGGGCCACAGGAGGTGCTCTGGCCGTGAGCACCCCCAGACAGCTCTCACCTGGCTGTAGCTGCAGACATTCCCATCAGGCAATTCCGACCCTGTTATCCCGCTCCTCGCTGTGCCTTTTCGAGCGGGGTGACTTCTCTCTGCTCTCTTCCCACTTGGAATCCTCCTGGCTGTTTGGGATGTCTGTGCAGAATGCTCGTCCTTGGGGTGCCTGTGGCATTTGGTGCCCGGGGCTGGGACACTCCAATGGCAAGCGCTGATGGAGACAGCGCTCCAAGCAAGATGCTTTTCCAAAGCAACATTCCCAAATGCTTCCCACAGGGTTCCTAAAGCCTAGTTGAAACAAGCGTCGCCACCACCACCTTCCCTGCCTGAGAAAACTCAAATATTCCACTGACAGCAGCTGTCAACAGCAGTCCCTGCCCATCCTGCTGCCACTTGTTCTATTTCCTTGGAAAACCCAACAGATTGTTCACCCCAAGGCCTGGAGCACCCAAATCTGCTCCCAAGCACTCCTAATTCCTGCAACTACTGGATCCAAGGGGGAAGAAGTTCAGGCAGGGAGGGGAATAACAGCCCAGCACTGGTTTGTTTTCTAAATCAATACGATTTTTCAAATTTATTTTTTAAGAATTACTTCTAATATATCTTTTTCACAGAAGGAGGGAATAGGGAATGTTCTCATTCCATCTGTAAACACTGAAATACAGATCTGGGAAACCAGGGAAGAGACACAAAAAAGTGCATTTTACAAAATTATCAACTAAAATATATTTTACATGTATTAACGCTTCGATTTAAATTCTACCGACTGCATTTTTTTTTCAGTTTCAAAAAATATTTCCATATCTAATAGATTAAAAAAGCAGGAAATCTTTTCATTAGGGATAAGACATTTCAATTCATTTACATGCTGTTTGCACAACAGCATCAGCAACCACGTGAACCTCAATGTCCATGGCCTGAAGCAGATTCAGCATGAGAAGAGTCAGGTTTGTCCTTTCCAGAGCCAGGTCGGAGCCCGTTCTGGACCCAGGGCAAGGATAATTTCTCTGCTACCTGGAGAGGAGCCAGGGCAAGGTGGGAGCAGGGAGAGAGGGGGCAGAAGGAGGAATTTCAGAGGTTCCAAGGCCCTGACTGCAGCAGTGCTCAGGTTCTCCCAGCGGGTGGGTCTCGCAGCATTCCATGTCCAATGGCGCCGCCAGAGGGAAATAGCCATGGCAGCTCACCTGCTTCAGGCTGGGGGGCACAGGAGTCCCCATGGAGCCAGACTGTGGATTTAGGATTTCCCATCACCTCCCGCCCACCCCGGGGTGCAGCTGCTCCGGTCTGCCCTAACTGCTCTGCCCATTCCCTCCATGCCACAGGCAGGAGCAGCTCCGCTTCTCCAGCCTACTCCCTCCCAGCTACGGGGGAAAACCATTCCATATCCTCCACCAGAAACAGCAGAGACCACGTCCTCCAACGCCTCCTTACACCCCTTCATCCGACTGTCCTCAAAGTGCTGCCACCTCCCACCCCAGCACAGCCCCCCCAGTCATTCCAAGAGACCCCCAGTGCCAAGAGAATTGTTAAGGAGAGATCCGGGTGATCCCTTTGACACCAACAGTATCTTGAGGTATGAGAGAAGATGCTTCACCTGCCAATTTTTGCTTGCACACCTGGGATCCCACCTGCCACAGCCAGGTGTTCTTCCTGGGCTGCGCAGGAGGGAATAAACAGGAATTTTCCAGCGGGAATCGCCCACCGGCAGCAGGGAGATGCCTGCCCACCGCGGTGGGTTCCAGGCTTGTCATCCCCTCAAACCATCATCTCTGGACACAGTCCCCTCTTTGGTATGTAGAGCAAATCTCTGGAGAACTCCTGCATTCCCAGACTATTCCATGTAAGGGATTGGATGCTGTGGGGTTCTCTCTTCAGGCCGGGCAGGCGGGTGGCTGTCGGAGCAAGACAGGAGACCAGCCTGGCATCCCAAGGGAATACAGGGAATGCTGCTTCCACTGACAGGACAACACTAAAGCAGAATGGACGCTTCCACCATGGAACACCATTTCAAAAGCCCCAGAAGACTGGGAAAACACAGATCCCTCATTTCAGTGGGCTGCTCCGCCAGCAGGAATTGGGTGACACAGGCTTGGTTCTCCTTCTGTCCAGTAGTGCAATCTCGGGCTGGGCTCCCAGCTTGGGGCAGGGACTCCCCGGGATTTGACGCTGTCCTTTGGTTTGCTTTGGGATTAACTCCAAGTTTGCGTTGAGACAAGCTAAAGGGCTGTCTGGGATCTAAGTGCCATCTGGGATCTGTACAGGTAAGGCAAGAGGCAGGACCTGCGGGGCTTGGGCCGCATGGTCCATGCGAACCTTTCCCGATGCTCAGGTCCTTTCGGGAGCCACAGAGCCACTTTGGTGAGCCAGCTCGAACACCAGGATGAGTTTGGAGAAGGGAGGCTGCCAATGGCTTCAACAGCAGGCCCAGGATCAGGACAGTCACGTGGGGAGGGAGGGGAAGTTAAACAAGCCAAAAACACAAAAAAAGGGTTTGCCACTTCCCCCTCTGGCTGCTTCCCACTGCACACACACAGGGATAAGCAGGGACTGTAAATGACATTACAGGAAACAAACTGGGAAGGAAGGGAAAACCCACGGCCCCCTGAGCCATCAGAGGAAGAGCAACACTCGGAAGAGAAGAGGAAACGTGGTTCTCACTGGCAGAGCCCACTTTGTGAGCTCCAACCTTCTGAGCGACGCGCACCGGTGGGCACTGGGCTTTGGGAATAGGGTACGAGACCCTCTGGGCACAGTCAGGACACCTAGGACAGGCCCAGCTCTAACCCTGCACTGGGGTGTGACACCTGCGACCCTGGCAGCTCCCTCTGCTCCAAGCCCCAGTCCGGGTGGTGAATCCTGGAGCAGCGAGGTGAGGGGAGGAGAAAGACAAGGGAGAACAGGGGCCACCTCTTCCCCTGATGGAGCAACACCTATCCAAGCACGACACAAGGCCACTCTGCATCCAGGCAGCTCCCAAAGCTGTATTTTGAAGAAGCTCTCACCCACTGGGAATCCTCAGAGTCTGTCCTGTGGGACAATGGAGACTCTCCTGTGCTCTGCCAAGTTCCCACCGAAACCCCCCGACCTGTCCCAGCCGGACTCAACGCTGCCCCGCCACATCCCTCCTGCACCTTCCCGCCTCTCCCAACCGTGGCTCTGCATCGCTTCCTGCCTTTTATCCCCTGCAAACCTTACCAATAGATGCATCTCTAGATACATATATAGATATAGATTTACGTATGCAAATCCCTATATCTATATACATATATTTATTTTATACGTATATATTTTCATTTATGCTTTTTAAACGAAGTGCTGTGCTTTCAACCGCTGCCTCCCCTCCGCGGGCTCCGCTCCTCTCGCGCGCTCCCGAGTCCCAGGACGGAGCGCTGGGCGCTCCCACCTGCAGCAGCACAAGGTGAGTCGGGAGTGCCCAGGTGTCCCGGACCATCGGCTCATTCCCGCCGCGCTCCGGCGGAAGGAGGCTCCTACTGGGGGTTCTTCAGGATGCGCCCGTGCCTGAAGTCGTAGACGTGACGACAGAGGAAAACCAGCTCGGGGTCCGTGTCCTCGGGCACCTTGCGGTGCAGAGGGGTGGAATATTCCTCCGAGGGAGGAACCATGATGGTTTTCCTGCCTGGGATCCCTTCGACTCGACGCTTTGCCAAGGCACAAAATCTGCAGGGCAATAGGAACACAGGAGTTATCACAGAATCCTGGAATGGTCTGGGTTGGAAGAGACCTTAAAGCTCAGCCAGTATCGCCCCCTGCCTTGGGCAGGGACACCTTTCACTAGCCCAGGTTGCTCCAAGCCCTGTCCAACCTGGCCTTGGACACTTCCAGGGATGGGGCAGCCACAGCTTCTCTGGGCAACCTGTGCCAGGGCCTCCCCACCCTCACCGGGAAGAATTTTTTCCTAATATCCAATCTAACCCTTCTCTCTGTAAGTGTGAAGCCAGTCCCCCTTGTCCTGTCATTCCAGGCCCTTGTAAATAGTCTCTCTCCATTTTTCCTGTTGGCTCCTTCAGGTACTGAAGGGGCAATTAAGTCACCATGGAGCCTTCTCTTCTCCAGGCTGAACAACCCCAACTCCCTCAGCCTTTCCTCACAGCAGAGCTGCTCCATCCTCTGATCACCTTGGTGGCCTCCCCTGGACTCGCTCCTACAGGTCCACATCCTTCCTGTGCTGAGGACCATGAACTCAGTCCCGCTCCTGCTGTCTGTGACCTACTGGAAGCCACAACCATGGCTCCCAAGGATAAGGGGGAAGGGATGGAGTGTTCAAGGAGAACTCCTGCTTTCCATCCCCCCTGAGCTGCAGGAAGCAGCACAAGTTTATATTTCCATCCTGGCACATGTTGTACAGCACCAAAGATGACGACAAGTAACCCCCCTGTTTTTACTGCTCACATACAAACACCAACGCTTGGGAGCCCCTCAACAGGAGCATGAGAGGCTGGGGAAGGGGCTGGAGCACCAGGAGTGGCTGAGGGAGCTGGGGGGGGGGGCTCAGCCTGGAGAAAAGGAGGCTCAGGGGGAACCTTCTGGCTCTGCAACTCCCTGACAGGAGGGTGGAGCTTGGGGGGGTTGGGTTCTGCTCCCAGGGAACAAGGGACAGGATGAGAGGAAATGGCCTCAAGCTATGCCAGGGGAGGTTTAGGTTGGATACTGGGAAAATTCCTTCATGGAAAAGGCTGTCCAGCCCTGGCACAGCTGCCCAGGGCAGTGGTGGAGTTCCCATCCCTGGAGGGATTTAAAAGCCATGTGGAGGAACAGTTGGACTTGACCGCCTCCAAGGGCTTTTCCAACCCAAACGATTCCATGATTCTACACAACCCACACCCAAAGAATCCGCAGTGGGAGAAGCCCTCAGCCTGCAGCAGAGCCAGTGTCACTCCCCCAGCTCTGCCCCACCACAGCCTGCAGGGCTGGGACAGACAGTCGGGATGGCTGGGACGGACAGTCGGGATGGCTGGAAACTGGGAGAGCGAGAGGAGCTGGAGGCAGGGGAGGTTTTGGAAGAGCAGCAGGTCCAGAGCTCCACCTACCTGCAGTACTCTGCGAAGGTCAGCACGTAGCACTTCTCCTCGATGCAGGCGACGCTGTTCTCATCCTGGTGCCGGGACGCAAAGATCTCGTTCTGCAGGAGGGAGGGAAGGAAGGAAGAGGTCACCCCACTGGCCAGGACCGGCCCCACACATTCCCCCAGCACCTCACTGGGGAGTCAAAGCATGCCCACAGCGAACACTAAATTTAGGGCTAATATTCCACACAACCTGGACACCTTCCACATGTTCCTGTGCACCAGAATTTTATCCAGCCACATGAGAGCAAAGCAGAGTCTCCCAGCATTTATCCCTGCCCAGCACACTGCCTAGTGCCCAAATCCCACACATTTCCAAAGTCACAAAGCTCTCCAGCAGCAAGGCCACAGCCAGCTGCACCCCTCAGCCTCCCCTTTCCTCCTGGATTTTCTAATCCATTTCTGTATCAAAGCTAAAGGAATCCCTTCCTCATCCCAGTTCAATTAAAAAGGCTGGTTTAGTGAGAGAAGCAGCAACAGTCTTTTCTGGAATCACGGAATAGAATCCTGGAATGGTTTGGGTTGGAAGAGGCCTCAAAGCCCATCCAGTCCCACCCCCTGCCATGGGCAGGGACACCTTCCACTATCCCAGGTTGCTTCAAGCCCTGTCCAACCTGGCCTTGGACACTCCCAGGGATGAGGCAGCCACAGCTTCTCTGGGCAAACTCCCCTTCATTTTTTCCCAGACTAATTTAGGGAACTTGGCTCTGCAGCAGGCAGGATTAGTTAAATATGGGGCAACTTGGATGGAGCCACTGGAAAGAATTCCAGGTGCGGTTAGATCAGCAGAGATGATGATCTCTGGGAATAAGGGTTCCCTGCAGGCTCCGTTTCTGCTCCCAGCCCCGAGGAAGGAGGCTGGAAGGGAAGACTCACGAAAGGGTGACCATTTGGGGACAGGGTTGATCAGGGACACACCTTCTTTCTGCACCTTGGGGTTCTGGTTTGCTCCTTAAATTAAAACTCCCTGAGCCACCTCTGGCAAGCCCAGCCCAGCCCTCAGCTCAAGCTCGCTCTCATTTGAAGGCCTGTGTAATTAAGCAGGTTTGCAAAAACCTGGCTTAATTGCTCCTGGCATTCTCCCTGGACTAAAGTGCAACTGGATACACTCACCTTTTGTTTATAAAGTACCACATTTTGGTTTAGAAACTCACCTGTGCCCTGCAAACCAGGCAGGTGCAATTCCCTGGCTGCTCCCCAGTCCTGCTCTCACCCCCTCCCTCCCTCTCTATCTAAAAAAGGAATAAAAACGAGAAAAGCACCAAGTATTTAAAATTGTGTTGAAAACAGCAGTAAATTCTCCATTCCCAGGTAAAACCAGCTTGTTCTGTCACCCAACACAAGCCCATGCAAAGCAGAGCAAGGCTTGAAGTCACAGTGATTCACATGTTTTTCCTTTGAAAAGCAACCCCATTATCCTGCCACAGCATCCTTGAGCCAGACTTTAGTTCTCCTCATAAACCTCTACAGGACAAGGATGATGCACCCACGTTCCTGCACAAAACTAACTCGCTTTTCAGAAGCGGATTAAGTGATTTATTAAAAGGCAGCACATGTACAGGCACTCCAGTGTCCTGCAAAATGGCAGCAGGAGCATTGAGCTCTGTGGGAATTAGAACAGCCTTTTGGAACAGCATCTGATCTTGATTCAGTAGAAACTCACTTTTCCTTACTCCTAAGGTAACAGCCAAAGTGACTTTTCAGTTAATACACGGAATTTTCTCAGATTAAAGAGAGAAACACTGTAAGGAACACAACAGCTTCTGTTAGAGCCCAGAGTTTCTCCACAGGACACTAAATTTGGGGGAAAAGCCCATCTATAGGACACCATCACTGGACACATCTGGCAACAGCTGCACCACAGCCAAGAGAGCTCTGTTTGTACTCAGTTTGAGGCCACCCAAGAATGCAGGGAGATGCTTGGGGTGATCCCTTATTCCCACAGGAACACAACCATGCTGGGATGCCCCCGGCCCGGATCCGGACTCACCTGGTGCATGCTGGGGTTGCGGCCTCCCTGAGTGTGCTCTGGTCTGTAATACCACAGGAGGCTCATCATCAGCTCCCCTGCAACAACACCAATCCAAACACGTCAACCTGCAGTTTTCTGGGAGTGTTTTCCCACCAATTCCCAGCTCCCTCCATTCCCACAGTGCCCAGGGAGAGGCAGCTGTGAGTGATAAATATTTCATGCTGAACGAGATGTCCTTTTGTTACAGCCTGGGGTCGGTCACGTGGCTTTCCCACTACACCTTCACCTCCTCCTCCTTGGGTCACAACATCCCAAAGGGGTCAGTTGGGCCCAAAAAAATCCCAAGGGATTAAAAAAAACCCAACAAACCAAAACAATCAAATGTTTCCACCCGGAAAAAGAATCCATTCAGCACACAAGCTGGAAAAGATGCTCATCCAAAGGTGGGAACTCGCAGCGTTGAATCCCAGGTTCAGGCCAGAACTGCTGCTGTGATGACATGACCAGGATGGGCCTCACCACACCTGGATTTATGTCTTTTACGTGGAATTTCTTGGGATTTTTTTTTATTTCCTTTTTAAGGAAGACTTGCAGTTTACAACATTTAGCTCATTCTCCTTGGCTCAGGTATTGCCAGTCCTCAGCATAAACCCCCACTGCTCCCATCACCACCTCTACGGGGGTCCACCAGGAGCTGCTGTGGAACAGCCCCTGCTCCCATCAGCTCCCAGCCCAGATGTTGGATTGGAGCAAACAGCAGCTCCCCAAAGTTTGCTGCAATGGAATAATAAGGGAGATGGCTGCTAAGATGGGCACTTGGCAGATATTATGTGCTTTCACATCCAGCAAGATTTCCATTATCAGTCCCAGATTAGTGATTAAGGAGCATTTCAGTTCCTGGAACAATCCAAACAGAATCCACAGAGCTCATCTCCTCTCCATCCCCTGGTACCCTCCCAAGCCTGGCAGCTCTCCCCAGATCCATCCCTTCCCTGCTTCCAGCCCGCTCTGCTGAGCACAGAGGCAACACAGACTCTCTCCTGGCACACTACCTGTCTTGGGGTCTTCCCACAGCGCCGATATCTTGGCGACGTAGGGCATGGATTTCTTGCGGGGCCCGGATTTGAGGAGCACAGTGTCGCGCACCCGGATGATCTCCCCGTCCCTCTCCACGGCCTGGTAGCTCTTGCGCATGGCTGGCTCGGGCTCGTTCTGCAACACACAAACCACAACCTGGGGTTTGCTCCCCCAGCCCAAGACTTCTTTTTTCCTCCTGTGAATTCCAACCTAAGCCTCTGCAGGGCTCAGCGCTCCCGCTCCAACAGATCTCCAGGAGAAGTCATGCAGCGTAAGATGCCGCTTGTGGCGTCTCTGTTCCCACCAGATTGGTTCATAACACCAAAGATCAGGCCAAAGGAGTTACTTTTTCAATGGGTTGGACACTCACAGGTAAAGGGAGGTCACCGAGGACCAGCATCCAAGTGCTGCAGGCCACACACAGCCATTGCTTCCAAACAAACCAAACCCCAGCTATTCCTCCAACGTCGTGCTCCTGGAGGAGCAGGACATCATCAGCAGGACAGCCATTCTCACTGAAAGGAACACTCTTATTTCAAATTAAAACACATTTGCTCCTTCCATTCTGCATAAAAAAACACCATCTTCAGGAAAATCACCTTTTCACCTGCCTGTCTGGAAGGCATGGACAACTAGGTGTGTTTTGAATGCTGTGTGTTTGCCTGACACAAATAAACCAATAAAACATGAAATATTTGACACGAACAGGGCAGGGATTGGCAGGGAGGCCGTGGCACAGAGCTTTCCTTAGTGGGATTACTAAATATTCCATTGTACCCCCTGACAGTACAAAGCAATCACTTTTGGGACTGTAAACTGGGGGCTTTCAGTTTGTTTTTGCTCTGAATTTCATTTCATAACACCTGAGCAGGATGGTTTGACCTCCTGCCACATCTCCCCGGCAGGACTGGCAGCATTTTAAGGAGATTAAGGCCACGCTGCTCCTTTGGGGTGTCACAGCCTGAGGGATGGAGGCACAAGGCCAGTCCCTGCCCTTCACAGCTTCATCCTGGCACCTGTGATCAGCCTCAAGAGCTGCAGCTCCAACACCTGCCCTGGCTGATGCTCTCAGCAGCCCGAGGCTGGGCCACCACAAAGCAGCAGCACAGACCCCGCCTGGCCCGCAGCTCTCCCCTCCTCTCCCTCCTGCTGGCATTTACTGCACATCCAACCTCGTCCCACCTTCCCAGACACCACGTGGGGCCGCATTTCAAGCTCTTATGTTTTAATAAGATGAAGGATATTGCCTTCTCCCTCAACTGAAGTGGACTTTACTGGAGTTAATTGAATTCCCTGGCAGGAAATCTCCCATCTTACAGGAGCCAGCCTCTGCCCCTCAACACAACAAATGGGAAAGTACAGACAAGTAATCCCCGGAGGAGTGACAGGCTGTGCCACCATGTATGTTACAAGAAAGGGGAGTTTGGGGTGCTGGAAAAATTCCATCTGGGAGCCAGGATACTACCTCAGTCCTCTGTGCTCAGGGATATTCCTGTGGGGCTACAGGCCAATCAGTGAGAACCACCTGCCTTGATGCCTGCCCCTGATAATGAGGGTAAAACATCCCTTACCTTCTCAGACAGGTTTGCCCTACCCAGGAGGAAGGAGGACGATCCCTGTAGGAGGGACTCCCCCGTGCCACAGGTGCCACCCTCGCACATGCCAGAGCCGGGAGGATCCGGCAGCTCGGCGTTCCAGCTGAGCCCAGCACAGGAGCAGCAGGTTCTCCTCCCTTTCCAAACCCCTGCCACGCTGTGCAACGCAGCACCGGAGCACTCAAGAGAACAAACCCAGCAGCAGCTCTGCTCCCACTTGGAATTCCTCCGAGAGGTTCCGGCTGGCACCCAGTGACCATCTCCAGCCCAAACCCAGACCCAGACCCCTCCAGCCTTTGTGCCCTCAATCTCTGAGGGTGCACAAGCCCCCCCAGGCCCAGCACTCCACACCTACCACAACGTAGACGGCCTTCTCACAGGCCGTGCCCACGGGGATCCAGCCGTTGGTCGCCCTGCGCCGGCTGATCCGCTGCTGCTTGGGGTGGGAATGCGCTCCCGCCGCTTTGCTGTTGGAGGCGTGCAGGCAGCCCGGCGTGTTCCGCAGCCCGGACTTGGAGCCGCTGGGAGGCTTGGAGCTCTGTGGACATTCTCGGGCCATGGTCTGAGGGTCAGAGTTGGGGGTCTGCAGGTGAGGGACGGGCTCTGCAGCCGGTGGCACGCTGGGAACGGGACATCCTGAGAGCGGGTGGGCAGGAGAGGCGGGGTGTCCTGCCACCGGGATTGTGAGGTTCAGCTGGTCCAGAGACTTGCAGCCTTCTGACGGGAGGGAAGAAAAGAGACACAGATCTCATCTGAAACATAAAGCAACTACACAACCAAGACCGCCCCGAACCACAGCTGCGTTCCCCCGAAATTCCCCGTATTGCATTACAGCAGTAAAGACTCTCCACGCTGTAATTCCATTTTGCACTGTCACTGGATCCTAACAGCAAAGCCATTCCCGAGCCTGCGTGCTCCAGTGCTCTGCCGATGACACTGCACCACAATAAACCCAGCTGAATCCCAAGGAACGCCAGCCAGGAATACACACAAGGCTGGCCAGTGCCCAAAGCAGCTCCAGCTTGTCAATATGTGTAAAAGAAATAAAAGGTTTATGGGAACGATGGGAAGGATTAAGTCGCAGTAGCAGCAGCAGCCAGCTCCTTCCAAAAGGCCAAATTCTACTAATCAGGGAAAATTGAGACGGTTCTCCAAATTAAGTCCAGAAAGAGAAAACAAGGTGGAACAGAACTGCAAGATGCTGCACCCTCAGCAAAACCGTGTCCCTGCAGCAGACACAGGAACCACAACAGGTTGGAATTTGGCTGACGCTGCCTCTCGGAGCATCCCAGAGCGCCTCGCTCCGCTCAGGAGTCACAAACAAGCCTCAACCCAAGCCGATGGAAGAGCCAGTTAGATTGGAATTATCTCCTGTCAGCAGGAAAAAGCCTCCTGGACCCATGTGTGACGCCTCCCTGTTCCCTAACCCTGAGTGTGCTTTTTGGGGTGACCAAAGGGCAGCTCCGGGCAGGCTCCAGGATTTGCCTCAGACTGGAGCATGTCCCTGCGGAGCTGCTTACAAACGGGAAGGGGAAAATCCATCCCAAGTCAAGCTGAAAAACTGCTGAGAGCCCTCGGAGAGACGGGAAGTTGTTGTCTCCTGTCTCCCCACTCACCCTCCCTGAGGGGCTGCAATGGAGCTGTGTGAGGGATGCCATGGACCATTGCCACTGTCACCAACCCTGAGCAGCAAACGCCACAGGAACTCGCTGGAGAGCATGGACACCAGGATGTGGGCACTGGCAGGCACAGGACCACAGAGCAGGGAATCACCTCTCAGGTATTCTGCTTAAAAAAGCAGTTTTTAAGCTCGAGCTAAAGCAGGATGAAGCTTCACAAGAATACGTACTGAAGGTCAGGGCAGTCAGTGGTGCAGAGCTGCTCTCGCCGGCACCCCTTCCAGCCTCTCCGATGGCACTGAGCCTAAAGCAGCTCTCACAGCCTGTCCTGCCTCATCCCCACCACCCTGCTCCCATACTGCCCTACGTCACAGCCTCAATCTGGACCACACAGACACTGATATTCCCACATGAACACCTGGAACACACCAAGTCAGACAGATGTAACACACGGCACGTCAAGCTGGATCCCTCATCCCTCATCCCATCTCCGATGGGAGCCTGCTCCTGCAGCCAAAGTGCTCCTTTAGTTCACTAAAATACCCCACTCTAGGGAAGGAAAATACTTCAGAGGTGCACAATCATATAAAAATCAACCCCTGGGCATAAGTCCCTGTTAATATTTTCAGAGACCTCCTTATAGGCTCCAATCCACAAACCAAAACCTAAATGATTCTGGTGTTGTAGGATTTTAAATCCAAGCTGCTCACAGGAAGGAAATTACAGCAGTGGAGTGACACACTAGTAAGTATCCACTGCTGCTGCCCCTGCCAGCACTGTGAGGAACCACCAGTCCACGAGGAGGGCTGAGTTCTGGGAAACACTCCGTCTGCATCCTTCTGGCTGCACAAAATCAGAGGCACCAGCGCGCGACACGTGAGGAACAAAGCAGACTGGTATGACCTCGGGGCACTACACGGAAACTGTCAGGCCAGAACACACTGCTCAGCTGCTTGTCTTGTGAGCATTCCACTTCCAAGAGCTCTGAAGCCACCAGCGAACCCTGGCTGGCTGCTGCCGTAGGAAGCAGCACCATGAGAGCGGGGATATTTCGGGAGAACGGAAATTACACTTCAACCAAAGGTTCCAGAGTTTCAGCAGCTTCCTACAAGGGAGGATGACAAAGCCTTTCTCGAACCAAAATGCCATCCACCTACCTGAAAATCTGTTTTCAGTGGGTAAGTCGTGCCAGCTCTTGGCTGGGACACGAGGTTTTAGCGGGAAGATCCGGCGCTGGCACTCCCAGTAGCTGGAGAAGCAGCCTCCTCTACAGACTGGCTGCTCGCAGCACTGTCCACCCTGATGGCTTTATACAAAGTGCTGGTGTCTGATAACCCCCACACAACACAACACACTTAAATTTTTAAAAAGCTATTTTTCAGCAGCAGCAGAGGCAAAGCTCCGAGGTAAAGCAGGAAGTCTGAAAAGCAGGCGGGGGACAGAGGAGAGCCGGGCAGGTAACAACTCACTGGGCACCCTCACCCCTCCTCATTTCAGGGCTTCATTGTCCCACGCTGGGAACAAAGATGGGACCAAGAATTCCCAAACTAACAGCGTGCCCAGCACTTAGACCCCCTGAGTGAAACTCCCTATGCAGCCCTGCCAGCTCTGATCCACGGAATCCAAAGATCCTGCATCCCCCCAGCCAACACCATAAGAGTTAACAAGTCCTGCTTCTTCACACGCTCTGTGAGGATGTTCAGCCCCCAGAGCGAGATTTTGGGATGGCAGCAGTAACTCTGGCCGGCGTGCTCCGACCCTCGGCTCGGAGCAGCGCGGCGGGACGGCTGCGCCTCCCGGAGCGTGCAGGAACTGAACCCCGCTGGTTTTACACAGATCAAAGCTCGGCGGCAGCTCCGGCACGACAAGCCATGAGTCACCTTCTCGCCGCCCGAACCTTTTCACCGATCCTCCGCTTTCCACACCGACCAGACCTTCCGGTGGGAAAAACCCTCCGGGCTAAACACGAGGGAAGGGGAGGTGGGAGGCGAGTTCTGCAACGAGACACCGCGCGCGCGGGAGGGGGAACCGCCATCCCTCTCCTTTCTCCCGGGAACGCCGCCCGGGACTCGCCTGCCCTCGGCACCTTACCTGCTGCAAAAGGCATTTTGTAGGGGAAGCTGCTCCGTCCCGCGGTCACGCTGCCGACGCGGCCCTCGGGCACATGCACCACTCCGCAGACGCTGAAGCTGCTCAGCGCCGCTCCCTGCCCGCAGCAGTACGGGGAGCTGCACCAGTGCAGGGGCTGCAGGGGCGCGCCCGACGGCAGCGCCCCGGGAGACACCAGGAGCCCCTCGCAGGTGGCGGCCTGCGACAGCTCGTCCTTGGGGTAAACGGAGCAGGGGGAGTAGCCACTGTATCCGCTTTGGCCATAATAAACGTAAAACCCGTTCAACGGGGTCAGATCCGAGGATTCGTAGAGACATCCACAATCCGCGTGATTCCCGGGCACGGGCAAGGGAGGGAACTGCTGCACGGGAAAGGAAGGCTGATGAAACTCCTGTTTGGGGGTCGGGGATTTCTCTCCGGGTCTTCCGTACTCTGGCTTCATGGAAGCTTGTCCTCCCATGAGCAAAGGCAGTCTGTGGTAGAAGCCCTCGGTGCTTGCGTAGGAGCCGGACAGTGACTCGTAGGGGACGGGCTCTGTCGTCCCGTAGAGCCTGGAGGAGTCCCGCTGCTCCCCTTTCCCAAAGGTGCCCAGGGTCTGGCCTTGCCAGCCGTGCTGTCCGTCCATTTTTAAGCTGGTCGCTTCCTTCTTGGATTTGACACAGTTCTTCCTCCCGGCTTTGGCCCATTTGAGCATGGATTTCGAGCAGTGGTTCTCGGACTTGCCCTCTCCGTCCGATTTACTCCGCGGCTTCAGAGGCTGGTCTTTCTCGTGGGTCAGCTTGAGGAAGGCCACGGCGTTGAGGCTGGCCAGTCTCTTTGGGGTGGGATGGTAGGAGGCGGCTCCGTCCTCCCTCTTTGTCCCATCGTCAAAGACCTCGTCCAGCGAATGCTCGCAGCTGTTGCATTTCTGACTGGGCTCGGGCCGATTCTTTCCTTTCCCGGTTTTCACAGCCGATTTCTCCAGCGCGGGCCAGTTGTCCCCAGCTTTGCACTGCAAGCCCTTCAGGGCACAGTCCCCAGCGGGTTTCCCGGAGTCCCTGCGGAAGCGCCTGCCGGATAACAAGCCGTCGTCCCGTTCGAAGAGCAGGTTGTTCACGGCCTCCGCGTTCAGCGAGGCCAGGCGGCGCTTCCTGGGCTCCGACGGAGCAGCATCGAGGTCCTGCTCCGGCCCTGGGTGAGTCCCTGGGCCCTTCTCCCCGGGCGGATCGCTCTTCCCCGCTCCCACGGGTTGTGCTTGTTCAGAGAACAAACCCTCCATCCAGCTGGGAAGGTGCTTTTTTTTACAGCTCTGGCTCTGCTTGGACAGAGACCCGGCCACATCCTCCAGCCGGGTGAGCAGCACCTTGCAGGTCTTTTTGCTGACCGAGGGGAGCAGGCGCCGGCGCAGCGGGTACGTCTTGCGCACCTCACGCGGGCTCTTGCCTTTGTGAGTCCCCACGAAGCCCCCGGGACCGCTGGGAGCCTCGGAGGCGTCTCCGTCCCGCTGCTCCCCGCGCTCCGTGCCGGCCCTGTCCATCCTCCTGCCGCCCGAGGCCTGGCCAGCACAACCAGCTGGGTGTTTCAGAAGGAAAAGCTGTTTCTTCCGGGCATGCGTCATAGGATCAATGTCCAATCCTGGGAACGGACAGGAGAAAACAGCCATTAATGTCGCCGAGAGGGACCCGGCTCCGCACACAGCACCCACTGCCAATTAGGGGATATTTGGGGAAGCTTGTCTCTATACAGCACAGCCTGTTTGGGTGATGGCCAGTTAAGCCAATTAAGAAAAAGGATGCAATTAGATGTGGTTTAATATCAGGCCGCGGAACATGATAGTAATTAAAAGCAAGGTGGTGATGACAAATGCCACAGCAGCTGGGAAAAGCAGGGAGCTGTTCACCCAGCTCCCTCTTACACTGGTGCTGTTCCCAACACTTCACAAATTCCCATCAAATTTCCGAAATCTGAAGGCTGGTACAGGGCATGGAGCAGAAATAAACCCCAGCCTGTGATTTCCTGCATGTTGATACAGGCAGGCTCTTCCAGTGTTGTTTTGTGAGACAATTAGGCAAAAGAAAAACAAAAAGTCCACCCACTCGGGGGGAAAAGAAAACTTGGGCTATTAAACAGAGACCTGCCAACATTAATAAATTAAATCCATGCAAATCCCTGTGCAGGTTGGGACCTGGCTGCACACTGCTCCTGTCGTCGAGTCTTATAAAATTGGGGACATTAAACACCAAATCACGTTGGGCAGGGAGGCCTCGAAGATACATCCACGGGAGGAAAAAGAAGCCCCAGCTTCCCGAGTTATCCAGCAAACCAAAAACTGATCTTTAATTAAGGAATTCAAGAATTCTGTGGTGCAAAGGAGCACACGTTCCCATAAGAAGCTGCAGGTCCAACGCTAAGACAGGATATGAGTGGGTGATACCAACCCATAAACGTTAAAAATGTCAGTGTAAATGAGTGATAGTGGAATAGATTTAATTAAGTCTGTCTCTGAGCATCAGAAATAGCAGAAAAGGACAATTACTTGCCTTCAATGGTATTTACGAAACAGTCAAATTCCATTTATTGGCACCAAAGAGCTGATCTTTGTAGCAGCATCCACCTAGGAGGGGTTTGCTTGTCCCTGAATCAGGATTTGGGCTGGAACTCCCCTCAATTGACACTAGTCTGCCACTTTTGAGGCGTTTAATTAAAGCTCCTACTGCTTTGGCAGTGATTAGAACAAAGCTCCCGAATTACAAGAACTGTTCATTTGATATGGTTTAATCAAGCTGATAATTAGATTATCTATTTGAAATAAGCTTGATGTGTTTTAATTGACTTGCTTATATATGTGTTAACTAAGGGAAATTCAGGGATTGAAACCCACTGGGGTTTGCACAGTGCTTTTCTGGATGTCAGGCCCTTCCTGGAGTGTTTTGGGGTGACCGTGTCCTTCCACCCTGTTAAACACGGGATATTTCCCAAGGCTGGTGCCCCGACAGGGGGGAGCAAACACTGATGCACGTGCGTGTTTTTCTTATCAGAAATTAGGGAATTAGGAGGATCAAGTCAGACGGATTTCCCTCCACAACTGGAATTCTTCTTGCACAAGAGGCCAAACTGAGCACACACCACCTCTGGAGTTTGGAAGAGGACTGTAATTTAAAAACTGGCTCGGGCAGAGAAGGGTTTGGCAGTGGCACACCAGGCATCCTGCAGATCCATGCCCTGGGGAGGACAGCTCTTCCCAGGCTATATGGACCAGTGGTTTCCTTGCAACTCTGATCCTATTTTCCTGTTATCCTTAATGAGAGCCTGAGCCTCTGGCAGAGGTGAAAACCCCAAAATAAATAGCCATGGCTTTTCTTAACCCAGCATCAGCCGCCTCATTCTCCTTAGGCTTCCGCAGGTAGGAGCCTGACCTGCCCTGGCACCACAACATCCTGAGGGTTTAGTGCCCAAATCAGTTGGAACATTCATTAAAAACTGGGCACTATAGATGTGACTTCGTTCACACCACGGCTGCTCTAAAGTTAGGAAAAGCCTGGGGGAGATTCAGGGAAGCAGTTTAAGACAATCGGGATTGTTCAGTCTGGAGAGGAGAAGCTCCAGGGTGACATAAATTGTGGCCTTACAGTGCCTGAAGGGGCTGACAGAAAAGATGGAGAGGGGCTTTGGACAAGGGCCTGGAGTGACAGGACAAGGGGGAATGGCTTCCCACTGCCAGAGGACAGGGTTAGATGGGATATTGGGAAGAAATCCTTCCCTGTGAGGGTGGGGAGGCCCTGGCACAGATTGCCCAGAGAAGCTGTGGCTGCCCCTGGATCCCTGGAAGTGTCCAAGGTCAGGTTGGGCGGGGCTTGGAGCAACCTGGGACAGTGGAAGGTGTCCCTGCCCATGGCAGGGGGTGGAACTGGATGGACTTTAAGGTCCCTTCCCACCCAAACCATTCCAAGATTCTAGGATTCATTGCCAGCACCTACTGAACAATCCTTAGCATGCTGCACTTCCCAGAAGTCTTTCCACACCTCCCCAGTTACCTGCAGTGCGTGGATTGCTTTGGGATGCTCCTGCTGCCAGCTCACCTGTGATGCAGTAATCCCTTCTCTTCCCCCCGGCACAACACAGCCACAGAGCTTTTGAACGCTGCTCAAAACTCAGCCATCTGACAGGCAAGTGCATCATCCCTCAAATCAGAGCCCTGCCGAGCCTCCTTCCAGCGAGCATTGTGCTCCTGCCAGCTGGGAAGGGAGAGTGGCAGAGCTCTTCATCCTCTCTCCACCTTTGTATTGCTGCACAAAGCAAAGGAAAGCTGCCTGTGCCCACAAGTCTTCCAGGAAAGCACAAGATAATGTGGAGAACTGAAAGTGAATGTGCTGAAGCCAGAACCACCCGTTTACTGCTCGTGGCTGAGGAGCTGGATTAATGCTGAGAAGACACTGAGGTGTAACTCTGTGGGAAATTAAAGTTCCAAGCAGCTGCATCCAAAGCCCACCAGGAATTTTCAAGCTAGTTGGAATTGCTGCCTCCTTATCATACAATCCCAGCATGGTTTGAGCTGGAAGGGACCTTAAAGTTCATCCCATTCCAAACCCCTGCCATGGGCAGGGACACCTTCCACTATCCCAGGTTGCTCCAAGCCCCATCCAACCTGGCCTTGGACACCTCCAGGGATCCAGGGGCAGCCACAGCTTCTCTGGGCAACCATCCCCTGGCAACTCCTTCCTCAAACTGGACTAAACCTCAAACAGTTCTGAAAAACTGCCTCTGACAGCTGTTGAACCCAAAGCAGACCAGGATGAAGAAAAATTAAAAACACTTCTAATTTTCTGCTAGAATAAAACCACGACCCAAACAGCAAACTCAGGAGAGAGTTGATGCCTCATTAGCAGGAAAAGGAGCAAGTGTGATAACAGCTGCACGTTCTGTAATCACGCAGCTGCAGCATCTGTCTCTCCCTCTCCAGCACTTGATTGCAAGGGAAATTAAAGGAACTAGTCTGGGACTACCCCTTCAAGCCCCATTTCCTCTCCAGAGCTCCACCACGGAGACGCACGTTTCGAGGAGACGGTGCCAAAAGCACAGAAATTAAAGCTTTTAAAGCTCCTAATCCATTTGGCACTTCAGTGATACACAAAGAGTTACGACAGCACCAACCTCCTCTCCGTGCACGGCACCGCTCCGACGACTCCCAGCCCCATGTGCTTGAATCCCATCTATCCACTTCCATTGGAACAGCTTAGGCTGTGACAACAGCCCTACAACTGTGGGTATCTGGAGGATTGGCTCCTTTCTCTCTGCTGCTTTTACAGGAGACTAATTCCCAGTGCTCTCAGGAATGTGTTGCACGGAGGAAGCCTCCCAGGAGCTCTGGGAAATCCGGATAAATCTCGGCAGCATCAGGAATCCCCGGCTGAATTACCCAAACACCGTGCACGTCCCAAGAGTGGAAACACCACTTCCATCTCAAATGTTCAGAAAATCTGTCATTGTTGGAGCCTGCAATTTGTCTTCCCTGGGTCCAGCCTGATTTTTCTCCGGAGACCCATCGAAAGCTCCATCATCCACACGCTCCGGAGAAAATTGTTTATACAGAGCTCATTAGGCTGCAGAAAGGGCTGGTTTCTCTCACTCATCACCACAGCCCTGACCATTGGACCAGAGCAGGATTAGATGGGATACAGGGAAGAAATCCTTCCCTGTGAGGGTGGGGAGGCCCTGGCACAAGTTGCCCAGAGAAGCTGCAGCTGCCCCATCCCTGGAAGTGTCCAACGCCAGGTTGGACGGGGCTTGGAGCAACCTGGGTTAGTGGAAGGTGTCCCTTCCCATGGCAGGGGGTTGGAATGAGATGGTCTTTAAGGTCCCTTCCCACCCAAACCATTCCAGGATTCTGTGATTCTATAAAATACCAGATATATTAAGCGTCACCCGTTCACACAGAATTGCCTGTTACAAGTTTAAATAGGTTCTGTGTAAAGCTGCCGCATGACAGCTACACAAACAACAGCCTAAAAGATCCCTACAACTAATTTGAAAAAACAAGTCGAAAATATTCCGGGACAGGTTTCGCAGTCGTGTTTATAGAAGGAGCACCAGCTTTGCCAATCAAGTTAATCAAGGTTTAAAAAAAACCCCAAAACCAAAACCCACACGAGCCCTGCTCATCTGATTTTTCATACATGCAAAATGCAAACTGGATTCCTCGGCGGCAGAAGGCTGAGTCTGGTAAAATATCAATCACATGTCACTTTGCTCAGATAGCTCTGGCACCCTTCCTGTTCTGCAGACAAAACGGAATAACACATTATTCCCAAGGCTTTATTTTGAAGAACAAGGTGTGAGGTTTTTCTATAGTAAATATTAAAGCTCTTCTATATATTACACTCACACCCTTCCACGGCTGCTTTAGGAGCTTCCTCCAAGCTGCTCAGCCTAAATAATTCAGGCTGTGCCGTGATTCCGTGTACTACACGTGTGGCTGCAAACTGTGCTGCCGGTGGGAATTCCAAGGGCAGGTGCATCCCTGCCAGCTCCTCTCCATGCCATGGAGCTGTCACTGCCATCCTATCCCTGGATCAGGATTTCCCTTCTCCTCTCTCCGGTACATCTCCCCCCACAAAATGCTCCCTTCGCTCTCTTTCCAGTAGGAACTGTCTCGGGATCCAAAGGCAACATGTTCCTACTCAACAAGCTCAAAAGTGGCTTTAGGGGAGAAAAAAAACAATGCAGGAAATTCAGGGAAGGGCAAGGCATCCCTTCAATACAACATTCCACTAATCATCCTGAATTCTGACCCAAAGTGCAACTTCAATGGCTTTTTTTGTTTCCTTTAAATAATGTTCATCTTATTTTCCCCACCTCAGAGTGTCCCTCCAAACTGCCTGTGCCCCACCTTAGCATCCTAATCCTTGGCACTGCAGTTCCAGGTATGGACTCCAGGAGTTATAATCTCTGAGAGGACAGCCTGGATTTTAAAATTTAACTAACATGTGTGTTTATAACCTCGACTTGAATTTAAAGGAGCCTTAAGCCCAAGCAGGCAAAACAAGGCTCTGTTAAAGAACAAGTTCACGTCGTATTTTCGAGGATTCTTGTGTTCTGACTCATTCCCAGCTGAAATATCCTGACCAGAACTGCCTTTTCAGACTAGAACTGCACTCTGGATTATTTTCAGTTTTAAAATAAAGTCCTTCAGGCACTATCAGCTTTCATCTGCAAATACCTTTTGTTTTTATGTGGTTTTGAAAGCAGTGGCATGTCACTTCACCCTCAGCTGGGTTACAAGCTGCCCATGCAGCAGAACAGCTCTCTGGGATTTCACGTTTCCTCCATCAAAAGTTTTGATTCCTCTTTCTATTCAAAGTTTAACAGACATTTCAAAAGAAAACAGACTTTCTACTTCTTTATTCTCACTTTCTGACCATCACTTGAAACACCAGAATTAAAACCCCACACGGCCCCGGTTGAGGACAAGGGTGACACGGGACGACTTATGCTGAGCACTTGTCCATTTGAGAGCTTCAATCCCAACCCAGAACTCAAGTCAAGGAAAGATTTTACACAACTCTCACATTCCCCCTGGAATCCCTGGAACCAAACCCTCTCCTTTCCCCATGCCTCATAAACCACAGTGCCACACTGAACCCTGAGCAGAGCTTAAATCTGAAGCCAATTTTGTTGGATTTGAACTTAGAATTAAAAAAATCTAATTCCTCCCTGTGAGGGTGGTGATGCCCTGGCACAGGTTGCCCAGAGAAGCTGTGGCTGCCCCATCCCTGGAAGTGTCCACGGGTTGGACAGGGCTTGGAGCAACCTGGGCTAGTGGAAGGTGTCCCTGCCCATAGCAGGGGGTGGAAAAAGATGATTTTTAAGTCCTTTCCAAGCCAAATCAGTCTGGCATGCTATGAATCACAGAATGGGTTGGGAACTTCTGAAATAAAAGTCCAGATGTGGCTTTAAAATAAACAATTCTTTTTTCCTTCACAAAATGCAGCATCAATCACCACCACACTTACAATGTATATTCACACATCTGCTGGTGACACGGCTATGACCGAGGTAGAACTGCCAAGCCTAACTAAACTTGCTTTAAACCTTTCCTCCCTCTCATTAATGCCAGAGACAGTATTTACAAATGCGTAACTCGCAAGGCAAGCAAAGAAGTTCCACTGGAAATGTCACAACTCGACTGGTTTCATGCGTGAGGTCAGTCCAAGGGATGGTGCTGACGCCTGAAAGGACAACAAGTTCCTTCATTCCTAAGGTGGTGTAAGCAGAGAATCACTGAAATTTGGATCAAATTGGATAATTTAAGCCCAGGAAGTGGAGGGACTCGGCGTTGCCAAAGGTCCTAAGCAGAGTCAGAGGAGCATTTCTAGGGACCAGCAGCAGGCACGGTGTTGCCATCAGAAACCTGGGGAGAAAACTCTCAGGCAGGAGCTGGATGTTGTGACACATTAAAATACCAGGAACCACAAGCCAAACACAGGCAATTCAGCCACTCTACTCTCTCTGACAAGGAGAATCCCGCTCACTGGAACAGTGCTTCCAGGAGAGCCCATTTAACTCCCATTAGGAGCTGCCCCAGCTCTTTCATCCCTTCCCCACATCATTAGAGGTGTATTTAAACACACACGTTTGCTCGTGCCCTGGGTTTGATCAGTCGTGGCAACAAATATCACCTTTAAATAGAC
The DNA here is from genome assembly GCF_003984885.1 of Neopelma chrysocephalum. Classification (NCBI taxonomy): domain Eukaryota; kingdom Metazoa; phylum Chordata; class Aves; order Passeriformes; family Pipridae; genus Neopelma; species Neopelma chrysocephalum. The sequence continues at coordinate 639,420 of NW_020897771.1, read as the reverse complement.
TGGACAGGGTTTGCAGCCCACGCTGGCAGTGATTTGGTTTATATCCACTCATTAAGGTGCATTAATGGACCCACACATGCGTGACAGCCCTGGGCTGCTCGGAGAGGCAGCGATTAAACACACCCGGTTCGCACAGGGAGGGGACACCTTCAATCAGCTGGGCCACATCAACTCCAGGTCACCAAAACACTGCTTGGATTTTGTTCCATCTTCTACAGCCGGGAGGAAAAATGGACTGAAAAAATCAGGACTGGTTAAGAACAATGACTAAGCCACGCACCCAGTCCCCAGAGCTCCAGGTTGAATTCGGGGCAGGGGGGGTTGAAAACATTTCCATTCTCACATCACTGCAGGTCACCATGGAGCCAGTGGGAACTTCAGAGGATAAACCATCGGATCCCTGGCAAAAGAGCCTAAATACAGCTCCCTTCTGGGGACCACAAAGCTTTTAAAGAGTTTTATGGAAATGGCAAGGGTGCCTCCAACTGGATTTTCAGGAAGTCAGGCTGTGGCTTCAAAACATCCAGGTGTGGTGAGTACTGGGGAGAAGATTGCTACAAGTGCTACAGAAGCTGTTCTGCGCAAATGATGCTCTGATACTTCAATAACACCCTTCCCACCACCACCACATGCTTCCTCCAACTTCAAGAAGAATATTCCTAACAGAAAAAAAAAAGGGCAAAACTTTTGAGGAACTCTTAGCACTGCCTAGTGGAGAAACAAAACACAATCAGAATCACCCCCTTGATTATCAGCTACAGGATTGGAGAACATTAACTGCACACTGAGATGTTCAACACGTGGAGCAGAGGGATGGGGAAGGGAACAATCACACATCCCAGGCACCCACACAGGAAAAGATGCAAATGGTTTGGAGCTCCAGGCTCCAAGGAGAGGGGTACAAGGAGAAAACATGTGAAGCCAGACCACAGCAAATGTGACCAGAGAGGCGATCCCAGAGGGATTCCTGAGCTGCACGAGCTGCCAGCTGAAGCAGAGCCAAAGTGGCAGCGGGAGCCGCTCGCAGCTACCGGGCGAACAGAGGAGGAACTGGTAGGAAGTTTCCAGGAGCTGCTGGAAGATCCAAGCAAGCTGCAGCCAGCTCTGCTTTCTCAGGCTGTGCCCAGCGTGGAAGGGTAAACAGCTGATAAGCAGGAATGTGCTGCAGAGCCCCCCCAGCAGCCAGAACCCCCCTGTTATCCCGCAGCCTCGGACCAAGGACGATTCCCAGTGCCCGTGCCCAGCACACACCTCCCCACAGCCAGTTTTCCTGCTGCCGGTCCAAATCTTGGGGGGATTTGAATCAAAGAGGATCTGACGCCGGACAACAGCTGCAAAAAACTCTGAGCTGGGGAGTCTGTGCCTCACATTGCAGTTACAATGCACAAGGAGATGATGTATCCACGCAGGATATCCCCAGATACCAGAATTCCAGCTCAACTATTTGTCACAGTAAAACATTTGAAGCCAGCAGCATTCTTTAAACTAAAATGACAGATAATATCCCATTTTAGAGCTCCAAAGTGAGATCCTTACTCCTCATTTCAATAACCAAGACAAACACTTTATTTAACAGTTGTATTAACAGGTAGAAATACACTTCTCTCTGGAAAGCCAGGCACACTTACAGTCTTAGCTTCTGCAGGATTTAAACTCTCAATTAAAGGTGAATTCCTGTAAATAGGGGGGGAAATCCTCATTTCTTCTGAACAGAAACCAAGCACTAAGTCTGATCTTAAATTTACCCAAACACTTCTTTATATGCATATAAAGACTCCTCTGGGTCCATTCACAGCTTGCTTTGCTCAGCTGAGGGACTGCACAAGTTTTCATACAGCTCCACGAGTTTTCCAGCCTGACACATAGAAAATTAGGACCTCACTGTCCAAACCCATGATTTTAAGCATTGGAATGGGCTGCCCAGGGAGGTGGGGGAGTCCCCATCCCTGGAAGTGTCCAAGGAACGACTGGACGTGGCACTCACAGTGCTCCAGGCTGGGTGACAAGGTGGGCATTGGGCACAGGGTGGACTCCATGGGCTGGGAGGGCCTTTCCAACCTCAGTGATTCTGGGATTCTGTGATCTCTGTGGGAAACTGCAAAGCTCTATGAGCTGGACTGAGACCTTGGGGGCAGCACCTGAAACCACTTTCCCCTTTTTTATTTTACTGTTTCATTTACACACAACAGAAGCTGCTCTGAGAGGAACTGTCCGACCCCCAAGGCCTCCAAGCACTGCTCTATGCAGGGTTATTACAGCAAACTGGGGTTTAATCATATTTAAGCAGTGAAAAGTCAAAAGTGCTGCTGCTGTGCTTTCCCCCTTTGCCCCTCCACGATCCACTTCTCCCCACTGCCTCCCATGGTTTCCTTGGAAACGTACGCAAGCTTAAATTGGATTGACATTCACTTAGTGGACAGATGGAGTTTGGAACAGCCTGAAATTCAAGGCCGAGTCTTGGGATACGTCACGTTATCAATGAAAAGACCACCCCCTAAACCTCGTGGGAAGGTTAAGGATCCCCTAATTATTCCGTAAGAGCTCCGAGGTGGCACCTCAGGAGGGTCAGTGCCCACCCATTGTTCTGCCTGAAAGCACCGGCCGAGCACGCGACGAGCTGTGTCGGGAGGGAGGGAAGGATTTAATTTTTGTTAAGCACTGAGAAAACAGGGAAGTTCTTAAGCTCATTAGTGGTTTCAGGCAGCAGAAACTGCTGCAGATCACACGTGGGCTGAGCACAGACAGCGATGCTCCATCCGCACTGGAATTAAGCCACTCGCGTCCCTAACTTCATCCCTGGGCTGAAGTCATTCCTGACAACTGGTGCTGACCCACGGGCCCTTGAGAGGGACAGGGTTTGTACCACGCCTTTACAGCCCCAGAGGTGCCAGGACTGCACCTCCAGCAAAGCTGATCATTTTTTCTCAAGTGGGAATTACTCCCTGGCTCCTCTTCCACTATATGGGAAGAAATGGAAGTGGGAAGAAATAGAAATGGCTTTTTTTTGAAGGCTGGCTAAACAGTGCCTTCTCAATCACATTGTCTAACAGGATTGGAAAGGATTCACCTCTTTCCAACCAAAACACAGGGAGGATGAGAAACCCCAAATAACTACATTCCTAGAGATCTTTGATGAAATCCAGTACTTAAGAAAGGGAAAGATGGGATGACAGGGCTCTCACAGGGGACAAGGGGGGCAGCCAGCAGTTACTGCACATTCCCCCTCACCAGGTGCTTGGTTATTGCAGGTACCACCCCCGGGAATTAGGGATTTACCAGAGAGTTGGGGTTACCAGGGGACTTGTAAGGAATAAATCCCCAAAACACCTGGTTCACTTCTGCTGCTTGTGCAATCTGCTGAAATCTCAGGAATTCCCAGTTTGGGATTTACCTGTCCAAGTCAGGATTTCCATACCTGTTCTGCCACATGGCGTTCAGCCAGCATTTGAGGGAAATCTCCTTTTTTCTCTGTCTACAAGTGATTGGAGCTGCCAAGTCCTTTTCCTTTAAAATTCCTGCTCACCTTGGAGAGAGCTCTGGACCTCCTTACTCTGAGCCACCTCTAGTCTCGAATCCTTCCACTGATTTTGGCTGAGCTGAACAAAGGAACAAACCCAAACATGCCTCTTGCCTCTATTTTTGAGGAGTTTTTCCTTAATTAAAAATAAACCTCCTGCTGCCCCACTAGTTCCCTCCACAATCCTACACCTTCCCACCTTCCTCCTCCTTCCAAACCTCCCATGTTTATCAATATGTGATTATTGCAGCTTGTTCCCCACTGCCCCCAGGTGCTCTCCATCCTCCCTCCACAGATGCCTCCTCTCCACCCCTGCTCAAATCCTGTTCTTTTTTTTCTGGAATTCCCAACCCTAAGCCAGTGAGAATGCACTCAACCCACCCACTGCCCTAACACAGCAAGCATCCCAAAGTTATTCCAGGGATGTGGATCCTGCTCCGTTCCAGGGGCTACGCTGGGTAACGAATTTCCCCGGCGAGGATCCAAGGATTGGGAATGCAAGGGTGCTCCCGGCTCCGGCAGCATCCGCCTGCTCCACGGCCACTCAGCCACGCTCCCTCCAGCCTCCAGAGCTCAACTCAACCATCTTTTCCTCCCATCCCTGGGACTCCCTGTTTCCCTTCCCCGCTGCCAATGGAAGCCCGTTCCAGGTATTCTGCAGGCGCCGGGAGACACAATGAAGCCGAGCGGCGGATAAAGCCGTGCTGCGGGAAGGCAGCCGGAGCTCCCGATTTCCCCAGCTTCCCACAGGCCACAGGCAGGAACAATAGAAGGCCAGGCACGGTGCAGGGAGGAAGCAATGCCCGGGATCTCGATGCTTCCCCAGCACCGGGGTTTTATTTCAAGGATGATAATCCAGACACTGAAAAATCAGCTGCCAGCGAAGGGCCTTTATTCCAATTATTGCCAGGAAAACGCCTGCTTTTTGTTCCTAAGAGCATCGTAAATAATTTGAAATATTGAGATACGGGCAGCTGCTAAAAGCCAAGATCTTTCATTTAAAAAAATAAAAAAAACCCCAGGCTGCTGAGCTGCAGAGTTTCAAAGCCGAGCATGAGGAAAAACTGCTGGAAGAACAATGGGTGCCAGCGAGCGCTCCTGGGATGTGCCTCACAAAGGGGGAAAGGCTAAAAATCATCCTTGCCTTCAGTCACACCTTTGTTCCGGAGAACTGGGACACGAGGAATGCAGCACCCGGCAGCAGCATCTCATCCCTGAGCACGCCACGTTTCACACAAATCCCACCTGCGCCACGTGCCGCTTCCCAGAGCGCTTCCATCCACGGCAGGACAGTGCCCAGGGAATACAGCAGCAGGAAAATCCCACCTGGGCTGCACCACCCTCCTCTGGGAAGGGCAAGGAGAGACACGAGGCACACGGATCCCAATGCTCTGACACCCGGCTAATCCACCAGGCTCCTGTCACGTGTGACAGCAAACAACCCCCAAATTCCTGGGCTGCCCCAAAGGCACTGGGAGTTTTAAAGGGCACACCAACCAAACGATTCCAAGAAGCCCTCGATAAGACCCAACCACGTACCCACCTATGATCTCAGGCAAGGCTTTTATAAAAAGGTGATAAAAGCAGCATTCCCGGCCATGCCACGTGGGAAAAGTGCTGGAGCACGCCGTGCTCCGGGGGAGCTGACACACATCCCTCCCAGGGAATAGGTGTTTATTTAGCTGCACACTCAGCTGGACTCCCAGGGGGACTGCCTGGTGCCACTGGACTCACAGGCTGTTACACGGCTCATTCCCACAATTTTTTAATTTAAGGAAACGTTCGTGTCTTTCCCCATCCCCAAGAGCTCAGCACTGCCAAAAAGCACTACTCAGAAACCAGGCAAAAATCATCGTGTTATTTTTGACCCACGTGGGTTAATAACCCCCCACCCTGTATGCAGCATGTATACAATGTATTCCATGTACACAGATACCTGGCTGATGAAAGGGAAAACAGGCTGTTTTTTCCTCATTTTCAGCTGCTTCTCTGCAGAAGCAGAGCAGACCTGCTGTCCCCACCGAGAGGCTTCCACCGTGATTTAACTCAAACTACAACTGCATAATTTCCAAAGGATAATACTGAGAGATCAGAGATTTTACAAAGAGGTTCGGGTCCGGTTCCCTCAGCTGACTGCCCTTCTTACACCCCACCAGCTCTCCATACCCTGATGTTACAAGGATGTCACCCGCACAGCAAGAGAAAAAAATAACATGGAACAGATCAGTTAAGCTCCAATGGCACAAATACTGAGGCCAAATACATTACTTTTAAATCAGATTTATATTTATTTTTCTTAATGTCATCCTTGGGTTTCTCTCTTTAAGAACACCAGTCCCTCATTTTACTTTATGGCAAGATGAAGTTTTCCAGTGCCCTGTTCTTCTAACAGAAGGGGTTTTTTATTCTCACGCAATATCACTGTGACTCTACCTTATTTATAATAAAGCTTCATGCTAAAATAGCAAATTTGGGCAGTAACTGGACAAAGGCCTATGGCATTGTCCCATACCACCACATTTCCTTCTGTCTTTTAAGAGATAAAACCAGTAGTATTATATTTAAGTGTGTTTTCCCTATTTAAAGAATATCAGGTGCCATACAAGTGCAAAAGAGGGTTAAATCGTGATGGTCTTGTTGAAGATAATTCATGCATTCAGAGCAACAATCTGGCCATGAATTTTAATATTTTTTGCCATTAAAATCCATGTCTCTGGTGTGAATGGAAGAGGAGCTGCCATGCTGGACAGAGAGCATTGCTGAAGGACCCAAAGCCTCCAGTCCTCGTGCTGAAACACAGAGCACAAATCCTGAGCACCCTCCACGAAACACCCCTTTTTTCCCCTCCCTTTAAACACAGTTTGCATCCAGAAGCTGCAACGTTTTCCAGCCTTTGCAACTGGGAGAAATAGCTGAAGACAGCCCAAATGTGCAGCTGCCAATATAACCTGCAGCTCCCCTCTGAGCTGCTGGAAACAGGAATGTAAATACAAAGCGAGGTGAGGGAGGAGAGCAAAGCAGAGCCCTTTGGATGGGGGACATCCCCCGGGACCACCACATGTCCCTCGCTGTCACACACCAGCCACCCTGGCCCCTGCCAGCCCACAGCTTGTGTCTGGAGTTATTTTAGGTTTATTACTTCTTTGGGGTGTTTATTTTTTGGTTTTTGTTTTGTTTTGGGGTTTTTTTTGTATTTCCCAGTTATCTGAACCACTGCTTGTTTATTATTAATAACATGAGAGCTTTGACTTAATTGGTTCAGCTGGTCGGGCACGACGCCGGGCTCGTTCTGTCCCTGCTTCCATGGGGTGTATGGAAGTGGTTAACTGAAAACCCAGAATCATTTAGGTTGGAAAAGACATCCCAAGACCAAATCCAGACTGTGACCCATCCCCACCTTGTCACCCAGCCCAGACCACTGAGTGCCACATCCAGTCGTTCCAGGAATGGGGACTCCACCACCTCCCTGGGCAGCCCCTCCCACTGCCTGACAACCCTTTTCCTGACGAAACTCCTTCTGATGTCCAAATGGGGACAACCAGCTGGGAGATGGGGCAAAAAAAGCCCCACACAGTTCCTTCTGAATGTGATATTTGCACAACTGGGCACACCCTCCTGTTTTTGCAGTGCCAGGTATCGTCATTCCCTCATTTCCCTGCGATCCAAACGCAATGCCAAGCAGCAAACGTGCCTTTGCCTCCCATTCCTAATTATTTTTCAATTGTTTACTTTGGACAGCTTTGCTGCTAAGGGCTTATTTTCAGTGCTGCAGCAGCATTAGGAAAGCATTTGCTGAAGAGTGGATTTCCCCCAAATCCTGGCCAGGTGCTCCCTAAATCGGATCTCCCCGAGCTGGACCAGCACACATGTCCCATGGAGCCCCCGAGTGACACACCATCACAGCACACAAAATTAACCTGCAAAAACCTCCAACACAACAAGTTCCACCTCAACAGGAGGAAGAGCTTTCCATGGAGGGTGGCAAAGCACTGGAACAGCTCCCAGGGAGGTTGTGGAGTCTCCCTCTCTGGAGACATCCCAAACCCACCTGGACACGTTCCTGTGTCTCCTGCTCTAGGTGGGGATGATCTCCAGAGGTCCCTTCCAACCCTAACAGTCCTGTGGTTCTGTGACATTGGTTAAAAAGGCAAATAAACACTAAGGCTGCTAGAGAGGGGACAGAAAGGTGATGGACATGACTGGCAGGAAAGACAGAGCACTGACATTAAACTGAACTACCAAGTTGGATGAGAAACCTCAGCGACCTCCAAAATAACATTTCTGCTACAAGACCCAAAGCCGTGACTGTTTTCCCCCCAAACCCCACATTTCTAAGTGGCATTTTATTGTCCTGTGCAACTGCCACCATCAACGCCCAGCAAACAGAGCATCTGGAAAGGATCCACCCTCCCAAAGTTCAGGGAATTATTTTCCCTCGCAGGTTTGCTGTTTCCCAGCTGGTTTTACACCTATCAGTGATGCTACACTTCCCTGCTCTGCTCCAGAAGAGCAGCTGGAAAGCTCTGTTGGAAATGCTGCACTGAATTCATGAGGAAAACAAACAGAAATCAACGTTTAAATCCAAAATGTCCCGGTAAACCAGACTGACACACGGTTTCCTATCGCCAGCAAATATTTAGACAGTTCCAGCTGAAGCTGGGGAAGGATTCAGGTAGCCAGGCCATGCCAAACGTGAAGGATGGCTCGGGATGAATATGTGAGCAGGATATCTCTGCTAAAGCGATCAGCGGCGTGCTGGTATTTAAATCACATTAAGATTTCAAAAGCATCAGTCTATCACGCAGCTCGTGGCACTCTTTCCCGCAACCACGAGGATTGGAAGCCTTCAAACCAACCCCTCGGCCCCCCCAGCACACCAGAGATCCCCTCGGCGCGTAGCAAGCGCTCGCTAATTGTGGCGAACTGATGGGCAGATCAATTAACCAGGCGAGCAAAAGCCCGGCAGAGCCTCTCGCTTTGAGCTTCGCCTGCTCCTCACAATGATGACTTCAGATGGAGCACGAGGGGCAGCTGGATCCCTTAAAACAAAACACAGCCACAACCTCCCTCAGATAAGCATTTCGCGGAAAGAGAGAGGGGAGGGGGAGAGGCGAACAGAACGGATCCCGAGCGCTCGTATTTTTTAAGTTTTCGCGGCTGCTCCCGGGGAGCAGAGGGGTCCCCGCGGCTCCCCGTGCCGGGTGTGGGGGTCCCTGTGCCGGGGCTGGCTCCGAGCAGAGCCCGGGGAGCACTTGCTCGTCTTCCCGAGCTCTGCCCAGTCACATGTGCTGGCTCCTGCGCCTCGTAGAAGCAGCTGGAAAAGAGGGAGCCAACGGAGCTGCCTCCATTAGGAGCCACCGCTACACAAAAGGAGAAGAGGAAACGAGCCCTCGGCCACCGGGGCTGCCGGCAGGAAAGGAGAGGTGTCCAGGGCCACGGGGAGCGCCCGGCAAGTGGGGAAAACCGCGATGGAAACGAAACCCGCTCCGCTGAGCCCCGGAGAGGCTCGGTGGCACCTGCCCGACAGGGACGCGGGGCTCACGCGGCATCACCTCGGGAAAACACCGGGAACTCGACGGACTCACCCGCTCCACCACCAACCACATGCCCGAGGGGCTCACGGCCCCGCCCGGCCGCCGGGACCCCCAAAACCCCGACCCCCGCCGGGCCGTCCTGTGCCAACTCCCGGCCGGGCAGCGCCGGCTCTGCCCCGACACCGGCGGCGCCGCGGGCAGCGGCGGCTCTCCCGGGGATCGACCCCGCACCGGCGATGCCGGGGTGAGCAGCCCCCGGGGCCACGAGCCCCGCAAGTCTCGGCGTCCCCCCCCGCCGCCTTTGTGCTCCCCGAGCGGCCGGGGCGGGGGGCCCGGGGGGCTCGGCGGGGCCGCTCCGGCCTCGCACCGGCGGGACCGCGCGGGATAACGGCGGCCCGGCCCGGCCTGAGACCGCAGTGCCCTCCCGGCGCTCCCTCCCCGCCGCCGCCAGGGAAGTTCCCGGTGGCCCCGCGCCCCCCCCCACCCCAACCCCCGGGGCGGCGGCGGCGGCACCTGCTCCCGGCCCGGCGGAGTTCCCGGGGGTGGAGGGACGACGCGGTGCCGCGTGGGGACTCACCGGGAAGCTGCCGCAGGCCCCGGGGGGAGAAATCCAGCGGCGGGAGCGCCGCGAGTCCCGGGCTCCGCGCCGCTGCTGCGTCAGCGCCGCCGCCTCCTCGGCTGCGGGATGGGGACGAAGCGCCGCCGCCGCCCGCCCCTGGCCGCGGGGCGTCGCGGAGCGGGCGGGCGGAGGCCGGAGCGGGCGGCGGAGGGGCCGGGAGGGGCAGAGGAGGGGGCGGAGGAGGGGGCGGAGAAGGGACCGGGGGCGCCGCCGCCGCCGCCGCCGCGAACTCCCCGCAAGCCGCGAGCGCCTCCGGCCTCCTTCCTGCTTCCTCGTCCGCAGCCAATCGCCGCGCGCCGCCCGCCGCTCGCCCCGCCGCGCCGCCCAATCAGCGCCGCCGCCCCGCGCCGCCACCGCCCAATCAGCGCCGCGCCCGCCCCCGCCCCGCGCCCCCCGGGCCGCCCCCCCCAAACCCCTCACGGAGCCCCTCAGCCCGCGCCCCCCGCGCGGGGCTCGGGATCACCGGGACAACCGGGAACACCGGGATAGCCGCGCTCCCGGGGGCCCCCGACGGCCGCGGGTCTCTCGCAGGACGGGGACGTGAGGCGGCCCCGCGCGCTGTCAGGGACACCCCCCTCCCGCCCCCCGGGACGCCCTCGCCCCTCCTGGGTGTGCCCGGAGCATCCCGGGGGCAGCCGCGCTTAAACCGAGCCCCCGCATCCAAACTCCGGGGAAGTCGGGAGTCACGGCGGTTCGGCGGGAGCCCCGCGGGAAGCTGCCGGGGAGGAGAGGCACGAGGCGCGGGGGGCCGGGCGCCCATCATTCCCACCCAGGGATGGGCACTGGAAAGGCCACGGGCCCCCCTTGGCTGTGGCTCCCCCCGAGCGGCCCCGTCACCCGGCACCGGGGAAACACCCCTTTCTGTTTTAGGGAAGAAAAAGCCAACAGGGAGTTCTCTGGTGTCCCAGAGTTTCCCCACAGAGCCCGTCCCCACCGGGACACGCCGTGACCGTGGTCTCCATGGTCTCACCAGGAGGTGTGACATGACAGCGATCGTGTCTTCTTCCCAACCAGAACGTCTGGAAATCTCCGTATTCTCCTCAAAAAAGGATTTAAAACCCTAAAGGAGACCCCAAAAGCCTCGAAGTTGTTTAATATGTGTTTGGCAGCAATACAGCCCTCGCCACTGAAACCCCTCCATCAGTTGTAGAGTGGGGTTTTTCCATAGAGTCGTGGAATCTCCTGAGTTGGATCACGAGTCCCACTCCTGGCCCTGCATGGGACAGCTCCAGCATCCCACCATGTCCTGAGAGCCTTGTACAGACTCATCCTGAGCTTTGGCTGTGACCACTGCCAGGGGGAACCTGTTCCAGCACCCAGTTTGTCCTATTGCTTTTAAACCTGGGAAACCTCCAAGGAGGAACTGGCACATGGAACAAGAAACCCATGGGGCTAAATGCACACACAGTGAGGGTGAGACCCTGAGGGTCTGCTTGAAATCCAACTAAACTGCAGGAAACCCAGGAAGCTGAAATACTTCCTGCCTTATTCTGGTGGTCCTCGGTCCATCAGGATCTTGCAAAGAGAGCAGGATCAAACACTGGTATGATTTTTGCAGGATCCAGATGCTACACAGGGAAAGACAGAATGAAACTTCAGCTATTTGGAGATAGTGATTCCCCAGAGAAATACCAGTCACTGGTGAAGCAGCAGGGAAAAATAAATATCCTTAACGGTGACACCCCTGGAAGCCCTCAAGGTGCAGTAGGGCAACTCTCCTTAAAAACACCCTGATATTGTGTAGGAGTTGGACTTGGATGATCCTTGTGGGTCCCTTCCACCTGAGGATATCCTGTGATTGCCCCATTTCACTGCTTCCCTTCAGAAATGCCACCTTTGGATGAGACTTATCCAGGCTCCATTTAAGGCAGTCGAGCATCGCCAAGGGCTGTTCCACGAGCACAGACGTTGTCTCTCCTCAGACCAGAGCTGCTCCCCACCTGAAAAGCAAAGGCAGCTTATATTGCTGCCAAAGTGCTCCCTAAAAATTATATTTTATGGGAGTTCTTCCCTCTGCTCTGAGCCACAGGAATGGGAGGGAAACCACAGCGCTGCTGAGACCAGAGCGAGCTCAATTCTGGTGTAACACAGAGCACACTCGCTCCAGTTATTAGAAGTGATTTCCAAAGTCTACCCCTTGGACTCCCATTGCTAAACAGAGTGACATCTGTAGCAGGAAAATGAAGAATGTGGGAATCCTGAAGTTCTAAATCCACCCCACAACTTCAGCAATATACCCATAGTGTTCTGGAGGGAAACGCTTGGGCAAAATTCATGCAGAAGTTTAATGATAAATATTCTGCTTTTTGGGGAAAGGAGGTGGAGGTGAGGCCACCCTCCCTGTTCCAGGTGTTTGGAATGGGAGAACATCTGGAGCACGGGCAGGTTGAGGATGGGGCACTGTGTGTACCTCCAGAGCTGCACAAGGGTGGGAAGCACAAGGGAGCCATCTGCAGAGCTCCCTCTCTTTTGAGAAACTAATTTATTCTGAAGTGGGGCCTTTCCTCGTCCCTTTCTCGGAGGGATGAGGGAGAAAAATGGGAAGCTAATTGCTGATTCCAGAACAATATGGCTGTGTCTGCCGGGCTCCAGCCTGGCAGTGCTGCGCCAGTTGGGCTTTTCCTCCCCTCATTAACTGGGAAGAACAAACACCAAAGCCCCGACACGATCCCCAAAGCCTGGCCTGTTTTTCGGGAGAGGGACAACATCCAGGGCTGTGGATTGCCTGAACAGCAGCACCACAGGGACCTGTGTCCCCACCTCACAGTTTGGGCTGTGGCAGCAACTTGCTGAGGTACCTGTTGGTAAAAGGGGTTGTGGGGGGAGCTGGGCCGGGAACCAGCAGGGATTAAGGGATTGTCCCTCATAGCCCCCCTCACCTCCACAGGTATTGGGGTGGGAGAGGCACACACAGCTGAGCCAGTGCTAAAGGAAGGGGAAAGAGGATTTCACCATCAGTGCAGGGAAAATGGGGTAAAGGATCTTTGCATTTCCTGACTCTGAGTTTCAGGGGTAAAGGCTGAATGCGTCCCAAAGGAGAACGGGGAAGAGCCCCAGCACCTCACTGTGGGGTGGGCTGGAAGAAGGGGTGTTTGCTCTGCACATCCCAGGGCACACTCGGAGCTCTCCGACCTTCGGGAACAACTGTGGTGAGTTTTAAAAAGTCACAGAAAATCCAAGAAAAGGAAAAATCCCCCAGCAGTGCTGCAAGGACAGAGAAAGGCAACCTTGAGCTCCTGTGTCCGTGCGGTTTTAGCCCAAATGGGGAAGCAGTGCATCCCTGGGAGTGCAACACTGGAGCTTCCTGCACACCCCCAAACTGATGGAGAGCTCCCATTCCACAGGCACGGGAGCTTAAGGAACAGCCTCAATCTGAGCAAGCTCGCACACTAAAAGCAGCAGTGTGGAGGATCCTGCTCCGACTGGTTCCTGGGCCGGCCCTGGGGAAGGACTTGGCTGCAGGGAAGAGCTTGGCACGTGTGGGAGGGGGAGGATGGCAGGGCTCACCTTCCCAAACAGCCTCTGGCCGCTTTCAGGGGATAAACCCACCTCTGGATCCCTGCTGTTCGGGCTCTGCATGGCCCCTCTCTGGCTGTGGGGACAGGGCTGGGGTAAAAGGTCTTTATTTCAGCACATCTCAGCTGCATCCTGGCTGCATCCAGGCGTCTCCTCCACCAAGGACCATCCCCAAATCCAAACCAACCTCCACAGAAAAGGTGCTGGTGCAGCACTGACTCTGGTGGCAAAGAAATGGGGTTTGGTGGGTCCCTCCTTTTCTTCCCCCTTCCAGGCCTGGCCCAGTAACTACAAAAGGCCAAATGAATCCCTGGTGGAGCTCCATGGACTGCCTTGGAATTCTATTACACCAAACAAGCAAATTGGCTGTGAGTGTTCAGGTCTGCAGCAAACCAGCTGTGGTTACACAGGCGGCTTCCTCCGAGATTTCTGTTTAAACATCAGCGTTTGCTCATTTTTAGCTGGGTGAAATATTCCCCCTTTCCTTTTGGAAGAAGTCAGGAGGGATTCGGGTTGGAGGAGAGGGCTCTGCCAGCACAGAGGATCCTGTCACACAGGATCTCATTATCTACCCGGAAAAATCCAGATTACTGTATTTGTGTCTCAGGGAATCATCTGCAGGCTTTTAGTGCTGGTGCCCCTACGAAGGTTTAATTTATCATTTATTTTAATGTATTTTAGTTTTAGAAAACTTGACACTGTTTATATCCAAAGATATTGTCTGTGAAGCAGCAGTGCCAGGGAAGTTCAGCAAGAGAAAGGGGATTGCTGTGTTGTATTTCTTATTTCACCTCTCACCTTTACACTTTGGAGTGCTTTAGGGAGGAATATATAATATATATAATTTATTGATGGAGGCAAAAACGGAGGGACGATGGGAAGAGCTTGATGGGGACCAGGACAGGCAGGAAGTGAGACTGGATTAATTAAAACAGAAAACCACAGGAATGAGTTAAGAACATCCCTGAGTGTCACAGATGGAGGTGGATGTAGGTGTGGTGGATGTGGATGTGCTTCAGCGTATTGCAAAATCGGGATTAAGAGCAAGGACTCTGCTTTATGAGCTGGTCCTGGCAGACAGTGACAAACTCCCGTGCACAGGAAGGATGAACGTCCTGCCTCGCGTTCCCAAGGTAGCCATTATTTTATGGAGTGTGATTCACAAAACCAGGGAGGCTGGAGGGATCACAACACAAAACACATGTCTCAGAAACCCAGGATGGGAAAGCAAACAGCAATTACAGGACCATCTGTGCTGCGGGACGGGGCTGCGGCGACCCACCGAGGGGTGTTGGGCTGGGGGCAATGCCTGAGCTGTGCTCGGCTTGGGAAAATCCCTGGGAACAAAGTGTACGACTCCAGGCACTGACTTCTCTCCTCGTGCAGGATTAACACAGGAAAACCCTAATAAGAAATCCCGAAGGCACCCGCTCGGCCAATCCACATTTCCATAGGAAACAGCTGCATCAGCAGGAAATCTCCATCCCTTGTTCGTGTCCCTCAGGTGGGCGAGAGCTCCTACCAGCACACAGACACGGGAATTGGGACATTCCTTGGTGGAGGGAACGTGTCTGCTCCTCCACGCTCCTGCCAGCACCAGACACAGGGACAGGGACACTCAGGTGTCCCAGGTGAAATCCCGGCTTAGGAGTCAAGTAGCCATGGAGCATCCAAATCCATCCCCTCCGCCTGCATTGGGAGTGAAGGGGCACAGCCACCACAGGCACTGAAAGCCCCTCAGCACCCCCGGAGTCACCAGGTGAGAAAGTTGGTTCAGAGTTGCACCCATTCCTAATGTAGTTATTTTTCCATGTGAAAAGGAAATGTCACTGCTGGATGCTTTACCCTCACCTTGGCCCCAAGCCCCCAAAGATGCTCAGCACCCTGAGGCCTACCCAGAGTCCCACCTGAGTATGTTTTCAGCCCAGAGGGTTGTTTTTCACTCCTTATTTTCAGTAACACAAGGAGGGAATAACATCTCCATGGGCTAATCAAGGAAAAGCTCCAAAATCCTCGTTAAAACAACGACAACATCTCAGTGTCGGGGGGAAATACACACACACACACACACACACAGACACACACATCACCTGTTAACCTCTGCCTAATCCCAGGGGTTGGGGCTGAGTTTGAAGCTGCTGCACCTCCATCCCTCACTGGCCCTGCATCAGGCACCTGGAGGGAATCTTTGGAGTTTCCTTGTGCAAATCTCCCTCTTAGGGACGTGGTTAAAGGTGGCCTTGGCAGTGCCGGGGGAACGGTTGGACTCCATGGTCTTAAAGGTCTTTCCAACCTAAACGATTCCATGATTGTATGATAATCCTATTAGCATTAACATGGGCTGTGTGGCTAAATCCTCACATTCTGCACAGAAATGGAATCCCGGAGGGGCTGGCTTAAAATGACAAATACTGGGAAAGGGAGAGGCAGGAGCAGAGGTAGGTTTGTCCAGGGATGGTGGCTCCTGTGGGAAGGAAATCAGGCAGTGCTCAAGGATCTGGAGCTGCTGGGGAGAGTTGTCTGGGCTGGGGTTGGAGGCACATCTGGAGGGTGTGCAATTAACTGGGGCAAACGCTGCACCCTGGGTGGGTAGCACCTCCTTCACCTCCCTTCCCAAACCTTTCATTATTCTTGTTTTACTACAATGAGAGAGGAAAAGGAAGGGTCTGTGCCCCATTTCCTCCAGCCTTTGAAGCAGAGGGTGGTTTTTTCGGGACATGGGCTCCACAGGGCTGGCAGGGGATGGATCATGGAGCAAATGCTGGCACTGTGGGGTGAGCAGGGGGAACCCCGGTACGGACACACCACGTCAGGGGAGGAACAGCCGTTCCCAAAAAGCTGGAAAACAGGCAGAGCCACCATGACCAGCGATGCTGAGGTCCCACCCATGTGTCCAATGGCAGGGTCTTCCCATGGGATGGGCTGAGGGATGTCAAGAGTGCAGGACGATGGGGTGCTGCCGCAGGGCAGGATTTGTGCCCTGTGGCCACAGCCCTGGGCTCAGCCAGAGGCTTATCCCAGCACTCTGGCTGCTCTAGCCCTTGCAAAAATAGTTGTTAACCCCAATATCCTCATTAAATACTCACGTGAGGACTTGCACTCCACCAAAGTATTCCCACTCTTCTGAGACGTGAAGGTACCCGGAGTAAAGGGAACTTTAATTCAGGAGATCCTGGATAATACTGGTCACTCTTGGCCTCACATTTAATGACCTGTTTATTCCTCCAAAGTGTTCAAGAAGTGAACTGGTGGCAGAGTCTTGCTTCTGTCCCAGCTCAGAAACCCCCACAGGGCTCACACTCAGCCTGAAAACCAACCCGACTTAAACAAGGTGGGTTGTTCCCACTGTTTGGACAGAGCCTTGGATCAAACCCCATGTATTCTGCTATTACTATTCATTATTCCCTCCAGTGGTACCCTGGATGTTTGAGCTGGGATCTGCCTAATCCCGTGAAGCTCGGCTTCTCCTCGTGCCAGAACGGGGAACAAAGTCATAATTCTCCTTCTGCAGCCTCCCCGGCTGTTGCCATGGGAATGATGCAAAATGTTCCCCATTCCCGGGGCTGCTCTCCTGCCAGTGCAGGTAGGAGAAGCCACTTTCCCAAGGGAAGAGTGCCCTGGATTGAGTGCTGTGCTTTGACAGCCACGGAGGTTCTGGATCACTCCATCAAAGGGACAGCACTGTGCTCACAGGGGACCTGGTTTCCTTGTAGACCCCAGCCTGTGCCTGGGCTTGGGCAGGATCTAGTGGAGACTTTGGAAGTACAAAAATCCCCTCCAAAATAACCCCTGGATATGCTGAGGATGCATTTGGGTGCAAGGGGCTGGTGGGGCCACACCCTCCCATTGCTGTGGTCAGGGATTGCCCCAGCCCTGCTTTATCCCCCAAAAAAGGGGGGAATCAGGGCACTGGCCTGCTTGGGATGCTGGTGCAGGTTCCAGCCAGCCCCCATCTCATAAAAGCATCTTTTCAAGCTCATTTGAGGAAATGTTGCTAAAAAGTGTCACTTACGGTGTGAAGTTCCATTTTCCCTGGGGGAATTTGGACCTGGATGAACTTTCTAAGCTGAAATGGGGAACAAGACAGGTCCTAATGGGAGCCTCGTCCAAACCTGGGGAGATAAAACTAATTAAAAGTCACCCCCTTTTCTTCCCCCCCACTTGTTTGCCTTCTAGAAACCCCAATAAAACCAAGGCCCTAAATCCATAGATGGCTCTCTCCTTCCTCCTCTCCTCAAGGCTTCAAAACTTAACCTGAAAAACCCATCAGTGCATGTTTACCCCTATCCTTTTCCCTAAATTTGGGTCTGAACATGTGGATCATGTCTGTACCAAACCTCACTGTGTTGTTCCCCAGTGTGTCAAAGCCTGTGCAGCCTTGGACCATCAGGATCGGTGCCTCCCCACTCAGGAGTGAGGGTTGGTGGTACCCAAGGAAATCCTTCCTGCTGCACAGGCACTGGATTTGGAGAACTGAGCAGTTCCTCTCTTTAGAACAATGTCCTTTTCCAGGGAGATTGAGGGCAGGGGATCAAATAGGATGCTGGTGTGGGGGGAAGCCCTTCACAGCCCTGCCAAAGGCTGGAGCTCAGCGGTGGCCCCCGGGAGAGAACATTCCAGCGAGCTGTGCTGCACAGGGGGGGGTCTGTGTCCAGCCCAAACAGCCTGCTTTCCTTCCCAAAATGTCACACCAGGCCTAAAACCTTCCCCAAGTCAGGATGTGTCCCATTTGCGGCTTCTTCCTCATCCACTCGCCCGGTTTCCTTGTCAAAGAGGGGAATTTTAGGGGTTTGATGTGACAAACCCAGGCTGGCTCTTTCATCCCCTGGTTATCTGCCAGGTGCTTCAACAGATCTAAAACCCCCCGTACTCCAGGAGCTTCCCAGGCATCAAAGCACAGACGAGTGCTGGATAATCCCTTTGGTCTTCCTCTTTACGTTTGGGAAGAGGAGTAGGAGTTCTCTCTCCTCCTCTGTGGGGCAGGATGTCTGATGGCTCAGAAATCCCTGGATCACAAAGCTCTTCAGCATCAGCAGTGCTGGATCCCGAGGCACAGATCCAACCTCCCCTTTCCCCCGTCAGCCCCCTGCCCTCCCTCCTGCTCCTCTGTCCCTGCTCCACACCAGTGATGGAAACTGGGTTAACAGATGAAAGAGGAATTGCTAAAGCAAATATTTTCTTTCCAAAGCTCTCTTGGTTTGCTACAAACACAGGGAGCCGCTGTGGAGAACCAACGTGGTTTAGAGGGTTATGGCTCCGTGGTGAAAGCAGGGACTGGGGACACACCACCCCTCGGAAACAACCCCCCAGCCAGAGGAATGCTGTGGCAGCCACAACAGAGCAACAAAACCTGAGGAGCAGAGAGTGTGAGATGTTCCCCTCACTTAACATCCACCCCAGAGCAGTGAGGATATAAAAATCCCCACAGCCTTTGGGAAAATGGGAAAAAAAGCCGCGATTTGCACACCAGAGGGGCTTTAAATCCCAGGAGCGCTCCCGGCGTCTCTCCTCCCGAGCCGACGGAGCCGGGGCCGCCTCTCCAGCCCAGCTTTGCCGTGATTATAATCCCTAATTCCTGATTTTGCCACCTGCACTACGTTTCATGAAATTTTAAAGCTAATGCTCTGCCAAACTCCAATGGCAGCGGAGCAGATGTTTAAGTGCAGCCGAGGATGAATAAATGATGGGGCTCGTGGCTGCACAGTGAAGGAGGGAGAGGCTGGATGGCTCCAAGTGGGGAGATAATTGATTTAAATGGCATTGTCCGTTGGAGTCACCTGGGATCAGCTCTTCGGGCACAGGCAGGAGAGACGCAGCAATTAAAGGCCCTGCCCTGATGACAGCAGTGACTTGCCCGTGTGCAGTCCCTGCTCAGCCTCTTCTTTTTGGCTGTTCTGTGCATTTTCACCTCGATATCAGGCAGGGAGAGGAAAATGAGGATGGTTCTGGTCTTGGTCCACCTGTAGTGGAGATGAACCTGTTTGGGTTATCCCGGGATGCTGGGAAGGAGGTCGATGCCATATGGAAGAACCTGCAGAGGGAATATGTTAAGCATTAAAAAGCTTTTTAACTCCCCAGGGACAGGCATAAGAATCACTGATGATTGGACACCAAGTCCTGACCCAGCAGCACCAAATTGTGTTTTTTAATCACGAGATGAATCAGAAATGACAGTGACTCAGAAGCCCACGGGAGTTTTTGGTCTTCTCTGCTACAGACAACCCTGATGACCCCGGGCAAGTTCCTTCAGCCCTCAGCACAGCTCGGTCCCTTCCGAGGGGTGAGGTGCTCACGTGGCAAGGGGAAACAGATTCCCTTGGCAGACCCATGGAGGTGACTATTCCCTTGCTGGTCCACGAGCCCTCTCTCCCCAAAGGACGCTGCAGCTGGTCCCGCTCTGTGCCCTCCCAGAACCCGGGTTTTGGGGGTCAGTGCCACCCCTGCCCTCGCAAACAACAGCCCAGAGGTGGGACCTGCCTGAACTCACGGCGTTTTTCACATTTCACCAAAACCAGCTCTTTTGCAACTCAAACCAGCCCTGCTGTGGCATGTTGGCTTTTCAATCATCTGCTTGCCTGTGGCTCCTGACAGCTCCTGGCAGGAGCTCCGTGCTGGAGCGCAGCCTCCCTCCATCATCACACCTGGCTCGGGAGCAAAGGCAAATCAAGCAAAGAGCAGGAGGCAAAGGATTCCTGTCCCTGAGGATCACTCGGAGGATGTTCACCTCCAGCCTGACCCAGGGCCGGGGGCAGAGGAGGGTGGATCTGACATGCTGCTGGCAGCAGTTTTGGGGAGCTCAGGGCTGCTGAGGTTCTGACCTGTGTGCAAAGGACACCGGGCAGAACGGGCTCCATCCTGCCTGTGGCTCCCAGGAGATGCTGCCACAGAGAAAACAGAGATGAAAGGGGGTTTCTAATAACAAGAGCAGCCTGTGGAAGCTGCAGGGAGCCTGCTGGTTTTCCAAGTCATGCTTAGTCATCATAGAAGAGGGTGGGTTCCTCTGTGTGCTGCGACGCAGCCGCCTCCTCAGAGGAGAAACCAGTCCCAGGTGGATCCTGGCTGCTCCCACGGGCACAGGGATCCCTGGGGAGGGACTGACATCACGTCTCAGCAGGGATGCAAGAGCAAGGGCTGCACCCAGGGCAGGGGATGGTCCCTGTAAAGATCCAGGAGAGACAGTGCCCTTCCCAGCCTCGAGTGTCACACGCCCTCATGGTCCCCCTGGGAAGCTCTGTGGAGCCGTGTTGGAAACGCCGGCTCTGGGGAACACCGGCCCTGGGCAGGCACATTCAGTGCGGATGTGATGCCAGCTCCTCAGGGAAGCTCCCTGAGCTGGGAGCTTCAGCTGTGCCCAAGGCAAAGAAACCATCCCTGGGCATTTCCCAGGCAGGTCCCATTGGCGGGGACAGGGCCAGGCCACTCCCTTGGCACAGCCACCTCTCCTCGTGCCAGCAGGAGCACCCGGGCACTGCATCACATCAGGGACCCCACTGGGCTCCAAAAAAACCCACTCACTCTTCTCCCCTGTGTCGGACTCACCAGGCAGCTCCTGCTTTTTCCTTTCCTGCAGGTCTTGAGATTCTTCAGACCAGCACTGGGCTTGTTTTCCCTGCAGAGAAGCTCCGAGCTCTGCAGCAAGGCACGGAGAGGACACAGACACAGGCTGTGCGTTTGCTGAAGCCCCAGCACAGGGGATGGTTGGCCTACGGCGGGAGCATCGATCTAGTACAGCCCTGCAGACACTCAGGGCACACAGGCTGTTTCCATCCCTCCAACAGCTGCAGGAAAATGCTCCCACCTCTGTTCTGGGAGGCAGCTGCAGCAGAGGGCTGAAAAATCCCCCCCAGGCAGTTCAGCTCCGACACCAGACACCCCACGCAGGAGGGGGCAGCCCCTCGATCCACTGAGACACCTCCAGAAACTCCCTGTTCCCTCTCTGCCCTGCTCCGTGTGGGAAGATCCACATCGAGTCCATCTTGTGCCCAATGCCCACCTTGTCACCCAGCCCGGAGCACTGAGTGCTATGTCCAGTTGTTCCTTGGACACCTCCAGGGATGGGGACTCCACCACCTCCCTGGGCAGCCCATTCTGATGCCTGACAGCCCTTTCCTTGAAGAAATTCTTCCTGAAAAGAATCCTTCCTCTTACCTGGAGGACATCAGTGGAGAAGGGCAGGGTGTCCTGCAGCAGCACTACCTCAAAGTTTTGGGGGGGACATCACCCCCCCGCTCATTGTGGCAGCTCAGGGCTGGAGCGAGGAGGAACTTGAGGAGAGCTCGTGTTCCTCAGGGGTTCAGGATCGCCCCATTTCTCCTAGATCCCTCCGGAATGACAGATCCCCACGTGCCGAGGGGAGCCGGCTGCTGTCCCCCCTCCCCCGGCAGCTCCCTCCTCCAGCCGGCGCTGGGCCGCTGCCATTCCCTCTGGCGAGCGCTGCTCCAGCCTTTTTCCCCCCATTCAGGCTGACAACTGGGCCTCAGCATCAGCTGCTTGTTGCTCAGCATCAGCCTTTCAGCAAACAGCAGGTGCAAGCGGGGCGACCCCGGGCTGTGCTACAGTAATCCCGTAGCCCCCCCGCGCCCCACTGGCTCAATATTGTCCCCTCGGCTCAAGAATGTTTTTGTCTCCCCTTCACAGTTGTGAATTCTTGTATAGATTGAAAAGAAGTCTCTTTCTGGTCTTGCTGCGGGGCCGTGGCTGGGAGGAGCGGGTGCCTCGCTGCGAGGGCGGCGTGACCGGCACGGCTGTGCGGGAGGAGCGGGCAGCTGCCGCCGGGACACGGGCATGGAGCGGCCGCCGGGACACCGGGACCGTGTCCTCTCTGCCTGCACCCGTGGCCGCGGGTACACGTTGCTTTGTGGGCTCTCGCCCCCACCCTGGCAGAGAAACCAGCTCATCACCCGCATGTGGGACACAGAGGTGGCACAGCAGCAGGTCCCTTTGTGTCCCCCGTGTTTAACGCTGCCCGGAGCCCCGGGGGGGCTGAGAGGTGAGTAGGGATCTAAACGGGCAGAGGTTTTGGAATAACACAGCGTGCTGGGCTGCAGGAGGGAGGCGGGAGCCTCCGCAGGGATGGAGCAATGAGCCACACGCTGCTCAGGCACCACCACAGGGCTTGGCCCCAGCACAGCCCTGCACAGTGAAATCAGGACTCGCTGACACTTTCGTTATGTGTCACCCTGTACCGAAATCACTCAGAGCCCAGCACGGGAGGGAAACACCATCTCCCCACGGGTTGTCAAAGCCTCACTTCCCCTCATGGAGCAGCTCCCCAGGCAAGAAACCGCATCCTCTGCCCCACAAACACACAGCCAGGAGCATGCACACACTGCCCCCAACACAGGCTGAGGGTTCCTGCCTGCCCCTGGAACAGGCAGTGACACAGAGCAGCCGGGAATCCCATCTGGCAGCCCCAGCAGGACTCAGGAGGGGTTTTTGGGTGGGAAAGCACGGCACTCAGGTCCCTGTGGAGGAGTGGGGACAGCCACTGCCCTGCCCAGGGTGCTGTGCAAACACGGGGCCCTCTCCCACATCCTGCACCTCTCGGTGTGGTTTGACCTTTCTCAGTGAGGTTTGCTGTAATCACAGCCCAGTCGTGGCTCCCCAGGCCCAGGGGCTGGAAGCCCAGGTGGCCCCACTGCGGCCCAGACCCTCCACATCAGCTTTTCCCTCGTAGACACGTTTTAACATAGAAGTCCCTGGTGTGTTTATACAGCAAACAGCTCCCTCACACTGTGGGCATCCCCAACACCACCAGCTCCTGCTAAACTCCAGTTTTGGACATGGCTTGGAGGACCTGTGCTCCCTTCTGCTCCAGGCAGCATGAGGCAGGACCCCAGAGATGTCACAGCCCATCTTCTCCACTACATCTTTTACTTGCCTCGGATTTCTGCATCAAATGCCAGCAGTGCTCCAGCTCAGCATCAGCCCAGTTTTTCTACCTCAGGTTGGCTTTCCCTGCAAACAGCTCCAGAGAGGACTCATAGAGCAAAAGGGATCAATTAAGGAACAAGTTACAAACAAGTTCCTGACAGCACTGGTGTGAGGAATTTACCACAGCTCCTTGCACAGGAGGAGCTGAAGAGAGCAGAGCTGCAGCATCTGTGGCAGGAGGACACAGTCCAGCCCTTCTTGTGCCCAAAGCACATAAAATCAACTGCTGACCTGTGACACCGAGCTGGCTGCTGCAGGACAGGGGCTTCACACAGCCAAAGCAACCTGGGAACACCTCAGAACCCCTTCAGTGAAAGGTTCTGCTGGGCACAGGTTCTCCCTCCTGCCTTTCCCAGCACAGGCAGCATTTCTGCATTCCCAACAAGCTATGAGCCACTTCCTTATAGATCCCAGAATCACTGAGGTTGGAAAGGCCCTCCCAGCCCATGGAGTCCACCCTGTGCCCAATGCCCACCTTGTCACCCAGCCCGGAGCACTGAATGCCACATCCAGTCATTCCTTGGACACCTCCAGGGACGGGGACTCCACCACCTCCCTGGGCAGCCCCTTCCAGTGCCTGACCACCCTTTCTGTGAAGAAATTCTTCCTGATGTTGAGCCCGAACCTCTCCTGGCACAGCTTGAGGTTACATCCTCTCTTCCTGTCACTTGCTGACCCTCATTCCAAATCCCACACTGCTGAAATAAACTGTGTTACCTTCATGAATAATTCCCTCTGCTCTCCGTGCCTCCTCTGCTCAGTGGCCAGCCAGCTGCACACAGGGCAAGGATCTTGAAAAGCTGGGAAGATGCAGCACATACAGCCCTGCCACCAGCCAAGGGCTGTCAGGCCAGGCCAATTTCCATCACAAATCCATGGCAGACACAGTTGGATGACGTCCAGAGGCACAGCACTCTGCGTGTTCCCTGTTAGCTCTGCTGCTCTCCAGAGGAGGCCCGAGGCACAGCCCACATGGATCACTGTAAATGTATTTATTTTAAATGAGAATTAGGGGGGAAAGCTGTGGTTGGGAAGACAGAGGGAGGGATAAGCAGGGAAAGCAACACTGTACCCGTTGCTGCCAGCTCAGGAACCAGAACCAGATCCTGCACTTCCCTCTGCTGGGACCCCCTCCAGAAGCACAGGCCACAGCAAAAGCTGATTTTATTAGTATAGCATAAATATTAACCCCCTTTTCCCCCAAGAAGCCCTCCCAAGCCCTTCTTTCCAGCCCCTTCCCAAGGCAGCTGTGGAAGGGAATGAGATATGAATAGCACAACCCTGCTGAGGATTTATGAATCTCTCCCTCTCCTGTCCTGTGATCCCTTAGACATTGATTCATTTTACCTTCAACTCCAAGGTGCTGATCAGCCTGGAAAGTGAAGGCATTATTAAGTATGTGTATTAAAATCAGGCCTCTCCAGTGGTAGAGGACAGGCTTAAAAATCTCCAGGTCCCTTCCACCTAGAAAAGCTATTTTTAACAATCTGAACCTCACACCACCCTGTCGTGGCTCTGACACTCCTTGGAGAAGCTCCTCTGGCAGGGATGGATCTTAACAGTGGTCCAGGAATTGTGCTGTGATAAAACATAAATGTCTGGTCATGGGAGTAAATTCTTACAGCCCTGTACAACAGTGCACTGAGTGTTTTCCATGTGCACCTCAAGGTTCACTTCCACAGCATTTGGTGCAGCTCAGGATGATATTCCTGACAGGCCACCTCTGTCCACCCCTCGTCCAGAGATTTAGGCTGAAAATTAAACCCTGGGATGCTTCCCAGGTGAAGGCCCACCGAGGCTGAGTAAATACCAAGTTTAGGAAGAAGGTGCTGCCACCAGGACTTGAGATGCTCTTTCTGGCTCTTTGTGACTTTCATGAACTCCTGGTGACTTACCTGGTGACTGAGGGAAGTGAATTTTCTTCAGTCTGTGGCATTTTAAAATTGTGTGTCAGTCTGTCCCCTGGTATGGACAGGTGTGAACTATAACCACAAAATACACACACTTCAAGGTGATTTCTGTTAAAACTGCTGGGAGTTGCCTACATGGCAACTGTTTAATTCATTAACTGTTCAATCAGATTTCCAGCATCCCATTTTGATTTGTGATTCACTCTTTAAGGCTGGCAGGACACTGTGCAATTTCCTTTAACAAAGCCAAATCAACCTCAATCTGCTGTACAAAATATACACTGGGATCACCCCCAAACACCCTGTGCTCGCTCCAGCTGGAGGTGGAGTGTGAGGACAGGCTTTGCCAAAACAACAACCTTCAGAGAACAAAACCCCAAAAAGTCAACTCCTCCTGCCTGCTTCATCCACAGATGTCACAATACAGGTCTGACTGTCCCCAGAGTGATGGATGGTGGCACCTCTGAAGGAAGGACTTGGTGGGAGCAGTTGGTCAGCACAGCAAGGACTCAGGGCTGCACCAAAATACCTCCAGAAGCAGCCGGAATAAGAAAAGAATTCTGCAAATAGAATGGAATTCTGCAAACAAACAGATGTGGGATTTAAGGAGGCTTTAGGAATCAGCACCTAAAACACTGCCTGTGCATGGATGATGCTGAGCATTGATGAGCAGCCACCCCACGATGTTGGCGTCGAGTTCCCAAAATGGAAGGCAGAGTTCCCACTGGAAGGGCAGAGTGGGAAGTTCCACCTTCCAGTGGCAATATGCTAAATGCTAACTAGTTAATGGCACTTTTGGAAAAGAATAAAGTTGTTCCCTCCTTGTCCATTTTGGCTTTTTTGGGTTGAGTTTCTGTGCTCAGCAATGGCTGCACAGCCGTCACCAGCCTGTCCTGGTGGGGGGACAACCCTCAGCCCTGCAATGCTGAGGATCAACAGCTCGGGAACAGTGTGAATCAGGACGACCACAACGAGATAAAACCCTTCTCCTGCCATGCCACCCTCTGATTCCTTTGTCCCAGCCCAGTCCAGCAGCTTTTGTTGCCAGAGCGGGCGGAGGGGAGTCCGTGGGTGGCAGTGCCAGGATGGCAAGCGGGAAGCAGTTGTGCGCTCCAGCCTTGTGCTGCTCAAGGCCTCGTGTTGCTGGTGCTGCCCCTGCCCCGGGGCCGTTACTGGAAGGTGGCGTTGAAGGCCCTGCCGATGATGAGCCTGCGCACCTCGCTGGTGCCCGCCCCGATCTCGTAGAGCTTGGCATCGCGCAGGAACCGCCCCATGGGGTAGTCATTGATGTAGCCGTTCCCACCTGCACCCACAACAAGCCAATGTCAGCCCCGGCCCCCATTCCAGGGGAGGAGGGTGGGGCGGGAGAGACAAGTGCTCTCCGGAGCCGTCAGGGACTCACCCAGGCACTGGATCCCGTCCAGAGCCACCTGCGTCGCGCACTCTGCCGAGTACAGGATCACCCCGGCGCAGTCCTGGGGGACACAGGGGACAGTCAGCAGAGGGGTCCCCTGCTGCCCTGACCTTGCCATGACTCTAACACCTGCTAAGAACCCTGAACACCCGATCCCAGGGCACAGGGGGCTGCAGCAGTGTCCCTGTCACCGCACAACACTCGTGAAGACAGAAAGAGGAGAAAAAAGAGACCAAGAGAGCACCAGGGGAGCTGGCCTCTCACAGACGCCCATCAAACCCACAGGAGACCAACGTGAGTTGATGTGGGATGCAGAGCTCTGTGCTCCCGCTGTTAAACACTCAGTCTCCTCCTCTGACAGAGGTGTGGCATTGTGGAGGTGACAACACCTCCAATGACTGCTCCAGCCCTTACAACAGCCAGGAGAGGTGTTTGGGCTTCCAATAAACACCTACTGATGCTGCTAAAGCTGTTGTCTTGTAGAAGGAGGCTTGCTTTTCATTTGGGAGTGGAAAATGGCCCTTTGGGCTGTGAGGGCTCATTGTAGAGAGCCTCCCCCCGGGCCGGGCTCTGGAACCAGAGGAATTGCCCCAGGACAACTGGCCCGGGCAGGAGCTGAGCTCACCTTGGCGTTGAAGTGGCCCTGGTCACAGGCCTTGGCCACGTTGTAGACATACTGCCGGCATGCCATGAGCCGCGTGTACATGTCTGCCATCTTCCCCTGCATGAGCTGCACACACAGGACACACTCAGCACAGCAATTAACAGAGGGAGGGGGTCACCCATTCCCAAGCTAGACATGGGAAAGGACACGGATCCAGCAGCCAAGAGGGAGCTGGAGGCTCTCTTAAGTGACAGACTCCCAGATCTCGGCCACAGTCCCTCACCCCCTGCAGCAGCCTGAGGGGAGCAGGCTCAGAGATCCTTTTGCCTTCTCACCACATCTCAGAATCCCGGAATTGTTTGCATTGGAAGGGACCTTAAGGCTCACCCAGTTCCATCCCCCTGCCATGGGCTGGGAACCTTCCACTAGGCCATCATCACATTATGCAGCCCAAGCACAAACCCCATGCAAAGCCCCCCTCCCCACAACAAAGCTCTTGGTCTTCCCATTCTAAAGAGAAAAGAGGACAAACATTCCTAACTCCTCCTCTGCCTCACCTGGAAGTGGCCAATTTTCTGTCCAAATGCTTCTCTGACATGCAGGTATGGAATTGCGTGGTCAAGGACAGCTTGCATGAGCCTAAGAAAAGCACAGGTATGCAGGACAAGGGAAACAGCAGAACTATTCATTAATAATGACTTAGCTTTGGAGGCATAACCCAAGGCAAAAAGATTCTCACAGCTAAATGGTATCCTGCTGCCTTCCTACAGCTCCACTCAAATACGGCTGAGAATAAAATCCAGAGGTCCCATATTTCTCCCTGGTGCTTCTTTGGGACATCCTGTGATAAGGTCTGGCCTTGTAATTCAGGGACTGAGACTTGGAGAGCTTTCTCAGAACCACAGCCAGGACAGTTTGTGCTGCCTCACATCTCCAGAGCTCCCAACTCAAGGAATACCAGCCAATGCCATTAAAAAAAGCACAGGCAAGAACAAAGAGGGGAAAAAATCCTCCTCCTGCTTTGTGGAAGTTGGTCTTTCCACATGAGGATTAGTCCAGAGAGACCACTTGGGAGGACAAAATGAGTGGGGTACAAATAGTTACTGGGGAGTTTAAGAACTGAATAAACAAAGCACAAACCAGTGTGTGACTCTCTGGATAATGTGTCAGATTTTAAGGAATCAGTAATGCAAATGAGCTGGTTATTCCCAGTGTAATCCACACTGGAGGGATACACAAGACAGCAACTGGGGACTGAGGCAGATTTACCACCTCTGGGAACCAATCTTTTCCAAAGCACCCTCTAGGAGAGTCCAGTGGAGCAGCTACACTAGTGCTGGTGTCCTGTGCTGGTTTGGGCTGGGATACCCCACAGGATGTCCCTGTTCCTGCCTCCTCTGCACCTTGCTGATCCAGCCTCTTCTCTCCTGCTGCCCCAGTATCCCAGTTCTCCATCCAGGACACATCCCACTGAGAGCTGCAGCCCCTGAGGGGGCCACACTGGGCCTGGTGGCCCCCAAGGACCCTTCTGGCCTTACAGCCCATCAGAGATGACAGATCCTTACCCCAGGGGCCCACCAGACAGCACGAGCCTCTCCAGGTCCAATCCACTCATCAGGACGTAGACTCCTTTGCTCAGGGTCCCCAAGATATTTTCAGCTGCAAAGGGCAGAGGAAAAGTGATTATTTTTGTGCAAAACTCAGCCCAGCTGCTGTCTGAGGACCTGTGTTTGTCTGAGGACCTGTGTTCTCCAGGGCTTGGAGCAACCAGGGCTGGTGGGAGCTGTCCCTGCCCATGGCAGGGGGTGGAATGGGATGACCTTCAAGGTCCCTTCTGACCCAAACCAGTCTGGGATTCTATGAGAAAGGACTGAATATCCTGCAGTCACATGAAATGGCCTCAAACTGGTTCAGCTTCCAAGGCCAAAGATCAGAAGGAGCACTAATGGCCAGAGTGCCAAGTGTGTCCACTTCCAACACTGCAATGATGAGCCTCTCCACATTAGCACAGGATGGAAATCCTGTTTCCATGAGAACACGCTGCTCCCTGCAGATGATTCCTGGGAGATGATCAGAGGACTGGGGCACTGGCCTTTCTGATTTCAGAGTGGAGGGATTCAGCATAGTTAGAAATGTCAGGTTTCAGCTGAAACTCTTCCACTTTGGCTTTTGGTGGTGTATGGGGAGCAGGAGAGCTCCTGGCTCTGCAGATGTGCAATCCTGATTTTCATGATTCCAGATAAGACATCTCCACTTGCTCTGGAGAGGCTGGAATTTTTCTATCAACAAAAATAGCCATTGGCATAACAAATATTGCTATTACAGAGGCCTCTGCTGTACTAACTAGTGGGGTAAGGATGGCCATTTTCAGGCCCTGACCCCAAAAGAACTCCATGTTACAGGCAACCCAAAAGCCTGTTGGAGAGTCTCCAGTGACAAAACCTTCCAGGGAAAGCAGCTCACCCACATATGAGATGGGAGCTCCAATGGGAACAAGTTTCCTGGGAAGCCTCAGCGAGGCTTTGGAGAAGCAGTGGTTGAGAGGTGGGTCCATGAGGCCGAAACAGCAGTGACCTGACAAGGGATGTGCTCCCTCCCTGCAATCCTGCAGATTGCACTTCCAGTTCCACCAGCTCCCTTGGAGGCAGATAAGATCTGCAAAGCCCTCTGGGTCACAGGCTGAACATGGGTGTAATTAGTGATCCAACTTATCTGATCAGGCAGGAAACCTCCCCGACTGGAACCCAACTCACCAGGGACCTTGCAGTCTTCAAAGATCAGTTCACAGGTATTAGACCCTCTCATTCCCAGCTTATCCAGCTTCTGGGCTGTCCTGAAACCAGGCGTTTCCTGAAAGTCAAGGCAGTAAAAGAACAGCTCAAATCTCAATTCTGACAGACTAAGGAAAGTCACGAGAGGTCTGTGAAATTCCCCTGACCACAGGAATATGTGCAGGGTGCCAGGAGGGAGTCAAAGGGAACTGGGACCTAGAACAGGTCTAAGTGCAAGTGCAGAGAAACACCCCTACATGAACCCTGTGCACCCATTTTCTAATGCACATAAATACTATATAAATGAATTGGACAGCTGCCAACACAGCCTCTCCTACAGCAAGGGATGAAGCTCTGCCAGTAACTGAACTATTCTAATCACCAGGTTAAGTCCACCAGAAGGTTTAGTGATCCCTGAGATTTCATATTCTTTTATTAAAGGTTCCTTTTCTATTTTTCAGGCAGAAAGTAGTTTGTCTTTGAGCAAGGGGCTGACAGTTCTAGAGGGAAAACCAGCTGGCTTTAAATGAGGCAGTGAGGGATTCAGCTTTAACAACCTGTGGGAACGGCTGAACCCACCCTCTCCACGATGAAGGCGGTGATCCCGTGGGAGGCCGGGACTGCAGTAATGTCAGTTTTAGCATAAACGATGAGCACATCTGCATCCGGCCCATTGGTGATCCAGAACTTGTTCCCGTTCAGAACAAAGTAGTCTCCTGCAAGCCAAGGGATGAGATCTGTTAGCTCACAACGGAGCAACACCAATATCCCCACTCTGTGTATTCCCAAACAGGATTCACAGAATCCCAGAATCATTTAGGTCGGAAAAGCCCTCCAAGTTCATCAAGTCCAACCTGTGCCCCATCCCCACCTTGTCACCCAGCCCGGAGCACTGAGTGCCACATCCAGTCGTTCCTTGGACACCTCCAGGGGTGGGGACTGCACCACCTCCCTGGGCAGCACAGGACAGGCCTCACCTTTCTTATCCGCTTTCAGTTTCATGGACACGACATCAGAGCCAGAGTTGGGCTCGCTCATGGCCAAGGCCCCGATGTGCTCCCCGCTGATCAGCTGGAAGAAAACACCACCATAAGCAAAAGGGGGAGAGCAGCAGCATTGTTTGTTCCCTCTTTACCCTCCCTGGCTGTTTTCCTGCACTGGACCCCCACAGCCACTGTTCTCTGCAGGAACAAAACCGAGAGCTGCCGTTCCCAGCACAGCCTGAGCAGGAGCTCCCTCGTGCTGTGCTCAGGGAACAGAACCACATCCCAGTGGGATGAGATGACTCAGCTCTGCCTGAGCTAGACAAGCACAGCCCTGCTTGCACAACACATGAGGAAGGTGCCAAACAACCACGCAGGCACCATATGCCTCTGCCCAGCTCCTGCCTGTGCTTTGTGCTGCCCTTTTACACAAACAGCAGTTGGGGAACACAAGAGGCCAATGACAGGGTGAAAAAGATTGGAAAAGTTGTCCACAATGTTTTCACAGGCCAGTCCCCCCACACTCACCCCACAATGGCAGATGGACACCCTCCTCCTGTGCCTGCTCACACCAGGCTCTGGCAGAGCTGTTGCCTCCTCTTCACTGTTATTTCATTCTGCCCTTTTCTCCTCGCCTTTTTGCCCTCCCTGTGTACTTTTATCCATCCTCTCCCCGTTTTGATCTCTATTTTTTCCTTAAAAAACAGACTCAATGCCTAAGGTATGTTCAACCAATTCAACCCATCAGCTCACCACTACAGAAGTTTTCATGATCTGCTCAAATCTAGTGAAGCACCTCTAAGTGCTCTGTCAGGAACCAAGACAAGTCAGAGCTGAAGTGGCTGCACATCTCATTGAGGGGCTGAGAATGAGGCATGAAAATACACCTGAGCAACGAGGGCAGCTCGGGGTCACACATCTGCAGGGTGCACAGTGCTTTGAGGAAGTGACACTGCACTTTGTGTGCGGCTTAAATCAAGTGTCTCGCGCTGATCCTTTCACTGACAATCTCAGTGGCTGGGATTCAATGTGCTCATTGCTCTTCCATGCATTTAAAAACTGAAATTCATTTAACACACTGGAGTCACGAACATCAACGCCCCAAATGATGACGGAGTTTCACATGTAGTTAATTAGCAGGCAAGCCAAGCATTTGGGCAGTGAGAAACGGAGAACATAAGATAGGAAAGCAGTGGCTTTCACTCAGAGATCTCAAAACAATTTGGGAACTTGGAAGGATACCACCAGTGCCACCTCAAAGCCTCTTTTAGTAACATAGCTCTAGACCTGCAGACATGGAGCTTGGCATGGGATGAGGTCAGTGTGGATTAACAGGACAACAACTGACCAGCTACAGAAGTTTGGCAAGTTCAGTATTCCCCAAGGTTTGGTGCCTGAATTCCGCTGGTGCTTCAGATATTGCACACTGTGAAAGACACCCACCCCTGCAGCCCAAACTCAGCTGCTTCCCAGCTTTCCCCCCGCTCCAGCCACGGACCTTGGGCAGGTACTTCTGTTTCTGGGCGTCGTTGCCGTTGCGCACGAGCTGGTTGATGCACAGGTTGGAGTGGGCGCCATAGCTGAGCCCCACGGCCGCCGACGCGCGCGAGATCTCCTCCATCACCAGCACGTGCTCCAGGTAGCCCAGGGCAGAGCCCCCGTATTCTGCTGGGAAAGAGGAAAGACCTCCCGTTACTCACCACATGCACGAGAGCCCAGGGCTGGGCTCGGCCTCGGCTGAGATCCAGGACACTTGGAACGGTTCTGGGTCTGTCACTGTCCCTGAGCCGGGTGCTGCTGGCTCTCTCCATCCTCTCTGGATCTCAGTTCTCATCCTCAAGGCGCAGGGACACTATTTCTTCAGCATAATCAACCATTTAGTTGTACAGCACAGTTGATATGCAGAACACGCACAAGGACACATCCCAAATATACTGACACTGCACAACGAGTCCTTCTTGTCAGCCATCCTCAGGTGCAACCTTCATGTGACCATAAAGGTTAAACCACCAAGAGCAATCTCTGTTAGGTGAGCAGACAAAGGAACACAGGCAAGGTTTTTAAAGTCCACAAGTGCTTGCCCCCAAACAAGAAAGGAATCCTCAAACTGCTAAAAAAATGGGGCACTAAGGACTTTTCTGAGGCCCACAAGTGTGGAGGACACCAGAATTTTGATGAGTGGTCAATTCAGAAGGAGAATGATGCATAAGTGTAACTGCTGTGAATTATACAAAGAATATGTAATTCACCAGTGACAAAAATGTGGATTTCAAGAGAGGATGAAGTGAGACAGAGCAGCACTGAGAGCCCAGCTGGGCACACTGAGCTGAGCCTAAAACTAGTGGTAAGGGTTAAGGTCACACAGTAGAACAAGGAGAGGGAAGCCAGTAAAAAGAGAAGGCTGAGAAATGCATAATGGCCTTGAGCAGCTAACAGCCTACACAAATATTTAGATATATACCTACCACACTTTATCTACACACAAATACAGTCCCTTCCCAGCCTAAATGCTTTGCTCTACAGTAGGAAGCAAGTGGTTGTACTGCTAAGGGAAGAGCTACATCAGGACACAAACACTGAGCGGCAGTCGGGGAGGAAACCCAGGAACACTTACTCATCACCAATGCGAGGGCTGCAAACAAGAGCAACAGGGGTAAGAGCAAATCTGTCTGTGTGCTCAGGGTGACCAAAGGGCTGAGCTCGGAGAGGTCCCAAATCCCTCAAATGAACCCCACAGCCACTGGCACCACGTGCAGCCTTTCCTCCCACTCGACTCGTTTCAACTCCCGCCTTTATCTGCAGGGCTCTTCGTCCTCTGGAATCTCCTCTCTCTACCACAAACCAGAGTGTAGGGGTTTGCTCTCCATATCCTAAAAGATGGGGTTAACAGTTTGTCATATATGCCAAAACAAGAGAGTTTTCTATTAATTCCTATAAAATGGCTGGATTTTGTGCTTTTGCCTCATGAGAGGCAAACTGCTCAACTGTGAGCAGTCCTGATCCAGGATTGCTTTGCCCTGCAAGAGGAAGAGGAAAATGATCCTGCCAGACATCTCCTCATGTAACAGAAGCCATGGTGTGATTTAGAACGATGCTGCCCTTTCAGAGTTACTTTGTATATATGACATACCTGTATTCTGTGGTAAGTACATATTTGCATTTCTTAACACTTCATAAAATAAATGGGAAATCATAAACAACACAGCTTTCTTAGTTTTCAGAAGAAAACAAACAGCACTTATTCAAAATGCTCCTTTAATAGGCTTGATCCACCAGTGCCCAAATATTTAACTGTGTATGCCCATGTAAGACTCCACACCATCTCCACATCCTAAATCCCAGGCTCCACCTCCTCCAACATACCTGACGTCAATAAAGAATCACACAAGTCCACAATCCAAAACAAGATGGAAAATCCTGGGTGTAGGAAGGTTTGAGAGGTAAACCTTTGAGATCAAGGACAGGACTCATGAGGGGATGGCTCACTGATAGTGTGGGAAACTGCTGTAAGCCTCAGGCACAACATCAGAGGAGAAAGAAGGAAAGAGGGAGAAAAACCAGGAGCAGCAGTAAATGGGGAAGAGGAAAGGGAGAGAAAGCAGAAATACAGTCTTCTAGCACTGAGAGAGGCAGAGACATTATTTTGACATTGCTATTCAGCTGGATCCTGCAGAGGCCTTTGCACAGTCACGTCTAGAAAACAGACTTTTGCACTGGGAAAGAAAGGCCCCATCAGCCCCTTTTCTCCACTTAGGGCTTCTCCTCATTCCCCTGCCCTGCTTTCAGCATGACCACATTCATCTGTAACATTCATTACAACACTTACACTGACCTGGACAGGGCTCAGTAAGATTTACCCTCGTTTTCTTCTGGCTGTGGTCAGCTCTCCATTAGTTATCTCACCTTTTCAGAGCACTAGTTTAGACCCTTTAACTTCTCCCGTTACAGATGAACATTTGTTCATGGATACTTTTACCTCTAGCTCTCCTTCTTCCAATCTTGCTTCGTATCACAAATGCACAAATGTGTTTGAGGTGCACACGTTACACCTGGAGAAACCATTTCTGAGCAGTGCTTTTAAATGGTGACAGGTCATTTTGTAACCATCCAGAAGTCTGACAAGGAAAAAGGATTTGGACCCAGAGAAGAAAAACATCAGTTTGGAAATTTTTTTTAAAGACACAATGATGGGATAGAATGGATGTCACATCAGAGACAAGGCTGTTATGGACTGGAAAGCGAGAGTTTAAGTGGTCTCTCCCAGCAGAAGGTAAAAGGTAGGAATAGACTTACCAGGAGCTGTGATCCCCAGAACTCCCAGTTCTCCAAGTTTCTTCCAAAAGTCCTATAAACACAGAACAAGGAATGAGCCTATACTCACCGTCAGGGCATAACATGTTTCCCCAGGGAGCTCACTGGAAACATCAGTTTGTTCCCGAGATATCACAGGAATGAGGTAAATCCATGGATACCTGTTGCTCCTGCAGCGCAGCTCCAGCCCTGGGGCTGAGAACTCGGGCAGGCCTAAGGACACTGGTTGTGCTACACATGGGAGGAGCTGGTGGAATTCAGTGAATATTCACAGGGCTAAAATTACTTCTGGAAGGACAACTCCTGACATTCGAATCTTTGCTCACTTAAAGTAAAATTTCAGTGAAATAGCGTAAGTTCTACACGACTAAAACCCTGGAAATAGGAAGAGCTGCTGTGAGCTGGCACTTTAAAATCACTTCTTCCAGTGTTTTTTCTCTATTCTTCTTCCAGTAAAATGGGAACTGGCAACTAAAGACCAGGATACTTCCTTGGGAGAGATTAAAAAACAGGAATGTTACAGCCATGATGTAATATAGTAGGAAAGGATGGTCCTCACCACCGAGGACCACACATATCCTGGTGGGACCATCTCCCTGCTGCTCCTTTCCTCTGCTACACGATGGACGCCCAGGGGAGCTCTCCCCACATGGCCTCTGTGTCCAGCAATAAGATAATTATCAGGAGTAATCTCCAGAGACTCCAAAAAGTATAATTCAACAGCTCTGGATGACACCTGGAGTGCCAGGGTAAATTTACACACTTCACTTCAAAGCCACACATATATCCCTGGAAATGTCAACATGAGAACTCTGGGAAATCCTGGCACGTGTTTAGAGCTTTTTGATTCTTGTGGAGCTTATGAAAACCAACAGTCAGATCTCTTGTTTCCAGCAGTCAAAGCACCCTGTGGCACAGGACTCGTCGGGTTTATGAGGAAGGCAAGTTTCAGGTGGACAGTCAAACCCCACGTCTCAGCATTTGCACACAATATTTTCACAAGTCTGAGAGGAAACTCATGTCCAAGAGAGGGACTGAGCCAGGAAAACACAAAGCATGTGTTGGGGAAGGAGCCTGAACAGAGCCAAGCAGAAACCCCATGGTAAGAACCTGAACAAGACCATTATCCATATTTTTTATTATTATCTGTGGGTTCTGCCCCAGGGTGCTGAAAATCGGTAAAAAAACGATAAAAGAGGAAATCATAAAAAGGTTCTCTGTGGCTTTTAAGTTTGAAAAGCTAATGCCATGTTCCTGTGGTGTGCACTGGGATTGTCTGGACTAAGGTGCAGATCCAAGAACCCCCTTTTCCACACATACACATGGAATACTTGCCCGCATGCCTTTGAATTCATTCTCCTGGTCAATCTGTTGAGCCTTTGGAGCCAAATGCTCTTGGCAGAACTTTGTCATGGTCTGTCTAAGCTGGGAGAAGAGGGGAGGAAAAACACACGTATTACATCTCATCAATACATCCTCATCTTCCCACGGGTCCTGCCAACATTCCCCTGCCAGGCAACTCCGGCATCCCAAACCCAGAAGCACAGGACCATAAGGAAATCCACGTTTCAGTTTACCGGCTGGAATACCCCATAAAAGGGTCATTGGTTTTAGTCTTTTAAAAAGGAGCTGAAATACTTAAATTCATCTCAGTATTTACCTTAACCTCACCCCAACATGAGAGGATGTTCCTGAACTCCTGCCTGC
Organism: Neopelma chrysocephalum; assembly: GCF_003984885.1. Taxonomy (NCBI): domain Eukaryota; kingdom Metazoa; phylum Chordata; class Aves; order Passeriformes; family Pipridae; genus Neopelma; species Neopelma chrysocephalum. Next base: position 602,601 of record NW_020897771.1, on the reverse strand, counting down.
ACTGGGGTTTTGGGGCATGTTTTTGGGCAGGGAACTTTGAAAGCAGATGAACTGCACTTATAAGGTGCTCACCACAAACAGTGGCTGATTATAGTGCCATTTAATTACCTGCAAATGCCTATAGTAATTAGAGATGTTCACTAAAATGTGTCCACGTATGAAATTGGAATTCCATTATCTATCCTACTATTTTCTACAGAGGGCAAGTTTGATAGAGCTAGGTATGTTCATTGATCCAAGTGTTAAAAAACTCAAAATCTTTTTCTAAACCTTAAATATATACTTGAATTATATACATGAATATACTTGAATATATACGTGTTCTGCAGAAGTCTATACCAAACTAAGAAATTATACACACTTCAATCATGAAGTGTCTTTAATACAAAGATTTAAAACTTTTGCCTGTATATTATGGCAGAGTTTAATGATCCCTTTTTTATCTTTTTTGGTTCTTTATTCCTACAAATTAACGCTGGTGAAGGAACAATTTTAGAGACTGAAACCCTGTGCTGTTTAACCAGAACCTGTACGAGGAGCAGGAGGAACAAACCAAAATATGCCCACACTTCCCTGCCTTTCTCTGAGCCCTGCAACCAAAGCATTCCCTTTCTTACAATAAAGAGATATGTTAAATTTCCATGGCCACATGGATTCCAGTACCACCAAACAAGCTTTCTCCCCATTGATGGATTTAAAAACTTAAAAGAACCCCCAAAACCACATTAGATACAGAACAAAGAATATGCTGAGTTGGCAGGGACCCCCAAGGATTAAAGTCCAACTCCTGGACCTGCACAGGACCCCCCCAACAATCCCACCCTGTCCCTGAAGGTGTTGCCCAAATGCTCCTTGAGCTCCAGCAGCCTTGGGGCCACAACCACTGCCCTGGGGAGCCTGTTCAGTGTCCAACCGCCCTCTGGGGGAAGAACCTTTTCCCAATATCCAGCCTAAACCTCCCTTGGCACAGCTCCAGCTGTTCCTTGGGTTCTGTCACTGGTCACCAGGGCAGAGTTTGGTGCTGCCCATTGGGAGGGAGCTGTAGACTGTGATGAGGTCTAAGAATTATTATCCTAAATCTTTAGGTGCTCCGTTGGGCAGAACAGGCTGGGAGAGCTGCAACTCTTCTTTTGAGAGGATCTGATGAGATCCAAGCGATTTGTTCCTTCGGTGACCACGTTTCTGGAGACGACTCCCGATGCAGAAGGCCCACCGTGGGCGCAGCAGCCGTTTGCCTGGTCGGGGCGGTGTTCCACGGCGAGAGCAGGTGCTCCGGGGGGGGAAAGGTGTCCCGGGCGGGAAAGGTGTCCCGCGTGGGAAAGCCCGCGCGGGCCACGTGTCCGGGGCGCGCCAGTGCCGAGCGCCGCGCCCCCCTTGCGCGCACGGCGATTGGCCGGTGCCCACCGCTTGCGGCCAATGGGGGCGCGCCGAGCCCGCCACACCCCCTGGGCGCGGACACCCCCCCGGCCTGGCCCGGCCCGGCCGGTAACCGGCGCTGCTCCGCGTTCAGCCCGTACCTGACGCTGCTCGGCGCTCAGCCCGTTCACCGTGTCGTCCACCGCCAGCCCCGCCCCGCCCCGCCGCAGCACCGCTGCCAGCGCCGCCCGCGGCCACCTCGCACGGCCCGCCGCCCGCCCCAGCACCGCCGCCGCCATGGCCGCTCTCCGCCGCGCCCCCGCGCGCACGCGCGGTCCCGCCTCGCTCCCCGCCCGGGAGGGGCCGGAGGACAATGCTGCACCTTTAATGGAGCAAAGTACCGACAGGACACACCGGGACACGCGGGAATCCACCCATCGCGGCTGCTCCGGCCCCGCCGCGGGGCAGGGACCACTGAACCAGGGCTACAACAGCAAACACAACCCCCAGAACCCCAGTCCAGTCCGTCTTCATGCCTCACATCGCCAGGAGGTGCTCCAGCTCATTGAGTGTTGCTGTGTGTTCCTCGATTTCTGCTTGGAAGGAGGAATGGTTCTCCAGGGACTTCACGCTCTCCTCCACTGCTGATTTCCACATGTCCATCCCTGCCTGTGGAGGAGTCAGTGCACACCACGTGTTACCAACACCAAAGGAAGGAACAGCAAAACCACATCCTAAAGCAGCTCCAGCCAAAGATTTGAACCCTTCCCCCTAAACTAGGCTTAGTGTGGCATTCTTTACCTTGGTCGCTGGAGGAAAATGTCCATTTACCTGCAACCAAAATTTAGCAAGTCTCATATAAGAGCTAAGCAATGAAGTAGCTGTTAAGTCTCTTCCCAAGGACTGCAGAGCTGTAATTCAATGACTATTTTGGTCTGTGTACAGGTAAGTATTGAAGTCGCTTGTGCTTGCACCCTTCTCAGTTCCCGAGAGACTACCCAAGGTCACTGCTCTGCAACAGCTTCCAAGTTATATCAGATCCTCTGAATTCCAGAGTAACAACCACGCTGGCAGCTTCCTCTATTTAGAAGAGGAGTAGCATTTATATCAAAAAATGAATACTACAGGTTTTCATCTAGTTTATGTGGAGAAAAGAGGCGCAAAATAACCTCGCTGAGCACCTACTGCTCATTGCCTGGTTCTGTCAGTGACAGTCTCACCTGATGCACCTCCTTCTCTTCTGTCAAGGCTTGGTTAAATAGCCTCAGTTCTTCTATGAGCTTCTCAGTTAACAGCTGAAGAGGAAAATAATTTTTAATATAATGCAAATAAATGTGAGTCCCAGCAGATGTTTCAGCATCAGGAGGGAAGGGCAGAGACACACAGACCCCTCAAAGCCCATTTCAGACCTTTCTTACCATTGTCTGTTCCTGGCATTCCTGGATCTCTTTTTCCTGCTCCAAAATGTTGCTGCCTGTAACTAATTTAGGAGATGCATTAGAGAACCTCTAATACACAGATTTTGTGTTTGTAAGAACAAACAGCTTTTCAAAGTAACTTTCTACAGCAAGAACAACTAAGTTAGTTTATCCAGGACGAGGCCTACTACAGGAAGCAGCTTTTTCTCTTAAGCCACAAAAAACATGGAGTTCCATCAGTATTCCTTTAACAAGGAAGCACAGCCCAAATGTCTAATGAACAGTCACAACAGGAGAATGAAGAATGAGTACCAGGATGTGAGTGAAGCACAGAGTCCTTACCAGGATCAATGTTCCTGCTCTCTAAAATCACCATGCAAGTCTCCTGAAACTTCTTGAGCTTCTCAACCTCTTGGCCCAGGCTGTCATTCTTCTCCTTTAACTCCTTGATAGTGCTCTGCCATGAACACAGGTTGTGAGGGAAGCAAGTTTCCAAGGAGATGTCCTTGTCCTTGGTCAGCAGTACTGACACGGACAGCTTAACAAGTGCTGCTCCGGCACCACGAATCACCCCTTGCCCTTTTGTCTCCACCACCACAGCAGATTAGGTGCTGCACACCCTTGCTCCTGCTTCCTGACAGGATTAAATTTATCTACCATATCCCCACATCACACCAATTACTAGCAAAATTTGATCCTAAGAGAAATTCCTCTTAGGCAGTCCTGGATCTTCTCTTTTGTTCCCTCATTTATATAAATAATTCGTGCATTGAGGAGCATGTAAACATTCGGAAGAAAGGGGCATCATATTTTTTTAAGCCACGGCATTATTCCCTGCACAATCCACGTATCACCAGGCAATTGGACAAGCTGATCAACCTCCCAAGCTGAATGCAATTCTCCAAGAAATCAATAAGCATGTGCATAAGGATGATCCAGCTGACAGTGTCAAAAGCTTCTGGGACATTTCATGGGAGGTCTCAGAAGCTCTTAAGGAAATCAAGCTGTGAGATATGAGGAAGGATCATCTCACACACAGATTGAGAACTAGGAAATAAAGTGAGATTTTACAGCCAGGGGTTGTCAGGGGGGCCTCCTGCAAGCGACAGAAATGGTGCTAAATGTATCCTAAAGTGAACTGTAATGACGAAACTTCCCATTTCAAATCTAAACTTGATTCCAGAAAGTCAAATCTGTTTGAAACAGAATCCCCTGGACAGTCCCAGCTCTCCCAGCCTTTCCTCCAGTCACTTAATCATCTCTGTGGCCCTTTGCTGGACCCTCTCCATTATATCCGTGTCTCTTTTGTACTAGGAGCCCAGAACCAGACAAAATATTCCCAGTTTGGCCTCCCCAGTGCTGAGCAGATGGGAAAAAAACTTGCAGAGGAATATAAAGACACAAAAAGATTAGGCAACTAAGTGATTATTTACAGTTCCTCTGGCTGTAGTGAGGAAGCACCTGGCAATATCAAGGCTGTTCTAATAAAATTCCATACAAGTGTCTAGTTGTGAACTTGAAATATTCTCCCACAGTGAGTCTGAACTGGAATTAGAGCTCTAGTAACATTTTTCAGGGATCTAGATGCATTTTCCATTGCAATGCACCTGCAGCTCTGCTGATTCCCAGCTTCTGGCAGATACCACGGGTGCCAGAGGAGAAAGCCCAGCCCACCCAAACTCAAGTGACTTGTGATGGAGGCAGGAAAATGAGCAAGGCAATCCTCAACATGACCTTGTAGGGATGAGAATATAAGAATTACTCAATGATTTATTCATCTTTCCCGCTTTCCTTACCTGTGCTCCTGCTAGTCTGGAATTTAGCTGTTTTTTGGCTGTTTCCAACAGCTGATTCTTGCTTTTCAGCTCTGCTTCTAGTTTGTATCTGTTGAGAGCACTGTAGAGTCAAAAAGCAAAGATTTAGGGGCAAAAAAGACCGGTTTTGCACACCTTCTTTTGCTTACACAAATATGCCCTTTTTAGCAGTATTTGCTTTTGCTCCTGACCAACAGATTTGAGCAGCAAACTTGGCAGGAAAGCTGCACGTGGGTGAGAGCTCATTGTAACTCTCCATGGGTTACACCATGGCATGAGGGCAGCTCACAGAGAGGGGAGGAAACGTACCCTCTTGTCGCTGTCTGCCTGGAAAACTGCTCCCCTTTCTTGGCAGATTTCGGCAACCTTAAAAGATGGATAAAATACATAAAATACAATTAGCAGAAGACCACTGTGCTGCTGCAGATCAAGTCTGTCAGTTTGACAAAGTCTGGAAAAATAAGCCATCTTTGGGACATCTGCCAAATAAATCCATTGATATTTTGCTTTTATTTACCCTTGGTTCCCAGCCTTGAAGACACCATCCGCTGGAAGGTTTGAGACAAAGTTAAAGTTGGGATCCTTGCTGAACTCTGGCTCTGATGCTTTGGTGGTGCAGTGACCTTTCTTTGAAGGAAAGGTCACTTGTGTTTCTGCAAGAAAATCACACCAGTGAAAACACTCCAGTCTGGAAAAGACCTCCTTAAGGTCTCTCAAACCTTCAATTTGAGGAAAATCAAAGTTATATTTGGCTCAAATAGAGACTTTAAGGTAGAAACAACTAAGAGCAGCCTTCAAACTTTACCCAGGATTAAGTGTTCAGAACAAGCCACAGATAGGTCAGTACAGACAGCGTTAAAATATAATTACCAGGCTTGAATGAATGAGAGAAAGGGTGAAAGTGATAATATAGATGTGATAATAAAAATCTCATACATCATTCAACATGCCACAGGGTTACAAGCAATGCAGTTCAACACTGGAAGCAAAACAAACACACCCCACTCAAAACTCTGTTCAGAGACCTTCATACTCCAGTTCATTACGAGCAGATAGATACTAAAATAGCATGACAGAGAACTAGCTTTCTACGTGGTTTACTTCACTTAAATCGCAGCTGCTTGAGTGTATAAGCTTGGTTCACACAGTGGGTGTAGAAAGTTGGTTTGTTTTCTCCCCGAATTTCAGTATATTCCCAATAACACATTCACGAGCACATTTACATGCAGTTTCCATCGATACAGCCCAGCTCCCCCGACTTTAACGCTCAGCCCGGGTGCCTCACGTTCCTAAAGTCCTTAAACAGCATTAAAAGATCTGAAAAAGCAAGAGACCGGAGGGAGCATCTTTCACACGCACGGGCCGCCGCCTTCAGCGGGCGGGGAATACACACGGCGGGAAAGCCAAAAAGTGTTAAACTATGTGCTAAAGACGGGCAGAACACCGGAGAAAAAAGCTTATCACTAGATTTTGGAGCAGCCACCACGGGGCAGGCAGAGCCGCAGCTCCACGAAGGCGTGGCGTGCCGCCCACCGCCCCGTCCCCCGGCCTAACCCCCCCCGGCCGTGCCCGTCGGTGCCCCCGCGGTGCCCGGCACGTACCTGCGGGCGGCGCGGGGCGGTGTGTGCCGCCGTACACGGGGATGCGGGAGGGCTCCCCGTCCATGGCGGCCGCTCCCCCTCAGCCGCCGCCGCCCTCGGAACCGCGCGCGCCGCGACCGTTGGGCCGCCCCGCGCATGCGCGAGGGAGGGGGAGCGGGAGCGGGAGAGCGCGTGGCCGTTGGGGCGCGTGGCCGTTGGGGCGCGCGGCGCGGGGCGTCGGGGAGGCGCTGAGGGGGCGCGAGGCGGGAGCGGCGCGCGCCCCCGCCCTCAGTTTCGCGCCCTTTTTTGCCTCGCGCCCCCCGCCCTCAGCGAAGGGTCCTTTGGATCCGTGCGAGGCTCCTTCCCTGCAGGGAACAGCCCGAGCTCTAATTCTTCCCTTCGTTCGCTGCCTCCTGCTGCCTGGCCCTCTACTTTGGGCACTCGAGGCCGGGAGAATCCCGAGCTGTGCGGCCTTCGAGGTGACAGCGTGGACACGAAGGCATCAGGGCACTAAGGGCGCCGGTGCTGACTCTTGCGTGTGAGGTACTGAAATCGCCCTGCAATGCTGTGAGGTGAAAGGAGGCATCTGTGTAAAATGTTTCTCGACTTAAGAGACATTTGCAGTGCTTTCCAACGTGGTTTTTACAATGCGTGGGAAATCCCTCCAGATAGCAATGGGAAGCATGGTGCCCTCTCCCTCAGGAAAGGCGCCGCAGCCACGGCGGGTCCCCCAGCCCCGTGCGAGGGTCTTTCCCTCAGGGAAAGCTGGAGCACAGTTCCTTCCTTCCTTCCCTGCCTCCTGCTACCTCACCCTCTGGTTTGGGCACTCGAGGATCGAGGGCTTTGTGGCCGCCGAGGGGATGTGGGCACACCAGAGCCGCGAGGGTGCTGGTGCTGCCACTTGGAAACAAGCTTGGGTGTGAGGTACAAAAATTGCCCTCCTGTGCTGTAAGGTGAAAGAATGCATCTGTATCAAATGTATCCCGACTTAAAAGACGTATTTGCAGTGTTCTCCAACATGGTTTTCATAATGGATGGGAAATCCCTCCAGAGAGCAGTGGGAGCAGCTCTGTGAGGAGGGGGCTGCTGTCTGAGGGCAGTTCTGGCTGCCCAAACACCCTCCTGAACACACCCTCCGACAATTTCACTATAAAAACGTGAAACTGAAATATAAACAAAATATGAAAACAAAACTGACATGTTTACTATCAGCTTTAAAAGATCAATGGCTATCAGGGAGTCACTGCCTGTCTCCTACAGAGCAGGGGCAACTTGAGGGTGTCAGAAGAAAAAAGTATTTTTAAGATGTATACTTTCCTTTGGAAAATATATTAGGCACTTAAAAGGTGAAAAAAATAACCCCAGTGTTCTTGGTGTAAATGAAGCATCACACAGATTTAGGAAAGTTCGTCATAAACATTTATTTTATGTCAACCTGTTTAGAGAATGTTTTACTCTTCGACAGATAAAGGTTAGGAAGTGTTTGTTTTCCTGTCTGTTTCTGGTAGAGGGAAAAAAAAGTAAAATTCAAGATTCACTAGATATGTGAATTTTAAAAAGTTACATGTTTGTGGGGAATGCCTTGAGTGGGAGCAGGCTGTGAGGAGGACATAGAAAGCACCCGAGTCACAGAGGGGACGAGCACTCTTTTCTCAAGGGGGAAATTTGCACTGAAAATCTTTGGCAGTACTAGAATTCCTTCAGCTAAAACAAATTCAAGTTGTTACTTGAAATAGAATTGGGCTGGATTCTGCAACCCGTCCATGATCAGGAAGAGGCTGTGTCAACTCAGAAGCCTCGAGGGGATTTTTTGTAATATTTGAGTTATTTTGATGAGGTCTGTGAACCTGGGCTTTGCATAAAGTAGAAAATGAAAGACTTTCTTTTCTTTAATTAACCATACACTTTACAATATCTAGATTGCCAGTAGGTTAGGTTTGGATTTTTTTTCTTTTACATGAGCTCTCTTTCTCTGTCCTTTAATACCTGGAGCTTCACCTCATTATTTCTCTCCTCTGTGACCTTGACAAGAACCCAAAATCAATTCACCTTGTAGGAAATGGCAAACCAGGTTTACTCCATAAGTCCTGCAGAACAGCTGTAACATGGCACCAGACACTAGAGGGTCAGAGGCTTGTACTCCATGAGAATTGCTCTCTCATCCTCTCGCTAGCATCAGATCTGCTGGTTCTGTGGAAACACAGGTGTTTGCACAGCTGAAATACTAAGAAATAGTCTCAGCTCTGGGAGAGGTGGGAGGAAAAAACTGATATTTACAGTTCCAAGGAGATTTGGACTTGCCCATTCCCCAGCAGCAGCTTTACTCTCTGCCAGGTTTCAGCTGTTGTAGCCAGAGCTTTGTGCGCTGGATCGTTTGATCCAAACATCAGGCATGTCTGGTTGGCTGTTGGGTAACACGACCGGCCCCTCGCTCCCCAATCCAAACCGATTTTTCCACGAGGAGCTGTTCTGCTGTGACGCTGCTGGAGAGACATCAAAGACAGTCTCCCTCAGGTCCAGCCGCAGGGTATCTCTCTTGCCGTTCAGGTAACCTCTCTCTGCGTTACCGTAGGAGTCAGACAGCTCCAAGGCATCGGGACAGGAGCTGGCTGACTCAGCAAGCTTCAGGCCCTGCTCGAAATCGCTGATCGACGTCTCGCTGGAGATGTTGAGCATGTCAAAGGAGCTGCCGAGGGAACAAAGGCATCTGTGAATTTTGTAGATGTCAGCAGCAGGGAGGGGGCTGCACTCTGAGGTATAGTCTGGCTGCTGCTGGGCAGTGTCACTGGAACATTGGGATTTATTGAGCTGCCCATCTTCTTCCGTGCCAGCCGGCTGGGTGTGGTCCAGCCCAGACCCGTCCCACGCTTTCAGACCATACTTTTGACAGCGGCAATCTTGGCAGAGTCTCTCCCTGTGAATTTCTGCTTCCGAGGTGCTGTGCTTGTAAGGAGAGGAAGTTTGCAGGGCGGGACACTGGCACAGGCCGACCTGCTGGTCTCCAAGGGTCTCCTGCAGACTCTGTCTCTCTCTGTCCAGGGAGGGGTGCGTTCCCCCTCGGGGGCATCTGTTGTCTTCAACTTGTGTGTCTTCAGAGAGCACAGAGGGCCGGTTGGACAGCTTGCTTGTGGAAGTGCTGTTGTCAAAACTGTCGCTGAGTTTCCTGGACAAGGGCTGGAGCTCGTATTGCTCATTTGCAGTGTTGGCCTCCTGGACCTTCCGCAACCGGTTTTGCTTCTCGCTGCCCCCACAGGCAAAGTTTCCATTCAGCCCGGAGTCATCAGTGTAGTCTTTCATGGTGTGGGCACAAGGCCAGAGGATCTGCCCACAGTTCTTCTCCGGGCCGAAGAAGCAGCAGAGTGACTGGAAGAAGAAGCTGGCAAACCCACAGCTGATACAATTGATCATCATGACAAATATCCCCAGCTTCCTGTACGCCAGGACCGTGGCAGGCAACATGATGACCCCTGCAGAGAAGAGAGCGGAAGCTGCCATGGCCGTGGCACAGCTCATCTGCTTCAGGGAAAAGGCCACTCGGCTCAGGCGGTCGGAATGGGGGCACAGGTGGTAGGAGATGCAGTAGTTGACGGTGAAGTCAACAGAGAGACCTACGGCAGCTGAAATGAAGAGAGACTCCACTGCATTGAGCTGCCACTCCAAGAGGACTAAAAGGCCAATGGTGACCAGGACGGTGCCTGCGATGGCAGTGACGGAGAAAACACTAAGGAGGACATTCCAGGTAGTGAGCAGCAGCACCACGAACGAAACGGCTATGGAGAGCCCCATGACCACCATGGTTTCTGTGCTGAGACTGTCCTGCAAGTTGTACAGCTCTAGTTTACTGGTAAACCATCCGTTCTGAAGCCCCACGGGGGCAGTTTTCATTTCCTCTGTTATCCAGAGGCTGATTTCCTCGTAGAATTGTTTGGATTTGCTGTAGTTGAAGCTATAGTGGTAAACAGTTTGAAACTGCAGCACTAAGGCAGTGAGATTTCCCTCCTCATCAAACCTGAGGCCCAGGTCATACGTTTCTGCCCCTTCCCTGCCCTCTTCCAGGAGCATCATTTTGATGCAGTGCACGAAGACTTCGCTTCTGTAAGGGAAAGAGAAGTGGTTACAGCAAAGGTTGAAGCTGTGGTCTCGCTGGGAGCACTGGCGACTGTCCATCCACCTGAGGAACTCCTCCATGAAGCACACAGTAGATTTTTGCTCTGTGTCAGGGTAATAGAATGTTTTGTTCTTCACTTTTTGGCAGAATTCGAGGAGCCACTTCTGGGCATCAGGGTTTTGGATTGTGAAGGTGGTGTCTTTCACTAGGGTGCCGTTGCTTTTTGGGTTGAAATGGTCCCCATTGTCCACAGGCAGAATGCCCCAGACTATGGTGACGGGCATACGCTGCCCTTCTCCATGCTCCAACCTCTCAAACATGAACTGGTGGCAGTACTCAGAGTCGTACCTCTCAAAGGGGTGGCTCAGCCTGAACACCTGGACAGATGATGTCTCCAGAGTAGGGAGCTTGAGTTTGGGGTTGGAACAGGAAATGTAGGCACCTCCAATGGCTAAGGCAGCAAACCAGCAGATCCAGATGTACCGAAACTTGATGACACCGCAAGGCAGGAGCTTTTCAAAGAGCAGCTTGGAGGTTTCAGACAGCGTGTTCTGGAGCCCCCTGAGGATGTAATGGAGGGAGAGAGCGACTCTCTTGTGGCCACTGTTGTTCCAGTAGGCTTCTGGCTTGTAAACGCAGGTGGTTGCTATGTAGCGCTCGTAGAGCACGGCCGAGGAGGGCAGCCAGGTCAGCATGAACAGCAGGTTCACCAGCACCGAGGTGCCCATGTAGACGGCGAAGCAGCGGATGGCTGTGATGTTGCTGATGTAGCTGGCGTAGAAGGCAGCGCCCGTCGTGAAGCACGAGGCCAGCATGAGATACGCAAAGTGGTGCATGGTTTGACTCACCCACTGAGCGAGCCCGGCCGAAGGGTTCTGGCTCTTGCTGAGGTTCCACAGGTCGAAGAAGACAAAGGTGTGGTTGGCACAAATGCTGCTGAGAACGATGACTGCTGTCAGGTTCACAAAAGGGAAGTAGGTGAATCTGAAGGCCACCTTGTACAAGAAGTAGGAGATCATCAAAGAACTGACAACAGCAAGCAGGACCATCAGGGTAATAAAGACTGAGCGTAAATAAAAAGAAATGCTTAGAAAAATAGCTACTATTGCAAGTACTGGATACTTAGTATCCAGTAAAAGGTAGTGATGGAACAGTTTCTGTTTAAGGCCCAGGTCCATTCCAGTGATAGAGGTGTAGTTATCAAACAGATCCCAGGTTTCAAGGTTGTCTAAGTAGATCCCCATCATCGATGCACCTTTTCTTGTAGGCAGGAAGAGCAGGCTGTATTTGAGAGAGGGCACTTGGTACTCCATCGTCTGGGGACTGAGAAAGTCCCTGTCGACCAGGAAGTGAAGCAGTTGGTAGATGGCATTGAAGCGGGTACATTTTTCTGGGACTTGGGCACACTGGGAATGTTTCTGTCTGATGGCCGCAGGGCCTATGCAGGACGGGGTGAGGACACCTCTGTGGTAGTCTGGAGCACAGGCACGGAGCAGGGCCAGAGTGTGGGAGATGTCTCCCTGGGTTATCTCCAGGCATGAAGACCTGTTGTACAGGACAGCGATGTAGTTCCCCAGGGACCAGCTCGGGCAGCATTCATTGGCTTCTGTGCGCTGGCAAAGGTCTCGAAAATGCACGTGGGAGCGGATCTGGAAAACAGACCGGGAGCGTCAGGGCAGACCCTCTCTTGCAGCCCCAGAGTGTTCCTCGTTCCCTGCAGTAATCCTCCCTACTCCTTCTCCTGTCCTATCCTCCCCTTTCCCCTTTTCCCCTTTCTCCTTTCCCCTTTCCTTTTCCCCCCAGGTGTACCAGCCATCCCTTGCCATCCTCCCAAAGACAAATCCCAAACGCCATTTGCCTTTTCCAAAAATTAAACCCTGTCCGTTATTTATGTTTTATAACCACAGATTTTAAAATTTAGCTCCTATGGCAAATGCAGCTAATCCCATTAAAACTCCCACTTTTAAAACTTGCTGCCAGTGTCCAAACTGATCGTTCCATTTCCATAATTAGGTTCTGCTGCCCAAAATCCTCAGCAGCTTCTGAGGAACACCTTTGGCTCCCAGACCAGCTCTTGTTCAGTGTCCGTTTATTCTTGTTTAATTTGCAACTGGCAGATGGGATCATCCCTGTATTGCCAAGGAGATGAAATGCTTTGGAATCCTCCAGGTGAAACCTGTTGTGTAGCTCACGTTCTTTCTGTCTGGCATCCTCTCAGCTAGACATCAAAAATTGTGGCAGACAGAAAAGAGACAGCCTGTACATGTGTTCTTGCTGCCATCACTGACCTTGTCTTGTTCCATTTGACACATGGACTGAATAGCTTGCAAGTTCCATAAGCTCCCAGCAGTTGTGGACATAAATACCAACTGGGAATAGCTCTTTTCTGAAATAAAGAAGAAAAAAATATTAAAGAAAATGATTAGCTAATGAAAATTAATCAGCCAGGCTGTTTGGAGTAGACTCTCTGTTCACAGAAAAAGCAAACTGTCTCTATGTATCTCAGTGTCCACAGGACTGCTCTGGAGGGCTCCCTACAGGGACGCAAGTCACAAGACAGCAGTGAGTGGTAGCATCTGTCTCGTGTGACCTCAGCTCTCCTCCTTGCCCATCTGCCATTTACATTTTTCAAGAAGAAAAGAAGGAACAGAGAGGGAGTGGGAGCAGAGGGGGAGGGGGGCATACGCTGTGTTTTCAGAGGATTCACTTTTGATGTGGGTAGATGGTAAAAACATTAGTCCTTTAACATGTCCTTTTAAGGGATATTTCTAGAGGGAAAACAAGAAGTATGGCAAAGGGTTAAGAAGGAGAAACAATTCTTCTCCAGAATTTCTGAACAAGCCTTTTCTGACCACTCAGTTTTGAAGTGCTGGGAGGGCACTATCAGAGCTCTCCCGTGTGGAATTGTGCACGCTGCTTGCTTAGAGCCATTTCAGGGTATTCCCTGTGTCCCACACTCTGACAATTCTGTCACTTGGGTTCTGGGTGTGCAGCACTTATGGCCCCATCGACATTTCCCTCACCTGGGGGACCACAGAAGAACCCATCTGCTCCGTAGCTTGTTTCCACCATTCTCCGTGTCCTCGCTGCTTGTTCTCCCTGAGCAGCCTTCTGTCCTCTGCCCATGCCAAGGTCATCATAGCTAGCAAAGAGCAGATTATTGTTAATAATTATTGCTACTAACTGGAGATCATCTGGCTGTGAGTCACATTCACTGACAAGGGCCTGGTGCCACACACAGCAATAGGGAAGCCAAATCCATTGCAGGCATACAGACTTCAAACTCTGCAGGGTCCTGGTCGCTTTTAAGCGTAGGATATATATTATACTTCACATAGATATCTTGGAATATTGAATGTGTACCTTTACAGTCAACATCTCCCTCAACCCCCCCAAACCAAACCCAAATACCTTTTCTTCTTGGCATAGGGAGAAAGAGAAAAGGTCTTCTTGTAGCCCGTGTGGCTCTCCACATTCCTCCACACAACAAGCTTCCTGCCAATGTCAGTGTCTCGTGGCTCGAAACCCTGCTCAAGGTAAAGGGCTTTGTCACCGCTCACACTTCACTCAGCTGTCCTTAGGCCTCCTCTGAGACACAGAAACTGTATTACTGTGTCTTGGAGAGAGACACAAATTCAACTTCCCCTGGAACTACTGCATCCCAGACACGAGAGAAAAAATATGTCTCCTTTCCCTTTCCGGCAACAATGGCTACAATTATCTCTCCCTGATCTCCTAAGACTCTTCTTCTTTTCAAGTGTAATGGTCCCTTACAGAAATGGCACTAATTTTCCACTTCATGGACGAACTTTAGTGTAATCTTATTTTTTCAGGATTCCTCCATTAACTGGAGGCAGGGATGACTTTAGGGAGTGTGGGATTCTGCATGGAAAACAGGACTCTGTGTGTAGTGCTCAGAACAGGGAAGGCTCTGTGTTTCAAGAGCCTCGTGCACAGGCTGTAGGAAGCAAAGCCAGATGCTCCATCCAATCTCTGCCCAGCCTGGGGGTGACCCCAGCCTTCCAGCTGTGGAAGGGGAGCAAAGGGAGCAATCCCAGTTTGTGCTGGCAGTGTCTCCACACCGAGTGAGGGCACTGGTGGGAGTGCAGAGCACAGCTGAGGGATGGGCTGGTGGCTGCCACTGGCAGGGGCTGTGCTCTCCCTGTGTGCCAGAGGGGCAGCTGTGCGGTACTGACACATTCTGCTCGTCCTGGAGGGATGATATCCCGGCTTGGCCGTGGATTTTCCTTATGTCCCTGTCGATGTATCAGCTGCAGGGACTTACCATTAAGGGCTCTGAGAAGTCAGGCAGGTTCCCGACGAGCAGCCCAGCGATGGTGCAGAGCACGGCTGTGACTGAGCACAGCCCCAGCACGGCCAGCGGCCACTCTGCCACCAGCTGGGAGTAACTGCAACCAACAGGAGCACAGAACACGAGCTGTTAAAGACCTCTCTGGGCACCCAACCTGCTGTCCCACCAACGAGGTGTTAGGAACAGGAAGGAAAAAATCAGGGTTTCTGCTTCAAGCAGTCATTTATTGCGAGGCTTGGAGGCTCTAGTACAGCTGTTAATGAACATATTACACCTCTAACTGGATGTTTGCAGGCCACTCTAATTAACTCGGGTAATTACATTTTGCCTCGCTGCATTTTCCTGCTTTTTCAATCCAAAATAATAAAAACCAGGCTTTTGTGTCCTAGGGCAAAATGAAGCTTTAACTTCAAAGATTGCATTTAAAAAGAGCTTCTTCCTTTTTTCCCCCCGTTGTGCAATGTCAGCTGGTGGCTGCAACAGTTTGGGCTGCAGATTTCCAGCCTGGGGACCCTGAGAAGTCTTTGGGCTATTCTGAAGAGTCCCCTGAAGGCAAATAACCCAAGCAAGTCCATTGTCATTGGTCTACATTTGTATATTTAGACATTGGTCTAAATTCATACATATTCAGTACAATATATATAATTTTAATGACATTCATACATTTTAAATGACATTCCTATGCCATCAAAACTCTTCCAGAGAAGCAGCTTCCTCTGGTCAAACTATTTTTCCAGTTGCTTTTATTCTGAAAGAGCTGGGGTAAAATTTTCAGTCCAAGCTCTATTTTTATTTTGGTACAAATTGTCTCCCATAGAGGGTGATCTATGGAGGTTACTCTCCCACAGTTTTTTTACCAGTGCAGGTTTTACTGCATCAAGATTTTTGTCTTCCTCAAAAATATGTGTTGAGATGTAAGATAGCAGGATGGGTTCCTGCTCTGGTTTGGCAGGTTCTAGGCAGTCCTGTGTTCTGATGTATTTCTGAAATATAAGGAATTCTTTGTTGATAAATAGTTGACAAATATTTGGGTTTCAGGTATTGAAATTCACAAATATTTGTGAATGGAAGTGAAATATTTATGAACATTATTTGAGGTGGAATGTTCCTGTTTGCCTGCTCTTTTGCTCCTCTTGCCTCTGACTCCACTGCAGCTATTTCAGCATTAGAAATCATCACAAGCACTTCAAACACCTTTTCTCATGACTTTTGATTTTTGTATTTTTTTCAGTTTATCAAATTTGTTTTCATAGATGAAGTCTTTGCCGTTGAAAATGAACAAAAATTGCCCTTTATGCATTAGAGTACCTAATTTCTGAAGGCTGTTTTGAGTGCTTCGATGTCACATTAACAGAAGAAAAGGAGAAAGAAAGAAAAGGAATCAGCTCCAGCGTCTGATGATGGAAGATACTTATCCAAATCTTCCAAACCAAAATCAGCTTTTAAACAGAAGTAGAAAGCAATTAAATTGTTTTAATTTTGAGAAATGTATTTAAAATCCTCTGTCTTTCGAAAAGATGAATTTAGTTCATGGGTGGGCTCTCCTCCTTATCGCTCATCTGATAGGACAAGCTGGATTAATCATGTATAAATATACATACATGCATATATATATACACACACATATACATACACACACATATATATAGGATTATTATATCTATATATCTACAAAGCTACTGTATGGGTTAGAGCCAGGCACCTGCCCAAGAACAACTACCGAGACAGCGTTGCTGTTCATTAATTCAGGTTAAATTGATCTCAGGAGCAAATGGAGATTTTCCCAAGGAGTGGGAAGCCCCAGGAGCACTGATCTCCCCTCTGGAGCTGGGCCTGGCAGGATGTCACCCACAGTAACACTCTGCTTCTGATAGCAGGGTAGGAGAGCACTGATCACACGGGGTAGAAGGGCAGGAAGCTTTTGCTGTCAAACATACCTTTTTGGCATCCTGAAAGCTTTGTCATGTCTGCAGACAGAAAAAATAAGATGTGTTCATTTATTATAGTGCTGCACTGATCTGAGCAGGTTAACCCTTGCAGGGCTGTAAGCACCAAGCTGAGCCAGTGCTGACACAGGCCTGGCACTGTGTGAATTAGTGTAATGAATAACAGAGCCTTTGTCTCTCCCATTTAATCTAAAAGGGTGGGAAGCCATGTAGTCTCCTCATTTTGCCCCTCTAAGAAAACCCCACAGAGTGTATTGGACATCAGCAATGCAGTCCCATAGAAATCTCCATGCAGCTCTTATCCATGAAAATCTGTCTGGTTTAAGTGCCTTCCTGCTGAATTCTTAAATTGTTTCTTGACAAAAGCAAACCTCTTTATTAAATCTCATGAGTTGGGCTGGCAATGCTTATAGATAGCTTTTAAATCCTGTTCAGCTCAGCGAGGATTTTCCCCAAAGGTGGCTCTCATTTGTTTCCCAGGCCCCTCCAAAGACAGTATTTTTCCAGGAGCAGAAGGCCAGTGGAGCTGCTAAAATTATTTTACCAGGATTTTATTCACACAGGAGCATTTGTCACTCCTACTTGTAGGGCTCTGAGGAAAGAAAGAAAGAAGCCTTCCCCAGAGGATCCAAGGTTTTTTAATGAATCCCTGAGGACAAGCTTTCCACTGGCATTCTGACAGAAAAGCTACACCTCAGTGGGTCACATATCTGCAGGACCTTTTGTTCTGCTCTCTGACTCCACTGAAATGTCCCCTTGAAACATTCCCTGGCCTGAAATGGCTTTGGGCTGAACACAGCTTCCAGAGAACTGCTCCCACCTCTCTCCGTAGCTGTGCCAAGCTTCCCACAGCCAGTGCTCCCTTCTCCTCTCACCCTCCTCCTACGCTCCCACTTACACTGGGAGAAGGTGTTGCTGCACTCCGGCATCTTCATGGGACAGATGACCCTGCTCCATCCCAGCAGCCAACTGGTGACCTTGAGGCAACTCCTCCTTCCTGGCCTTGGTATGAGTGGGAGAAATGGAAAAGCAGCGGAGCACTGTGGCACAGTCACTCTCAGTGACTTGTGTAATAAGTGTACTGTGTTTCCCTCATCACACTAATGCTCTGTAGACTCAGGAGAGAGAGAGAGGAGCGAACTAAAATCCCCCCCAGATTATCAAAGCGAGGTCTCTTCCCGGCAGCGTGCTGCCCATCCTGTGCTAATTCCCTCACAATAGCTCCTCAAGCAGATTTGCTTGGATTAAAAACCCCATTCTGGCATTATTATGTTATCACTTTTCTGACTGCTGGTGCTGCACATGCTGCCAGGGATTTGCAATCCAGCTGTGTTTCCTACTTAAATAACCTGTTATGGAGGACGTGGTTGGCAATTTTGTTGATAGCCTGTGAGCAAAAACGGATCCAGGAAAAGGATCCAGGCTCCGACTGTAGTTGCTCTACACTGCAAACAAGCAAATTAAATCCTCTGTTAATGGCTGGAAAATGAGACTGTAAAGGGCTTTTGTGCCTAAGCCTGCAGTGCTGTATACAGGCAAGGAAGGAATCCTGTGCCATCTTTTATCAGGATTCAGTGGCTACGGCTGCGGCAGCAAAGGGCTCATGGTCTCTAGTGCCAAGAGTGGACTCCAGGAGGGACATGGGAAGGATGGTGCTGGCTGGGAGGAGCAGAGGGTCCAGCTCAGGCTGTTGTCCCAGCTCTGCATACAAATGAGGTTTGCCCAATTCTGTCACGGACAACACCCTTGGTGATTCCCAGCCTGGAAAACCAGCTGATCTTCTCCCTTTTGTATCTCTCACTGCTCAGCTGTAGCCAGTGCTTACCCTCGGTGGCTGCTCCCTTCCAGCACAGGCAGAAGCTTCCGCAGGGGCAGGAAAAGAAATGAACTCTGCTCCTATCACTCTGTCAAGATAAAGGATTGGCAACTGGGTGGCTTGGAGTGTGACGGGAGAAAATACAAAGGCCACAGAAGATGGACATAATCACAGCTGTGTGACCTGGAAGCAGCCGAGTGACCTTGGCTTTAGCCAGCGAGTCCCTTGAGAAGGAAATCCCTGCTGTCCCTGCTGTGGAAATGGCAGCTCTGTGTACACCCACTACAGAGGCGGAGAGCAGACTGGATCCCTCTGTGCCTTTTGGGGCAGCTGCTGCCCCCAGCTGAAGAGCAAACCCATGTTTGGTGCCTCCTCACTCAGACCCTGCTCATCCCTCCCGCTTCCCACCTCCTAGTCTGAGAGGTGCTTTTGGAGCCTCTCTCCATGTGCCTCTTACCTGACTGTGACCACGTGATGCTGCACCGGCCGCCGCTGCCCGGGGGACCACTGTTTCCAGGGCGTTTCTGAGGCCTCGTGGTGGGAATCTGGCACAGGCTCCCCGCTGGAAAGGTGGGAGCACAGCACGGGCCTCTCGTCGTGCCCAGGGAGCGAGGGCAGGCCGTAGCTGCCCTGGGGTTCCTCCTGGCTGCAGGGGTGGTACAGGTGGTGCTGCTGCAAGTCCTGGGAGCTCGATGGCACCTGGCCGTTGGACTGGGTGGAGACTGGCCCGAGCGTGTGGCTGGAGGAGGGCAGGTTGTCCTCTCCCAGCCTGGGGGATGCGGGGACGGGGCAGTGATGGACTGGGCAGATTCTTTCCCAGGAAGTGCCACTGTAGCTGAGCTCAGCGTTCCCGATCTCTGGCATGGCAAGGCAGGTCTGGCAAGGTCCTGTATTTTGTTTTTCTCTGTGAGAGAAATGAAGGGAAGGTAAAAGAGCGGGAGGCTGAAAGGCTGCACTGGGGAGTCGCATCCTGAGAGCTGGAGACTCTCACAGCCCTCCCACGGAACACAAATGTCAAACCTCACCCACTGTGTGCTGTACTGAGCCAGCCTCAGGGCTGAGCTGCATTATGCTTTTTATAAAGACATCCGTGACTAACTCAGGGATCCCAGGTGATGGAGAATCCTGGAATCCATCCCATCTTTGTGTGTGTTGCTCCAAAAGTTTGGGACATTGGGTAATACCCCCAAACAATTCTCCAAGACATTTCACTGTGGAGGGGGCAGAACATGCTGACTGGTGATAATGGCAGGGTCCTAACTCAGGACCGTGGAGGGATTACAGAGCCCTGGGGACACAAACCAAAGGAATCTGCATGTGAAGAAGCCACTCAATTATCTGTGCTTCCTGGGAGGATTAATTAGTGTGATTGCTCTGCAGAAGGACTGGCGCTGCTCCACGTCGGGACAGCAGGAGAGTGAGTCATCCCTGGCACTGACACAGCCCAGCAGTGAACCCAGTGCATGTGACTGTAATAGGGGCTTCAGCCTCCAGCCTGGCACATTCCCTAATGCCTCCCATGTCCTGCAGGCTCCACTGAGCTCTTCAGGAACATTTTGTACACATATGTCCCAAGGGTGACAGCAACTGAATTTATGGGTCTTGTCTTGTAGGAAGGGGATGGACTGGGATCTCTAAAGATCTTTTGAAACTTGACTTTCCTCAGGATACTCAGTTTACTGAGACAAAACATTTGGAGGCTCCAGTTCCCAAGTAATGAGGTGTCTGCAAGATATGCTTTCTTTTCTCCAAGGAATTTAAAACATTATTTCATTCTTATAGTTCTTGATTTATGGAGCCTGAGAGGTTTTGCTTAGAGAAAGTTTGACTAATACTTTGAAGGACTGTTTAATCTGTGTGACCCCAAAAATCCTTCACACACCGTAAACTGAGGTCCCTCTGCCTCCCCTCCCAGATGCCTCAGGAATTGCTGTCTCAACGGATGCAAACACCAACAGTCCTGGTCCTTGTTCAGAGCACGTGCCATGGTCTCTACAGCTGAATTATGTGTCTCACTGCAGTGTCTGGCCTTGAGGATTAAATAGGATGAACAGTTCGGGCCAGCCAGAACCACAGAGTGTCTCAAGTCATCAAAGAATTATGAGGGCTGGAGCAGGACTGCAGTGAGATGAACTTTAGCCTGAGGCACCTGATGTGATGTGGGAAAAAAAGAAGGTAAAAAGTTGGGGAAGGAATGTTTTGTAAAACTTGCAGAGTGCCTCTCGTTTCTTTTTCACACAGCCATGGAAAAAGACAGAATTCTAGCAGTTACAGGTCTCTGGAATTGTACCCAACTTTAATGACAAAAGGATTTGAAGAATAGTATTAGCTCAGTATTGCTTGAAAATTCCTGTTTCTTCCTGAAAGCAGGACATATTGGCCTTGGCAGCCTGTGCTATGTACTTTGCAACATCAATTGAGTTTATCAACACTGATAATCTACATTTCATGATTGTACAAAAGGGGCTTATTTCATTAAAATCATTACAGCAGAGTAACGTTTGTGGTAGCAGTTACACCAGTGCTGGTGTAAAGACTCGTGGCACAGGCATCACACTCAGCTTTACTTGCAGCCTATACCAGGGCCAGTAGCAACAAAACCCCGAGGGATCAAGCGCCGTCCAATAGCAATTTTAGTTTCTAAGCCAGAAAGCAGCTGCAGCAGTTACAACACAGGTGGCACGTTCATGGGGCCTCCTTGCAATGACACTGACTTCAGAAGCCATGACTGATGTGCAAATGCAAAGTGGCTTGAAAGAAGTCAGCGTTTGTGCTGAAGCAGGTGCCAGAAAACCAACAGAGCTCAGTGAGATAAGGTTGAGATAAGTTTGTCCCAGCACTTGCAGTGCTCGGGTGCCTCTGCTCTGCAGCCCAGAGTGCTGGTAAGACTTAGGCTGGTTCAGCACAGCCAGAGGCAGGAGCTCCTGAACAGACTGTGCCAGTGATGTCCCAGTCACCCACAGAACTTGTCAATAACATCAACAATGGCCTTGAAGTCCTTGCTGTCCTGTCCCAGGTGGATTAGTGGCAGGATTACCTGGCCTTTCAAGTGTGTGATTGGTGTTAGAGCTCTGTGTAAAGGTGGTTTAGAGCAGAACTTGTCAGACATGAGATTACAAATGCAATGCCAGCAGAGCTGCTCAGGAGGTGTAACCTGAAGTCTTGTCTGGGGTTGTTACAGCCTCATCAGAGCCAGCCCTGCATGGGGAGGATTCAGGTGCAGCACAGGGCAGGAGCACTGCACACTGGCCAAGGGAAGGTTAGGGTTTGTGGTAGTCAACAAATAACATTACATCTTTTATTAGTCGTTGCCCTGCGCTACGAATTCTGGAGCCAACCTGATGGGGAGATGCTAAACACCACAAACTCCACAGCTCTGGGGAGCTGCAGGGGCAGAGGTGGTTTGGGAGAGCTGGCCTGGGGGGTTCCTCAAGCTACTCTCAAGCCTAAATTGTAAATCACCTCTTCTTCCCGGGTGCCCAGTGACTTGGTTGGGGTTTGTAGTTTTGTACTACAGGGAATTTTCATCAGAGAGTTGATGTTATGATAGTGTTACGCTTTGGCAAGGTCTAGACCTTTTCTCACTCCCTTTTTGATGCCTCTGAGTTACTCTTTACCTCGATCCTGTTGCGTTTCCTAACTTCTGTACACTTTAAATAGGTGATACTCCCCTACAGTGCATAATAATTCACAGAGACGCTGCTGCACTGACAGCTTGTGTTTTGGTGTTCTACACCTATACAATATTTCTGTTCTTTTTTTTCAAAGCAAAAGCAAAATTTCCTTTCCTTGAAACTTCTGGATCTGCACTGGAATCTGGGACTAAATTAGTCTGTCTGCCTTATCTGAGGGTGAATATGTAACACTGGACAGAACAAAAAGGCTTTCAAAGAATACACTTTGAAGGTGGTCAGGGAGAGGCACGGAGCTCATGCAATGAAAAATTCCTCCTCCAAAAGCACCTCAGCTACAAAACCTCCCAGTGGGGAAAGCAGATGCCAAAGTCTTGAATATCACAGACTGCCTCCAGGTTTTCTGCACAGACATTGGTAGCTTTGAGTCTAATATATCCCATGAAATCCCACTCTCCTTGTTTGCCATCTTTGCTGTGTCAAGTTCCGCTCTTCCCCCACGCCTTGTCTCTTAACTCAATCCCTGGCCTGCTCAGTGACTCCAGATTCTGGGATAACTTTGGCCACTTTGGATCATTCACTCGTGACTCCTCTTCATTATCTCCTTTTCAGACTAAACAATTAGGTCTGTCAATCACCCTCCAGATATGAATTCCCTTATGCTCAACCCTCTCCAATTCCATGACGATGTGACCTTGGTTATCCACAATCTCCAGGGAAACCTGGAGCTGGCAAATAATGATCGGTTGGGATAATCACTGCTGGCAGCTCTGCAGAGGTCGAGTCTCCACGTGCTGCTCTCCCAATTAGCCATAGTGCTGCTGAGCTTAACCTTTGGTCTGCTGAGCTCTGCACCAGACATGTGGGCTGGTCCTTCTTTGCCTCCAACCATGTCACTGTTACCTTTCCGGGCCCTCAGGACCCTGAACTGTGCTGGAGAAATGTTTCGGGGGGGGGATTCTGATATCTGTTTGCTGTCAGGCATGAGGAGGGGAGGGCAGAGCACCACACTGGACTCTGCTTGCCATGCTGGCACTGACAAAGACTTTTAACATTCATGGGCTGTGTCACATATTTGATGTCTTTGGATCTAAGGGGGCAGAAATGGTGTCTCAGCCACAGAAAAGCCTACAGAGGCAGCTGACAGCCTCTGTTTTCTTCTCCAGGCTCAGCTGGATGCAACCAGAGAGATGTTGGGAAAGGAGAGAATGAGGAGGTGGAGGGAAAGGTACACACTGGGGTTAACTGCTCCTGTTACCCACAGCAGTGAGTTGTGTTTCTCACGCTATTTGCTTCCCCGTCTCTTCCCCTGGGATGTCTAGACAGAACAATAATCCAATTTATGGGCCTGCCCGAGTCACTCTGAGTGCAGCAGTGCTTCTCTGAGCGAGTACCAGGGCACGTGGAGCCTACCTTGTGGGTTGAACCAGCAAAAGGACTGGAGCTTCTTCCCACAAGGATCCAGGCAAGGTAGGGCCAGGATTTCTAAGGAGCCAGCTTTCTGCCATTCCAGCTCTGCGGGGATGTGGAGCAGTGCTGGGATGCAGGGGCTGTGGCAGGAGCCAAGGGCTGAAGGCCATGACTCCCCCCCTGGCGTGGGGTCTCTCCCTCTTGCAGGGACTGGCATCCTTCTGCCCCACAGGACCTGGCTTCAGGCTTTGCCTGCCCACCTCAGCCCCTCAGCAGGAGGGTTTGCTGAAAACCTGCCATGTTGGCTGCCTGGTCCCCTCGGGATGGCTTCTCTCTGCAGCACACGGAACCGAGCTGGGGCAGAGGGAACTTTGCGGGGCAGGGAAATGGCAGCATCGGGTCGTCTTCCCTTTCCTAAGCCACTCCATTTTTTGGCACTCTCTGGACATGCTGTCCCTGAGCCACACAGCAGGAAAGCACATGAGGTTCTGAGAGAGAAATGGGCCAAAGATACTCAGCCTTTTGCAGGAACAGTTCCTTTCTCGGACTGCTAATTCCACCCCCGTCCCCAAGCCCATTTCTATAAGCACTGCTTTTTTTTTTAATAGATCATCTCCTCCTTTGCATACTAAGGAGAGGATCAGGAAAGCAGCACTTTGCATATGAAAGATGGGAAACACCTACCTAGTGAATGGAGCTGTCTGATGCCTGAGTCAAACTACAACTTCTCCTGCTGACAGAGGAATCTCAAGGGGGCATACAAACAAGGAGAGAAAGGGCAGGAGTCTGTACCTTGCCTAGAGCAAGAGCCTTTTTCCCCAGGAACCTTTGCTTAATTAGACATTAAGAATTACAAAATTTCATTCATCAAAAAAAAATCTAGTTTTATTTTTTCCCTTTTTTTCTTACTCTAGCAAGGTTTTGTTTGCATGTCAACTGTACAAGTTTTCCTAAATGAAAAAGAAATATAAATTCTTTCTGAATAAAACCCGTGTGCTATAGGTCAGCTTCCATCTAGACTAATGGCTTTTTCCTGGAGAGCTGTAAATGACTTTTTAAGAATGGGCTTTTATAATGGAATTTAAATTTCCCTTTGAACGTACCACCAGCAAAACAGCAGTGGAGCTCTCGAGAAAGAAAGAGCTTTTTCGCTTGTGTTTTCTGAGGAGATAAGAGTGCCCTTTCCCAGGGATTAGGGAAGGGTTCATTGCGTTTCACTGTCACCTCGTTATCCAGCTCCCTGTCTCGCTGACAGAGACAGGCACTCCTGAGCAATCCGTCTCCTCCTTCGGCTGCGGCAAATCCTTGTGCACTGAGCAATTCCTGGGGAGTTTGTTTGGCTTTCTCAGTCTAGCAGCAGGATCATGTGTATCCTTGAGAAGACCTACAGTCTTTTTGTTAATGAGACTCCTGAGTATGTTAAATCATCATGAAAAATTAATGAGACTGCAAAACTCCACTTCCCACGTAGTCTGCCAGGAAAAGTTTAGTTTTATAATCCTTTCCATTGACTCGTGTGAACTGCCTTACCTTTACCCCAGGCAGCTTCTGCTGCTGTGGGTACAGGTGTGTGTGCTGGGATAGAGCCAGGCACGGAGGGCTCGCGGTCCCCACCCAGCCTTCAGTGCCAGAACAGCTCTGGCTGCATGGGAAAAATCACGTTTTGAAGAAAAAAGGAGTGAAATGAAAAGGGAAAGGAAAAGAAAGCCCCACCTTGCTGTCCCAGTCTGAAAGAGGCCAGGAGGAAGGTGGTGTTTTCTGCCATCTGTGTTTTTCTGGTGATGAGTTGAGCATTGATGATGAAGAGCCTTGGCTAGGGCAGAGGGTGGGGACTAGAGAGCACACCCTGTGTGAGCAGCAGGGTGAAATTGCGGCTGCCAACCTGGCTGCGGGCACCAGGTCAGGGAGCATATGGCACAGGGCTGTGGGGCTTTATGGGGGAGATCTTTGGAGTGGAAACCCATGTTTGCCCACAGTGCAGTGAGGCTCTGTCTGAGACACGCTGTACTTCCCAACAATAGCTCTCCCGTTGCTGCAGAAGGGAGGGGAGGGCTCACCATGTTGCAGGATAGAAACGTGCCCGGGAGGCCAAGCCGGGAAGCCCCGCCGGCGGGGTTGGCTTCTCATGGTGTTCCTGGCCCCGGGCAGGAGCAACAAGGGCCCCGGTTGGGCAGCGCACACCGCCAGAGCCCGGACCGCGGGCGGGCAGCTGGGCGGGCAGCGAGGGGCTCTCCCTGCGGGACACGCCTCGGTGGGGCTGGGGATCCCCGGACCCAGGAAAACCCCGCTGGCACCGACCACCTCCCACCCACAGAGCCGGCGGTGGCGGCAGGTCTCACCCGCCGGGGCACCGGCTCCGCGCCCCCGTCCCGGCCCCGCAGCTCCTACCTGGGCGAGGCGGGGCCGCGGCCGCGGCGCGTCCCCTCGGGCCGCGGCTCCCGGGGCGGTGTGGCGGGCGCGGCCTCCATGGCCGGCGGCGGCGGGCGCTGTCCGTGCCCGCGGTGCTGAACGCTCCGGAGCGGCGGCCGCAGCGCCCCGGCGCGTCCCAGCTCGGCTCTGCCCGGCGCGGCTGTCCCCGGCGGTGCTCTGCCCGGCTCGACTGTGCCCGGCTCGGCTCTGCCTGGCGCGCCTTTACCCGGCGCAGCTCTGCCCGGCGGGGCTCTGCCCGACGCGGTTCTGCCCGGCTCGGCTCTGCCCGGCTCGGCTCTGCCCGACTCGGCTCTGCCCGGCTCGGCGCGGCGCTTGCGCGGCCACGGCCGCGGAGGCGGGGCGGGCGCGGGGGCGCTGCCGCCGGCACAGGGAGCGCGGTGCGGCTGCGGGGGGAGCCGTGAGCCCCGGGGCCAGCCCGGCTGTCGGGGACGGGGCTGAGCGTGCGGGTCCGGGACGGGAGCTCAGGACACCAGGCATCCTTTGGGTGACTCATCCGCGCGGTTGTGCTCCTGCTTGGCCCGAGCTGGGACCACTCCCAGAAGTGCTCCTGGCCCTGTGTGGCAGGTGCAGGGAAGCGTTTTGAAGTGGTGGGTTTCAGCAGCATTGAATAAGTTAACGATTCGTTTAAATAGGTGGTAGTTTTGAAACAACTGAGTTGAAAGCACGGAGAGGTCAGGCACGTTCCCCTCCTTACAGGATCCTGTTGTCATTGTCTATCAATACCACGACGTTGCACTGAGTTGGGTGGTAGCCCCCTTGTGCATGGGGAGGACTTCCCACAGAGCTTGTGGAAGGTGGCTGCACCTTCCACAGCCACTCCCATGCCCATGACCAGGACATTACTGTGTAGGAAGGGCCTGGGGCTTTCTCATGACCGTGTGTCTGGCCATGGGAGTGGCAGTGACCCTCTCCTCTCTCTTCTCATCATCCTCTGTGTGTCTGTGGGGATGGCTGTGACCTTCTCCCTCCTCACGGCCATGCCTGTGGCCCTCACAGTGGCAGTGACCTTCTTTGTCATGTGGGTGGCATCATTTTGGTTCACACATACAGAACAGCTGAAGCAAAAAGAGAGAGTATTAGAGCGGAGAGTATCCTATAACTCCCACTAATCCTCTAGCTGCTTAGAATAAGCCCTTCCTGCCTTAATGACTTAAATGCCCAAGACAGTTTAAAGAACAAAAAGCTTTTCCTAATGCCAGAGTGGGTGACTCTTTCCCACCCAAGGCTGATGCCTCTCCAAACCCAGCAGGAGGGAGTTTTGAGGACAGGCTTTGGCAGCGCCGCTGTCCCAGCGGGGTGATCCCTGCTGGGCTGGGCCACAGGGGACCATCCTGCTGCTCTGAGCCTTAGCCACAGAAATGTCACTTGCCTGGTAGGATCAGATCCACTGCAAGGAGCAGCTCCAGAGCAGCTTGTATTATGTGGCCCAGCAGGAAAGACTGAAACCTGGTATCTGCTGAAAAGATAGGCTGGCATTAATGTGGTGACAAGGACATGGGTGATATTTCCTTTTCTTTCTTCCCGATGCTAAATAATAATTCCTGCAACAGTAATGATAATAATAAAGCCATGGGAGCTGCAGGGATGGTGGAAATCAGCTGGATTACAAACATCCCATGGTTTCTGACAGACAGGCACATCTTACAGCTTTAGTTTGGCTCAGCCTGACGTGTGAACTCCTTGTCTGGGAAGTGGGGGTGCTCACGCTTCCTCACTCCCACAGTTTGGCAGGTTTGCTCTGTACCGCTGCAAGGTATTCATTATTTTTAATTGCCCTTAGCCAGGGGCTACAGCTGGGCTCGTGCTCCCAGCTGGCCCACAGCCCTGCCCAAGGCAGTGGGGTGCCCGTGTCCCTCCCTGGGGCTGTTGCATGGCCAGGCCTGGAGCGCTTGACCAGTACCTCACCTTGGCTGTTCTTTGCTCTCCATTAGCATGGAGAGCTCTGGCTCTTTGCCATGGCAACCCATAGCCCAGACCTGCCAGCATCGGACAGGTCCGCCTGGTCCCTGGTGTCCCTCTGGAACGAGGGAAGGTGGAGGAGGGCGAGAGAGAGGGATAGAGAGAGAGATGATCCAAAAAAACCAGGAGGAAAGAGAAAAATAGCAAAAGAGAGAAGTATAGGGTCAGGAATATAAAAAAAGACAGACAGTAACGGGTGGAAAAGAGAAAAATGCTGGTGAGCAGAGAAAGGGGAGAAGAGGAAGGGAGACGGAACAGGTGAAGGGCACACGGGTGCACTGGAGGTGGTGCAAGAGGTGGCTGAGGGCTGAGGCAGGTTTAGGAAGCTGCTGTGCTGCAAAAGCCCCTTATTGCTTCTCCCAGCTCTCCTGCTCACCACCCACTTGCATTTTTTCCACAAGCAAAATGCAAAACCCTGCTCTGCAGCATTCCCCTGCCTTGAGAGAAGCCTGAGTCAGAAGTGAACACGGCACTTCCCTTGCTGTGTGTGTGCAAAGTCCCCCCAGTTTGAGGTGCCTTCCTCTCCCACCACAGTCAGTAACAAGGCTCCAGGAATATAAGCTAATTTTAGGAGTACAATCTGGGCATATCCTTAAAGCAGTCAAAGGAAGCAGAGTAAGGATTTAATTTCATGGGCTGGCAGACGTGACCAAGAGCAGTTCCCAATGGATTTGCTTTGCACTGGTCACAGTTCAGCGTGGCTCATTTCACGGTGCCCTATCTTACCACGGTACTTTGAGCACAATTTGCTTTCCTTCCCCGTAACTCAGCATTTCCCTGAGCAGAATTTGCCTCTGTTCAGGATGTCCTGGCTCTGGTTACACAGCTCAGCATTTCCCACCCCGTGGTGTCTGGCTCACGTAGGGCAGGGCAGGGCAAGCGCTGGAGCGGGGCAGCCCTGGGCTTGCACTGCTGGGCAGTCTCTTGCTAGGGCTGACACTTGCCATCGGCTCTTTGGGCTTGGATCAGTTCACCTCCACTGCCACTGTCACAAGACAGTGCCCTCACAGCTCCAACTGGACCTTCACCTGGACCTGCTGCCTGGGCTCACGCCCACCTGCGGCGGTGCTGGGAGGGAGTGGCCATGGTGGCCCAACGCCGGGAATCCGGGAGTCCCTTTCTTCCAAACCTGCTGGGCTCTTGCCCTGCAGTGCAGCAGCAGAGGATCTGTCCCCAGTGTGTTGACAACTCAAATATTGCCACTCTCTGACCTCTCTGTGCTGGCCCACTTTGAGACTGGTGAGCAGATCTCAGTACTGTTCTAGGGGAGGCAAGATTTCATCCCCTTCCAAAAATCCAAAATGCCAAACAAGAGTGAGCAGGAAGGACAAGCAAATGGGGCTCTCAAACTGTTTTAGGAACATAAATGCTGTCCACAAGACAATACCTTCAAGCTGAGACCATCCTTCATCCAGAGGAATGTTTTCTTCCAGAGCACCTGGCAAACCACAATGGGTGAGTCAGCAGGATGGAGTCAGAGAGCTCCAGATCAGTCTCTGGATGGGGATCCATCCCTGCCTCTGCTGCTGCAGGCAGTGCTACCCTGCATCTCACACTCAAAGCAGACAACTTGCAGTGGTGGCACCACCATGACGTTTTGGACAGTGTAAAATCACCCATGCCATGATTTTCATGGGCACCCAAGCCCTCGGAGTCACCGTGGCCAGGGCAAGGCTGGGGCTCACTGCGCAGCTGCCTCGGATTGCAGCAGCCTGCTGGTTTCCAGGCACTGTGCAATGGCTCGTGGCTCTGCAGCCAGCTCTGAACCCTGAGCTGTCACTGCTCACTGGAGCAGGGAAATAGCCGGGGTATTTCTGCTGCTCGAAGCCAGCGATGGCGTGCCAGGCACCTCCCGCCCTGGAAGGTGTCCATGGGGACAGCAGCAGTCCTGGCTGCTCCTGCTGCACAAACCTCCTGTCGTCTCGGCTGGGAAATTGCTTCTTAGCTGGAGAACAGCTCCATGGCTGGTGCTGTGTTGGCAAACTGAGCCCCAGTCACCTTCACTGGGCAGAGCTTATTTGACAGGTGCCCACCTTCTGCAACCTCTGGAGGGGTTAATTTAGAGATACAAAGTGCTTTAGTCGTGGTTTGAATGCCAGGATGGTATTGGAGAAGCTGTCACCTTCCAAAATTGGTGCAGTTGTCTGTCTCCACCGGTATGCACCAGAATAAGGCACGAGGCTGAAAGGGACTCGTGAATCGGGTTCCCGGGGCAGTTTTGATAGCCAGTCATTGTTTCTGCTCAGGGTGTGTGCTAGAGCACAGCCCACACGCTGCACAGGACAAAGAGGTCCAGGCAAGACCCTTCTCTCCTTCTCAGGATTCTGTGAGGCTCCTGCAGCACTGCAAACCTCTGAGTAGCTGCTGACACAACACCATGGGCTGGGAAGGTTCCAAGCCCATGGCAGTTGTGTTTTTGGGCACCAGTACATTGCAAACTGAAGCCAGTAGGAGATGTGCTGAGTTTGCTGTGTGTTTGAAGGGGCAGGAGGCCCATAGAGACCCAATTCAGCTTTGCTTGGCAGGGAGAGTCTCACTGTAGCTCCATTGTCCCATTTTCCATGTTGCTGTGTGCTGGGAGCGCAGCCACATTGGCTCTGGAGCAGCCCATATGTTCACACCATTTCCCAGCGTGACTGACAGCGAGCCAGCGAGCTCCGAGCAGCCTGAGATACCCCAGACTAATTCACGCCTTGCACGCAAATATTCTTCAAAGCAGAATCTGGGACATATATTCCCAGCCTGTGGAAAGCCAGAGAAGACACTGGCATATGTGACACACCTTGACTGGCTGTGCCTGTTACAGTACCTTCACAGCTTCAGCAAGGCTGGAAACTCACAGCTGACTTTTAGTGGAACTGGGGATGTTGCAACCAGCCTGCCCAGAGTGGTCCTGCCAGGCTTTGGCTGGATACTCATATGAAACACTGCAGACCCAGCCATCACAGGCTCCCACAGTTCACATGAGACCCCATTTCAAGGTTAATTCTGCAAAATACACGATGCCCAAGTGTCTCCCAGCACACTAAAGCCTAGCACTGAAATGCTGTGTCTATGGGGCATAGGGGAGGAGATCTGACCATGATAATACATTGAATGGGGCAAACACCCTCTTTTTAAACCCTACAAATAAATAAAAGTGTGGGACCACTTATCTGGAAGGGACTGAGCCTTCAGGAAAGCCCTGGCATGGTCACACTAGTCCCTCTCTGTACAGGTAAATTGTTGCTGACAAGGGAATGCTGGAGGTCAGGGAGTGTCAGGCACCCAGGTTTCATCCCAGAAGGATGGACCGTTAATAAATGTGACGGGAGTACAGCAGGATGCTCTTTGCTGGTTGTACCTTGGGTCTCTGAACTGTGCAGTGACACAGCTGTGCACAAAAGGGGGTTTGGGCTGATGCTGAGGAGCCCGTGGGTGAGAGATGAGCACAGTCCTGCTCTCTGGGGGCCTGGATACTTTGGGCAACACAAACAGCTCCACAGCTCCCAGATTTCAGAATACTAATTTCTTTTAAACAGAAGATTTGCTGGCACAGGGCTTTTCATGTGAAAAAGTCTCTTTTGTTGAAGTGACATTTCCCCAGTGGGGAAAGAAAATCTTGTAAAACCCTCCAACTGCCTGGATTATTGTTAGATGGAGGTAGAGATGTCCTTGGAGACTTACATCCCCCACTTCACATACCATCTATGTCAGCAGACAGAAGTCTCTGCCTTCCTCCTTCAAAGGCAGCATGTGAGGCTTCCCACCGCACACGGCCCCGGCCCTCCCTCTCCCCCTGGAGGTCCCGGAGCTGTCCTGCTTCCTTAGCCCCATTCCTCCTGGGAGGTTACAAGTGCTGCCGGCTCCCAGGTTTCATCTGGCACTGTTGGAGCTGATCTGAGCTGTGTTATCAGCGCCTGGCAAACACAGTGGGGGTATCAGTTACCAGGAGACTCAGCCTCGCTGATCCCATTGTTCAGGAGGGGTGTTTTCCTGGGAGCCCCAGGGAGAACTTACCTGGCTGCCCTCCTGCCCAGCCCTGCTCTATCTGCTGTGCCAAGGCTTGCTTAAGGGGCTCCTGCCCTCTCCTTCCTCA
This sequence comes from Neopelma chrysocephalum, assembly GCF_003984885.1. Taxonomy (NCBI): domain Eukaryota; kingdom Metazoa; phylum Chordata; class Aves; order Passeriformes; family Pipridae; genus Neopelma; species Neopelma chrysocephalum. Next base: position 570,742 of record NW_020897771.1, on the reverse strand, counting down.
TGTGGGGTGTTAGGGCAGTGCCAACATTTAAGGACAAGAGAAAGCCTCAGCCTGTTTGAGTCAGTCCATGGCGAGGAAAAGAAAATTAGATGAAAGACCAGTGGTGCCAGCCAGGCAGATCTCACATGGAAAGAGCTTTTCATTTTACAGCCTTATTGTGTCCTTCTTTATCTTGGTGATCGAAGCTTTACTACAAGACTTTCAAAATAGGAATGTTACAGTCTTGTCTTCCTCTCTGCCAGGAGAAGCTCCTCCTGCCTGTGCAGAGTTGGCAGATCCTAAAAAGGATGGAGCCATCCCACCCTGGCGGTGCTGAGCTGCCAGCCACATTCCTGATTGTTTTAATTGCTCATCAGAGCTCAGCTCCTGTTAACCTTCCTCCCCTAAGCTTCTTAGTGCTGCTGGCACCAGCAACTCCCTGAGCCTGCTGAGCTTCCTGGACAGGACACAGGCAGCAGCTGATACCAGCCCAGCCCCAATCCATCTCTCTCCTGTCCCCGTGGCATCAGTGCCAGTGTGTTGGTGTCATCCAGGGGTGGCCCAGTTGGCATATTGGAGAGCATATTGGCTGCAATGCCCCATTTCAGGAGGATCAGAGCCACGGGGGGATGAAAAGCAGTTGTTTTGGCTGAAGAGCAGGTAGATGAGTGGAGTGGGGAGGTTCCATCTCTCTAATTGTTGGAATGTTTCTGCTTTTTTTTTTGGTTAGAAACTGAGCTTCAGAAATGCTTAAAGTATTTCAGCTGGTGCTTCCAGAAAAAGGTGTTTTTAAATGCTCGTTCCAAACTTTTCTCATCAAAACATTTAAATAACAACAGGGCAAAGGAAGGGTGTTATTTAATCAATTCCTTCTGAAGGTACTGAAGGAAATGCAGTATTCCAGGGAGAAAGAAAATGGAATTTTTCCTTTTTACGAACCCAATTCTAAACCCTGTGTTTCAGCCCACCCTAATCCCATGTGTTGGGGCTGCACAGTGCCCCCAGCCCTGAGCTTGGATGCACTGCAGGGACCAACTCAGAAGGGCCAAGAAAATACCCACATTCCTAATGGAGAGTCACCTGGCTCAGGAGCTCCCATGGAGACCTGGGGATGCCCAGGCAAAACAGAGAATGGGATAAGCACATATGATGGCTCCCCAGGTGTTTTGCAGGGGAATTTCAGTGTCTGATGCAATGTGTCCTGTTGGGAAACATCCCCAGAGTAATTGTGTGGGCTCCTCTTGGACCTCAGTGATATCAATGTGATATAAATTTATCCCAAGCTGAGCCTCCTCAGCTTGTGCAAGGGTTGAAATAAGGCCAAAGGCTCAAATTCTGATCGGAGCTGGGAGAAGGACCAGTTCTCCAGCCGGGCTTTAACCCACGCTCTTGAATCCTGATTTCCTGCCTGCTGCAGCAGGGATTATTTGCACTTTCAGTTTTCTGTTACTTGAGTGGAGCTCTCAGCAGCCAGGCACAGCCCAGCAAGTGTCTCCCTCCACCCAAGGACTAATTACTGTGGAACAGGGCCTTTAATATTTAATTACCACCTTGACTCCCCTGTTCATCTCCTCCCTTCCCAGGCGCCTCTGAGCCTCTCGCAGGCTGGCCCTTCCCCTTTGCCTGGGTTTGTGCTCCCAGGCAGCTCCGCACCCTGACCCTGGTGCAGGAAGAGCCGGATTCCCTGTGGAGCCCAGCCCGAATCCATGCAGCATCCGTGTGAGGTGGCGGCGCTGGAGCCCACGGAGAGCCCTTGGTGCAGTTCAGACCCTGGAGCCCAGGTTGGTCTCTGGAGCTTGCTTTGAGTTCTGCTGGCAAAGGGAAGTGAGATGGCTCATTAAGGCTTTAGTGGAGCTTGGTTGGGATGAGAGGCACCCAATTTGCCACTTCTTGCATCAGACTCCAAGTGGGTCACTGCCGCCCGCGTAGCCCCAAAGCAGACATGACTTTTGGAAGTTCACAAAGGGCACGTGACCGTGCCAAGAGTAAGTTGGCTCCTGGCATGCTCATTTGCAGCTTGGGAGCTACAAGTGACCGGCCACTGGGCTGTCCACGTCCTCCTAGATCTGGGCTGGAGCCATGGGCTGGAATGGGGAACCTCCCTGGGCCGCTGCTGATGACAGGGCAGACCAGTTGCTGTCTGCAGCTCTCCATCCTTTCCCCAAGGACTACATAAAAGATGAAAAAAACCTGCTGGACTGGCTGTCCCGGACACTTTCCACAGCCCAGCACCCTCCCAAGGCTGGGTCCTGTGCCCTACATCTGAAGGCTAAGTAGTAAACAGGGTCAACAAACTTGTATTGGCCCTGCTGTGCATGTCTGGAAGTGGGAAGAACTAAGAGGACTGATCCTTTTTCATTTGCTCAGCCTACGACCACTTCAGAGACCTTACATTGGAATGACAAGTTTTCAGGAGCAGAAAATACCAAGAGAACTGATGAGTTCATGAGTTATTCAAGGTGGCATTAAACATGGGCAGGCACAGCTCTCACCCACAGGGCTTGAGGCAGGAACCTACAGGCTGGGATGATGCACAGGGAGGGGGAAAAGAGGGGACAGACTTGTGCCTTACAGGAAGAGGGCTGCTCTGCACATCCCGAGCTGTTCCTGTGCTGTGCCATGGTTGGTATCCCTCTGGGAAGTACCAACAGGCAGCTATGATATACCCCACTGCTTTTGAGCAGGACCAAACTGCCATTGAATCCTTTAACTGTCTTTGGTAGTTTTCATTTTAATTGTGTATTGATCCATTTAAAAATTAATGTCTCAGCAGTCTTCTGATCGCCATGAGCCTCTCCAGCTAAAGGCCATTTACCATCCCTGGCTGGTCCCTCCTCCCAGTCTAGGGAATATGCTGACCTTTCTCCTGGCTGGAGGAAACACCTCCAGCGTTTTTATCCCGCAGTGCATCTGGCGAAGGACCAGAGCTGGGGAGGCAAGGGAAGGAGGGATGAATGGGTTAATTGTGGAGAAGTTTGCTCTGTGTTCGATAGGAAAGATGCCTCCGGGATGCTGGGAACTCTCCTTTGATATACAGCGCGTTCCCATCCCTCCCTCTATCCCAGGCCTGGAGGGGGATTGCCGAGCAGGTCTGTGAGTCCGTGCGCAGGAGCAGGACACTCTAACACTCTGACACTCGGCCCGGTGGCTTTACGGCAGTCCCGACAGCCGAGATAAGACCAGCCAGACTTCGGCTCCTCCAGTGGGCTCCTGGCAGCTGCTCCCGGCTCCTCCCGGCAGTTCCCGAGTGCCATCTGTCGACTCGTCAGGGGTCCTGCAAAAAATGGAGAGGAGCCAGGATGAAGCTGGGTGAAGTGCACTTGGGGAAAGTGGCAGCGTGGGACTGAGTGGCTCTGAAGGAGTTTCACGTAGTGCAAAAGGAAAAGGAGGGAGGGTTTGCCAGGAATGCTTCTCAGGGAAGGCAGGTTTGGGTTTTTTGAAGAATCAGTTTCTTGTCTTCAGCCTTTGTGTAAGACAGAGAGACAGAGAAGAAACAAGTCTTGCTGTTTAAACATGGGGCAAAACTTTCTGCCAGTGCTGAGCGCTGTCCTGGAGTGGGGAGAGGCCAGACTCCTGTGGGCATGGTTCTTTGTGCTGACACTGAAAGGGAGAGGCTGTGCTGCACAGTTAGAGAAAGGGACTATTTCACTGTCACGAGCACAAAATGCTTCCTTCATTGCTTCCTTCCTTTGCCCCAGAAAGATCTCCAGCAAACTTTGCCCCGAATGGGCAAGCTTTGCCCTCCAAGTAGGCAGCTGCGCCTAGGGACAGTGAGCCACGTCCCTGTGCAGCACAGCCACAGCAGGGCAATGCAGCAAAAACCCCTTTATATCCTCTTGATTCCTCCAGCTTCCAGGCTTTCCTGAAGGTGAGCTGCTGTCCACCCCAGGGACTGCTCCTTCAGGGGCTGCCCGTGGTCAGCAGGAGCTGGCACATCCCCTTTCCCTGAAGCAGAAACTGCAGAGCCACCCTGGGTGTGCCCCACGGCTTCTGTGCTGAGCAGCTTCAGAGGTGGTACCAGGAGCTCAGAGTCAGGCTATCCTGCCTGTGAAAGGTCTTTTGGGACTTTAAAGAATAAAGGGATGAACTGCAGGGGTGGTGAACAAGTCGCTGAGTGAGTACTGAGGCTGGTTTCTCCAGATATCCTCACTGTTGCACGAGGTTGCGGGGTACCCTCGCTGTCTGAGGGACTCTGTCAAACTGCTGCATGTGGGAAATGGTGCCACCAACAGCCTGAGAGAGCAGAACTGGTGTGCTGCAGCCACCAAGGTGGGGGGACCGTGTGAACAGGATTCAGTGAGTCCTGAGATAGGCACAATCTTGGGGTTGACACTGCACTTCAGAGCAAACCAGGGGTTTTGACAGTTTTTGACAAGCCCCCAAGCTGGGGACAGCTGTGGTGTTACTGCAGCCCTTCCTGGCCATGGCACCAGGAATAACCAAATGTGTGTGCATATACATAACCCCACAAATCTCAGCAGGGTTCTGCTTTCTCTGCTTTCTCCTGTGACAGTCCCAAGGGCACAAACACGTCCCCAAACCATCTTGTTTTGCCCTAGATGCTGCTCCCTTGGCTGGGCCCTTTTGCCCCCTGGGTTTCTGTGTCCGCCGTGTTCACTGAGGGTTCATCTTCTCACTGATCTCAGATGACGATGCAGAAGTAGATTCTTGTCATTTGTGCCACTCAGACATGGTAAAGGACAGCTGAGACATGTCAGCTCTTTGTGTTGAGGGGAGGAGCAGCCGACGCTGCCCTAAAGGGAACTGCAGCTCTCCAGGGACATCAGTAAAGGCAGAGGTATTTTAGGGATCTTCCTGCCTGCTCATGGACTGCTCATTGCTGGAAGAGCTTGGCCACCCTGCTGATCATGGCAGGGGCATAGGATGCCATGGCTGTGAGGTCTGGAGAAGCTCCTTGTGAGCACTTGGCTTAAGCCTTCACAACTTGGGCATGACACGGGCCCTCAGCCGCGGGGGTCCATGGGCAGCACAGCAGACCCTAGGGTGTTCCCCCTGCACTGTGCACAGAACCTGGCCTTGGAGTTTGGGATAATGGTATTGGCTTTAACCTGGACCAGCTGTTGGCAGCGTGTGCAGACTCCCCAAGGCCAGGAGCATGGCCACCACACTGACAGGATAATGGGCAAAGTATTCCCATGAACACTGACTTCCTGACTCAGCCCAGCAGCATCTCCCAGGGCTGACCTTGTCCCTGCCACCAGCCCAGAAAAAATGGGACATCACTCTACCCTCACAAGGGACTATGCCAAAGTCAAACCCAAGGCAGCCCTGTGTTCCCACGGCAAGGAAAAGCTCCTCATGACTCTGCACCTCCTGCACTGCTGTGTCCACCACAAACCTCCTGACAAGGACTTGGACTGTAGCAAAGCTCTTGTGTCTTTTTCTCAGTTTTCCACACACAGCAGTCTTCATTTCCTTCATCAAGCCTGAATCCAGAGGCACTGCCTTGGAAATGGTTTCAATTTTCTTTCATCATTTAAGTAGCTACTAATTAATGTGGGTCAGTCTGTCCCTCCAAGCGCTTGTACTAAGCCGTGCTTCCAGCTCCTTAGTGCCTTAGCCCTGATCTCCAACAGCCTGAGTCATGCACAGAGGAGGAACCAGACTCCAAGTTCTGCAAAGTCTTTTGCAGGTTTCCCTTGAACTACTCTGGGTTTTCAGCCAAACGTCTTGGATTTTGTGAGCAGATGACCTGCTGAAAGGTATTAGAGAGGACAAGTACCTGCAGTGGGCTTCCTGGGGTTGTTTAACATGTGAACATAGCAGGGCCCACATTCAGGTTGGGGTGTGCATCAGTCCTTGGGCGACAAGACCTTCCCTGCTGTGCTTTCATCTCCTGTTGGCCTCTCTCTCAATCTGGGTTCCTCAGGATTGAGGGAAAGGGCAGCCAGTGTGCGCTGAGGGAGGATGCAGCACAGGGCCAGGACAGACAGCTGAGGTCACTTGGTTTGTTCAGCCTGGAGGAGACTGAGGGCAGAGCTCATGGCTGTCTGCAGCTCCTCCCGAGGTTCAGTGGAGGGGCAGCACCAAACTCTGCTCTGGTGACCAGCATCAGGACCCCAGGGAATGGCTGGAGCTCTGCCAGGGCAGGGTTAGGTTGGATCTCAGGAAAAGGTTCTTCCCCCAGAGGGTGGTTGGGCACTGAACAGGCTCCCCAGGGCAGTGGTCACGGCCCCAAGGCTGCCACAGCTCAAGGAGCATTTGGACAACGCTCTCAGGCACAGGGTAGAATTGTTGGGGCTGAGCAGGGCCAGGAATGGGACTTGAGTGATCCTTGTGGGTCCCTTCCAACTCAGGACATTCTATGGTGAGACAAGGGTTCATGTGGTGACCCAAGTCCCAGCAGCTGAATGCTGTTCCCCCAAAGCCCCCCTGCTACTGGGACTCTTCTGGGGGTGATTTTGGCAGCTTTCAGACAGGGACTTAGGTTGTGTGCTTCCTGCATCGTGCCAGCTGGTGATGCCCACCCCACAGCACTCCTCTGCTCCCTCCTGAAGGACAGGCCCAGTTTAACAGCAGAGAAATCATTCCTGGAGAATACTGAATATAAACAGAAAAAGGCAAGTCTGAGCCCTGTTTTCCAGGGAAGGCTCGTGCACACACTGGCGCTCACAAGACGTGCAGGACCCCAGATATTTGCCACCCGCCAGGCGTGCAGCCAGCCATGCATAACAAACAACGACCCCGTGAATGGCCACGCAGCCAAGCCAAGCTGTTTGCCTGAGCCATCCCACATTGTTCACCCGGCTTTTCCCACTTTGAACAAGGGCTTGTGGCATCAGGAAGTTAAAAGGAGTCAGGAGGGGGGAAAAGGGGGAGTGTTTCTTTTAAAAAGAGAGTGAGATTGGAGAGGAGGACACAGGCACTCCAAACCCTGTCTGTGCTTGGTATATTAGGCAGCCAGTGCTCTTGGCTGTGAGCCCAGACGAGGCTTTTGTAATCAAAACATGATCTTGTATGCTGTGCAACCAGTGCTGAGAAAGGCCGTCTGATGGCTCTCCTCTTTTAGCTCTGCTCTGGAATCCGCCGGGCTGCGCCGATGTCCAACATGCACCGAGCTGTGAGTGCCGCCCGCGCGGGGCCTGGGAGGGGCGCGGGGCCGGGGTCCCTCACCCGAGGAGCCACGCAAGGACTCGCACACCCCGCAGGGTGGCCTTGCGGTGGCTGTCGCTTTCTTGTTGCCTTGCCTCGCCTGGCTGTCAGCAGGCAGGGGAGCAAACAGCCGTGCTGCACCACGGGGACGGTGCTGGGGGCGCATTTTGGGTGCTGGGCTTTGCGTCCCTCGCCGGGGCAGGGTGCGGTGGCCGGCTCAGGACAATGCACCTCCCGGGAGGTAGATAACAAACAGAAACGCAGTGCTGGATGGTGTCTATCCCAGCAAGAGTTTCAGCTGCAGCTGTCAAGGAAGAGGATATTTCTTAAAAAGAGCGGATGCATTTGCTTACGCAGGAGAGTGTTAGTAAGGGCCCTGCTCCTCTCTCCTTTCCCTCCCCCCCACCCCCTGCCTTGCTCGCTCTCCCAACCCTGCCGCCTCCAAGGCCTCGCTGCAGAGGCAGGCGATCGTGGAAGTGTGTGGGAAAGCACTGCACGCACAGACAGTGTGGAGCGGAGCGTCCCTCCAGCCCCCGAGGAGCTGCGTAGCCAGTGCGTGCCACTGGGGAGAGGGGCTGGGACACAACGGGGTGTCGTCATTCCATTGAAGCACGAAGCCGAGAGCTTTCCATTTGCTTCTTTTGTGACATTTTTATTTGCAATAGAATGAGGCCTCTCGTTCTGCAGCTCTGCCCTGCTGTTGAGGAGGCTTTGGGTTCAGCCGCTTGCTGATTCAAAGCCATCGCACGTTTGTGCTGCCAAAGCCATTTATAACTCAGCCGCGGTGACATACGGGCACCTTGGCTCCCCGGAAGAGCTTTACGCCGGGGAGGGCACGGTGGGGCCACTTTCCATCCTGAGCATCAGCCTGAGCACGGGCTGGGCCGGCGGGTTTGTTCCAGAAGCGGAGCAGAGGGCACGGCCCCTGCTCCCGGCCGGCCCCGGGCAGCAGCAGACGAGCAAATGCTGACTGGGCTGAAGTGGACAATGGGTGAGCCCCTGGAGCCCGGCGTGGGCTCCGCTCGGCGCTTCGGCCGCGGGGCCACCGCCCGGCCACAGCCCCAGCATTTGCTGAAACAGGTTGTGCAGAGAGAAACACCTTCATGGCCTCGCTAATAAAGGCCAGGAGAAGTGCTGAACACCAGCAAAACTTTCCTTCCAGTAACTTATTTCCAGCTGGAAGTGGAAAGACCCCCCTCCCCCTGACAGCAGCCCTGTTGCAGCATAGACAAAATGCTGACAAATGGGCAGAGGGAGAACAGCCTGACAGGCATTTTCCATCTTTTGCTTTGGAAAGAGAAGAGCACAAATACAGTCTTTGCAGGAATTTTTAAATTCTTCCCGATCTGGCAGCTCTGCCAGTCCTCCTTCAAAGGAATTTGAAGATGAAAGGGGTGTGTTTGAGGGCAGGCACCACTTTGATCCCACCCTCAGCAGCCAACACCCCAGCACTCAGCAAACAGCAAACCCGCCAATTTAGTGCTCCCAGAACAGCTTCTGTTCAGGTAAACACTGAATTCGGCTTTAATCAGCCTTGCAAAATGCCCATGGAAGTGTATCCACCCACACAGGCAATCTGCTCACCTGCTGTGTACCCAGTGATGAAGGGCAATGGAAAAGCCAGTCTTTCTCCCGCAGATTTTGACAAAACTCCATTGTTCAGCAGGAAAATGTGTGGAGGTGGTTTAAATGTCCCTGTTGTCCCACCTGGACAGGGATGTCCTGCAGAGATTCTCATCAGCATTAATTTTCATTAGACACTGTTGTCACTAGAATTGTAAAAACTCCCAATTGTGATCCCCTGAGGTAACCAAGGTGCTCTGAATGTCTGTGGAGGACATCTGAACCTGTGCCTGAGAACAGCCAAAGGGGAGGATCATTTACTGCATGCAGCTAAGCAGGGTGTTAACCCTGCAGCCTACTGACAGCCATCAAAGTGGGCCAGCAGCTTTTTGCTCAAACTACCTCACTGCTAAACAAAAACTGTAAGAAAAAAAGAGATCAGTTCTGTCAGGAAAAAGTCAGGGAGAAGTGGTGGGGAAGGATTCTTCCACTTCCCACCCTGTCCAGACAGAAGGAGCAGGTTTCATCCTGTTGCTGTGATGACTGAGGAGAACTTTGCTCCTTCTCTTTCCAGGATGCTGCTGTGGATGATGTTGTGTTAAGGAAGAAAGAGCAGAAAGATGTTGAACTCGATAAGAAAATCTTGGCCTTGCGGAAAAAGAACGAAGCGCTGATCCGAAGGTACCAGGTGAGTCCACAGGTCCTTCCCTTCCCCAGCTCTGACTTGGGGTCCTCAGCTGGCAGTGTAAAGATTGTCAGCACTATGAGCGTGACTGTTATACCAATACCATGTTTGCATTGGAAAGCTCTCGGAGCAGGTGGGCACAGCTCTGCCTTTGGCTACGGCTCCTGAGTTGCTTTGGAGAACAGACACTGATGCCTCAGTGCTGCAGCATCTCCTCTCCCCCTGCCGTCTTCTTCTGTGTGTCCCACAGCTGGGACACAAGTTGGGCCACTCCCTCTTAGAGAGGGAGGTGGGTCTGTTTAGCAGAACTCCTAAACAGGAAAACAAACAACATCCGTAGATATCCAGGGACAGACTGGTGGTAAGGTGAGATCTGTGTTTCAGGAAATAGAAGAGGACAAAAAGCGAGCAGAGCAGGAGGGAATGGCTGTTACCTCCAGGAGACCCAAGCAGGATGGACTCACTATTACCATCACCAAAGCTCACAACGTAAGTGCTGCTTCTCCTTCACGATGGACCAGCTCTCACTCCAGTCCTGCCACAGCAAAGGGACATTTCAGAGAGAGAGACTCCACAGCAAAGCCCTTTGAGGCACAGGACACAGCTCCTAAGCCCTGAAAAGGGTGGGGAAACTCTGCAGAGGTGTGTGCTCAGAGTGATTTTAGGTGCTGCACATACATTTCCAGCTGTGCCCAGGCACTTGTACCCATGCAGGCAGAGTTACCAGGCAGATGGATGGGTGTGTGAACAGGCCCTGGACAGGTCCCAGGTGTCAGCATCATTGCAAATCCGTAGGCAGAGCGTATCAGCGGTGTGTGTATCACTGGAGGCATCAGGAATGCCATAGGCTGAGGAAACTCATGGTCTCCTTAGGCTTTGGGAGTGAACAAAGCAGGTGGCCCTGGGCCAAAGGCTGCGAGTTCCAGGCTTCCATCCTAATTGAGCCAAATCTGTGTCTGACAAGCCCTGTCCACCCAGCCTGGCAGCGTGGGGCCTGGGAAGCCACCAGCCAGTTCTGCCTTCGCCCCTGGGCCAGCTCCTCTGCCAGGGCTCACATGGAGCCCACTGAGTCTGCTCAGCCTCCTTCCAGCACTCCTGGGTTCTTGGATCTGGACCAGTGCTCCCTTCCCACCCCGGCCTGGCCCTCGCCTCTCCCGGGGCGTGCTGCTGCTGCACACATTTTTCTCTCATACAGGACCTGAAAGATGCAATTACCCAGACTGAACACTATGGACAAGATAGCCCAGCCCTCCCGATGGTGAGCACCACCCTCAGCCATCCTCTTGGCTTCCAAGGCCACCTCCAGCAGGACTTAGGCTTTCCCGAGCTAACTCAGAGTGCGGCACAAAGAGCTGAGGATGACATTTGTTTCCCATAACTCTGGCATTTTAGTCTGAAATGTCAGATTTGTAAGTGCAAAGGACTTTTCAGCCCCGCTGTAATTGTGGGTTTTGCTGCTGAGTAGACAAGGAGCCCCTTGTTCTCCAGGAATGTCACGGCACCCTGCCGGGCACAGAGAACTTCCCTGGGGCAAGGTCTGCCTGTTCCACAGCCACCTCCCCGCTTGTGTGCAGGTGTGTTTGGGGAAGGGAATCGAATCCCTGAGCCAAGGGCCTGGATTTGCTAACAGAAGTGTTCGTTTTCCAGGACAAAAGGGTGGTGAGTGAGAAATGGGCAAGCCCCTGTCCTACGAGCCCTGGGTTTGGCATTGGCAGTGAGGAGGAGGAGGAGGAGGAAGCAGATCATATGTTCACATTCAGGATGGGGAAGAGGATGCAGCTGGCTGTTACCATGGACAACAAAGCAAAGGTGAGCAGGGAAGAGGATTCCACTTACACTGCGGCCTCTTGACTTACAAAGGGGCTTGTGTTCTGCCTCTCACTTGAGCTTTGTGCCCAGCATGTCACATCCAAAGGGACTAGTTCCCTTCCTGCTCCTTTTCTCTCATTTCTCAAACCTTCAGCACAGCCTCAGTTTTCATTTCGGGTTGCCACACGCTTCCCTCCCCATTTCTGATTCCCAGGGATCAGCCCCTGGGCCTTGCTAAGCCCCCTGGTGGCTCCCCACACCCACTCACGGGTAGCCAGGTCCCTGTCTGAGGGGTCAGTCACCTCATTGCCCTTCTGGGCCACTCTGGTGTTAAACTGTGTTGCTGTGATTGGAAAGGGGTTGGAAACAAGTGGGAGCTCAGACAGATTTAGCTGCATTATTCCCCAGCTATTCTCAGGGAGGCAGTGATGCTGGGTGGTAAAAGCAGCATCATTTCTCCCTGATACTGAATTCCAGAACATACTGAATGTAGAAGGAAAAACAGAGTGAGATGAGTGTCGCTTTCAGCTGCCAATGAGATGGGCAGGAAGTGTGACCCAGTATTTGCAGACTTAATTAAAAATTGTGTGAGAAGGCAAAAGTAATTGAAAACGCTACTTCATTTTTTAAATCCTGAAACATCCCCTCCTGGGCACTGCCCCATTCCTTGTGGAGCCTGTGCATCCAGATATAATGATTCTTGTGTCTGTCACAGCAGCACTGGGAAAAGGAAAGGGTGGCAGCAAGTGGTGCTCCCGTGGGTCCCCTTTTAGGCACAGTGACGTGTGGGTTTGTGGCACTGAGGTCCAATCCAAAGCCATTCCCCAGGATAAGGAAGAGAAGCCCCACCCTTCCTGCTGCCCCGCACATTGGGGCAGGAGTGCTGCAAACCTTGGCTGTCAGCAAAAGGCAGGAGCTGTTTTCTCCCTCTGAGGCAGCTTGGAAATGTTTTCCTGATTTTGTGCCTCGAATGCCTGTTCGTTTGTTTCCCAGTGACCTAGTTACCCTTTCTTTCCAGGGAGAAATAGGCCACAGTCACTGTGCCATTAGAAAGTCATTTTATGTTACCTTGAAGGAACTGAATCATTTGGGAAAAAATGCACCTTTCCGAATGATTTTTCAGGAGAAAGGGACAGAGGCCTCTCATTCCCTTTGTTCCAGACAGAGCACCAGGAGTGTGAACATCCCGTTCAAATGAAATGTCATTCCAGCACAGCCAAACCCTCTCCTGATGTGTGGGGGGAAATTCTGGTTTTTCTCAGAACAGAGGGTCCCTGAAACCTCCAGCTGTGACTGTAGTGTAGGGACCAGGCAGTCCCTGCCTCTGCTGCAGTGTCACAACCGCCTGTCACGTCGTGACACCCACTCGTCTGCCTATGGCAGATGCCAAACGAGTTGTGCTCCACCCTGAAATGATCAGCTTTTTCTGCCTCAGGAACAGACCTTGCCATCTCTAGGGCTGGCTCACAGATGTCAGAGCAGGAGCCTGCCTTGACCCCGACACAGAAATCAGCACGGACGGTGCTAAAATGGCACAGGACACCTCGGCAGCACATCCTCGCTTTGAACCCAACATATGGCTTCACTTAGTGCAGGAAAAGCAGAAATGGCAAAGGTCATCCTGAGGGCAGCAAAACTTGTTAGGAGCTGCAGCTGGAACCCAAAAGTAGAGCTGTACATCCTCAAGGGGATGTGTAACAAGGTTCCCACCATGTCCACACAGCTGGGACAGGCAGGACTATCGGCAGCATGGGGACCACTCCTCCTTTCCCCTGCATCCTCTGCTGAGCCGCCAAAATCACCCAGATGTGAAAGATGAATAAACCAGAGGCTGAGGCTCTGCTGCTGGAAATCCCGCAGTGCCTCCTCAGACATTTCTCATGTGTTAGGAGGCTCGATGACTGAGAAGCCATAAAAAAGGTTGTGCTGACAGAGGCTGTGCACAGCAAGGCTCCCTCCACGCCAACATCTGCACTCCTGGCAGAGCTGAGGGGAGATGAGGCTAATGTGAGCCTTCTTGGTATCATATGTCATGGCAGAGTCCTTGATTGCAAGTCTTCACTACAAATCAGAGGTCAGGGTGTGCTGTTTGTTTTTGAAACCAAGTTCGTAGCAACAAAGAGTTCCCAAGTTTCACTGAAGTTTCTTTGGAGATTTCGAGCTCCTTTAAAATCAAGATTCCAGAATACGTGGTGTCCCAAGGAGGAAAACAGGAAAATAGACCATCCTTTACAGAGGGAAGCTGCTGAGGTTCCTTCATCCCTGGTAAAGTTGAGCAGACTTCATACAGATGAAGAGAAAAGAAAAAGATCAGAGATAATGATGGAGATGACATAGTAAGTCTCTCATTTCCTTGTAAGGCAAAAATAAAAAGGCACATGATGGACCTGAAAGATGATACTTTTAAATGAGAAGAAGTATGTCTTTTTGCACAAATGATGTGCTCGTGTTGTGGAAGTGATTGTTGAGGGCATTGGCAGGGGCTCAGCCAGCAACAAAGATCATTAACAAAATAGGAACCATATGGAAATCCATGCAGGGAAGTCATGACGTTGATACGGACAGATGGAAATAATATCTGAGAGGGGGAACTGCCCTTGCTCAAGGAGTTTATATATCAGTTTCCTAAACTATTCCACTGCTGAATAAATCATTCCAGAAATATGAACACACAATGACTATGAAATGATAAATTATCGAGTGTTAATACACTTCAGGGGAGTAACTGCTTTGTGGGCAAGGTTGGGGAGAACTCCACTGTTCCCCTCTTCTTCCACCCTCTCGGCTTCTGCTCCGAGGTAGCCTCACATTTTATTGTGTGTGGGGTGGGGACAACTTCACATTTGTCTCAAAGACACAAATGCAAGCTGAAAATAAAACCATCCAGCAGTGTCCGTGCTGCAAGGTAAATCCCACCCTGCCTATGCTGTGCCCAGCTAAACACACCTCCGTAATGTAACATCCCAGATGCCTTCGAGTGGGGTGGCAGCTCTGTAAGCCAAGGGGACTGACTGCCCAGCTCATTTTCTGTTCTGCCAGCCCTGGATCCTTTGCAGCCTGGGATGGCCACTGTCCAAGGAAGGCTGTTGGAGGTGTCCCTAACTCATCCTGTCCCCTCCAGGGCAAGCGGATCGTCAGCGAGAAACGTGCCGAGAGCTTCCCCGGCCCGGGCCGGGTGCCGGAGCTGGGCGAGGAGGACACAGACCACTTGGTGGCTTTCCGGCGGGGCAGGAGGATGCAGATTGCCATCACCATGGATAACAAGGAAAAGGTACGTGGCTGTAATCGAGCCGTGGCATCCACTTGTTCTGCTGGCATGAGGAGGGCCCAGCCACAGGGGGCTGGGAGGGACTGTATGTTAAAAGTGTGGAGACACTGGATCCATAGAGAGATGCTGTTTTGGGAGGACTGATGAAATCACTACCAGATATGGGGCATGAATCTCACTTCCTCTCTCTTGCCAGCTTCTTTTTGGGACCACACAGCAGACTTGGACAGGAGCAGTGTCCTCCTGACTCACTGCACGACTTAAACCTTAACAGAGCTGGGCAATATCTGCTTCTGAACCCAAGTCCTGCTGTGCCTGGCCGTCACCTGCTGAGTGACGTTTGAAACATATCTTTGAAACGTGTTTCAAATACTTCTTTGCGAATACCTTCCTCTTTACACACACGGAGGCATGTGCTATTCTCCTCTTGGAGAGTTTTCACAGATAAGAAAGAATGCCTGCAGCAAACAGGGTCAGCAAAGACTGTGTAGGAAAATAACACTCGGAGTGGCTGCCAAACACACCCAGGAATGCTGGGAGACGTCTGCAGCCCCCTCTCCGGGGCAGTGCCAACCATCTGCTGCTGCTGCCCACACTCATCTTCAGCTTCTCCCCCCGCTTGGGGCTTACCTGGGCTCTGAGCGCTCCTTCCGTGTGGCTGCCAAGCAGCTTTTTGGATGCCATAAACCTCGTGTGAGCTGCCTCATAGAGCCACTGGTAATGCCCGAGGCCCACAGGACAGGCACTACCATTTCAGTCTGGGAATCACCAACACACTTGGACATGATGGGAGTGACTTGGCCATGCCTGTGCTGTCCCTGTCCTTGAGGCTGTCCAGTGTGCTTCTGTGATGTGCAGGACAAGTGTCTCCACTTCTGCTCTTGCTGGGCTTGTTAAAACACTTGTCTCTGTGGTCATCAAGGCTGGGGCTGTGCTAGGAGAGAGCAGCAGGAGCAGTGCCTGGATTTTGGCTGCAGATCCTGTGCTCTCCTTTAAGTGTATGGACAGCTCTGGAAAAGGTCACCTCCCATCTGGTTTCATTATGGAACGTGAAATGTGAGGCTGAGCGTCCACGTACAGGAGTTTGGCGATGCCTTGCTTGTTCTGGCCCCAAAGCACCTGATATTCAGAGTGTGCATGAGGGCACCAGCTGGTGAGTGGCAGAGGGTGGCACTGAAGCTCGGGCACTCTTCTGGCAGCCGTGGGCTGTGAGGGAAGCTGTGAGGTGCCAAGGGGGAGCCGGTGCTGATATCCTCAGGGAAAGGGATTATGCAGAGCTGTTTGGGGCCTCCATTGCCTTGGCTGAGCAAGAGAAGGATCTGTCAGGAGCACAGGAAGGCCACAGGGGCTTCATGTAACTCTAGTTATCCAACACTTCCAAGGAGCACAGCACATTTTGTGCTGGCACAGACAAAATGTCCCCTGCTTCTGCCACTGAGCTTTAGGCATAGCCACTCCAGCCTGTGGGAAGCTCCTGTTCCCTGGAAAGCAGTGTGCTTCCAGGGAACGTGCTGTCCCAGGCTGCACAGGAGGCAGGGAGCAGGCATTGGGCCTGCCACAGAGCCCGGCTCCCACGGCTGGGAAATGGAGGGGCAGGAAGGGTCTCTTAATGAGCTTATTTAAATTGGGCTTTCATGGGAGTATTTGTTGTTGATCCTTGGATTCCTCTTACAATTCAGAAAGAGCTATAAAAGTGTTTGAAGCTCTGATTTCCAATAGCTGTTACCAGCTGGATATGTTTCAGAGTCCAGCTGAGCTCAGGAGAATTCCTTGTTCCTGGTGATTTCCCTGAGCTGATCAGGCCCTGTTCCACCCCTGGTTAATGAGGATATCTTCCTATTGCCATGTTAATTGTGTCACCTCAGGCAACTGCTCCAGCAGCCAGGACAAAATCCAAATCCTTGCAATGAGACAAAAGGATGTGGCTGTAAGGGACTGAAATGCTGGATTTCATGTCACCTCTGCAAGCTGCTTCCTTCTGTCCACACTTGGGCAACCTTTTCCCGGGATCAGTGATAGAAGCAGATGGGGCCTGAAGTGACAGGTCACATTGGCATCTCACACATCGTGCCAGCCTGGGCTGGTGGAGTCTGGGGAGGTTTGGGCTGGTCCACCCTGTCCCTTCAGCTGATCCTAAGCTGTGTCAGGGATTAGCGTTTTAAACAAATACTTCTTCACTATCAGTGAGGGTCCTTGAAAACTGAGCCCAGGCAGGTCTGTCTCACATCTGTGCTGCAGAGGGATGTGTTCTCCAGGAGAGACTGGGAGCCTGCAGAGGCAACAACACCTAATGTACAAAGCCTGTGGGAATGACTGTAGCCTGCAGGGAATGACTGTGCCACAGGGGTGGTACACACGGAGCGTTTGCAGCAGCAGCAGGGTCAGGGAAAGAGGAGAAGACTAGGGAAGCCTGTAGTCATCCCTCCCCTCCTACACTCACCATCCTATAAATTAGAGTCCTCCTCTGCCAAGAACAGCATCATTCTCCTTGATAGGCTTCTCTTTGCCTAAATTGCACTCTTTTTCTTCTTTGGGTCCATCCAAACTGTATCCCTTCCAAGCAGCCAGGAGCTGCAGTGTTAAATGATGTGCTGGGCTGGAACATCCATCCCTTCTCTCTCTCCAGCCTTGCTCCCTGATAGCTCCATTTGCCGTTCCTGTGTCATGGGAAGCAGTTCATAGATCATCCCCTGGTCACTTCCCAAAGCACAAATGGTTTTATCGATCCCTGTCACATCTCCCTTCAGCCATCTCATAAACCTTAAGATGCTGCCTCTATTTAGCCCTGTCTGCCGAGGACGGGGTCCTATATTTCCAATCACTCTCATTGTCCCCATTTGTGCTTTGCTTATTTTTACCATATTCTTTCAGTACATGCAGACCAGAAGTACACATGGTATTCCAGCTGCGGGCTCTCCTGGGCATACTCAGTGACACAGCAATGGTTTTAGTCTGTTCTCTATTCTTCTCCCAACAACTTTGCATTTTCTTTGCTAAATAATTGAGCTAACATTTTCAGAGAACTGGTCACAATAGCACCAAAACATCATCCTTGACTGTTAAGCAGAGCTCAGTGCTGGTTACTGTGTGTCTGTACACAAGGAGGGCATTTTCTCCGTGGGAGTTATTTTGTGTTCCTGATATTGAATTTCAGCTGTAATTTTATGATGCAGACATTCAGTGTCAAGAGATCTTTTGCAGCTCTTTCCGGGCAAATTACATTCTTTGCCCTGGATGATTTAGTAGCATCAGCAAATTGTCATCCCTCTCTTCAGCTCCTTTTCCAGACCATTTATGAGCATGTTGAGCAGCACATATTCCAGTGGCACACTCCTGCTAATCTTCTGCCATGGAAACCGCCATTTCCTTGCCACTTTTTCTTTTCTACCTTTTAATCAGTTGTTAATCCAAAAGAGAAACTCCATCTCCATCCCCAAAATGAGCAGCTACTGGGAGAGCCTGGTGGGGTGTCAGTGTTGTCATCTGTCTAGCTGAGTGTTAGGACCTGATCTGGGACCCCCAGTTCAAGGATTAGCTTTCAGCCTCTCATTCATCCCAGCATAGGCCATCCTTTGGGGGTTTTCACCTCAAGCCCCAGCTGGTTCCCTGCTCTTTTGGGGTTCCCACAGAGGCCTAGGAGAAAGGATCACATCGGTCACGCCCCCTTCAGTGGCCTGGACACTGGCACATTTGCTCTCCCTGCAGCAGGGCTGGGGACAGTGCCTCCTGTTCAGCCCTAAAAAGCCACTCCATGCTCTGGCAGTGTTTCAGGCTCATTAATACGCCAGAGCTGAGAGACAGCAGCCCAGGACCAGCAGAGCACAATGGTTAATTAACAGGTTACAAATCATCTTTTAAGTGGGTGGTTGATAGAGCTTCAGGGCTTTTAAATTGTCCTTTTATTAACAGAGTTTCCCAGGATGGTGTATCAGAAATTACTGTAATCAAGAGACACAAAAGCTGCTTTCAGGCACTAACACAGATGTGTTGGACTCCAGTGCTTGCACAGGAGAGTAACCAAACCTGTGGCAGGAGAAACACTCGCTTTTCCATTGCAGGTGGGAGAGGAAAATAGGCAGAAAGGGTGGCTGAGAAGTCTTTAGCTCCCTTCAGGCTGCACAATCAGGAGGCAGATTTTTCAAAAGAGTTAGAAAAAAAGAAATCCTCTCGTGTACTAGTTTCAAAAATCCTGCCCAGTGGGGGATCTGAGCACTGGAAAACCAGCTCTAAGCTCCTACAAAAATCTCCTCCTGCAGCAGAAATGCCAGTTGTGGTGCTGACACGTGCCTGGAGAAATGGGTACCAAAAGGTTAATTTAACTCATCTGTCAGTACCTATTTTTAAAATGAGAAGACAGTGAAGTAGCTCAAAGATGTGGAAGCCTGTCAAAGCTTTTGGAGAACTGTGAGCACAAAGCAGTGCTGAACGTGGCTGGTTAGTGGCACCAGCACTGTCACCATTGCCCAGGGACAGTACCTGGGAATATGTGTTGGGAGGCCAGACAGACCTCTGTCCTGGGTTGGAGCAGGCTCTGCCCCACCCCGGGCTGAGAAACTGAGAAATCCTGGCATAAACCTTGGGATAAACAGCCATAATCTTCCCTCTCTGCCTCAGGCTTTTGTGCCCTCCCCCTGCTCTGCAGGAACAGTTACACTAGGGATGATGATGTCCTTGTCATTTTTCATAATTTTGGGGGTGGAGAGGAGGAAGAAGGAGAAAAACATGTTTTGCTTCCTTGTGGTGTGTGGTGAGAGGGAAGCAGCAGCTCTGGGGCAGCAGGACAATGGGAAATCTGCTCCGGAGCCAGAGCCAGAGCAAAGCCGACTGTTCTCTGCTCAGCTCAGACCTGCTGTCCTGGTACAAAAGAGCTACATTTTTGTGGTCCTCTCAATTTTCCACAAGGCCCTTTGAGAAGCAAAAATAGCTGCAGACTAAAGCCAAAGGCATGGCTTGGAGTGAGGGTGCAAAGGGGTGGAGGGTTGTGTGGTGTCCCTGTGACCCAGCGGTTTGTGGTGAGCACTGAGGAGCAAGTGCTCTGAGCAGGACAGCCCTGGGATGCAGGGCTCTGGGACATTCTCTGGGATGCAGTCTCCGGAATGCAGGACTCTGGGATGCAAGTTTCCAGGACAGCCTCTGGGATGCAGGTCTCTAGCACTGACCAGCCATGCAGGAGCTGCCTGTTCCCCCGTATCCCGCGAGCCGCAGCACGGTCCCTCACCTGGGCCATCCCTGCGGGTTCCCTGGGCACTGGCTGTCTCCTGGCTGCTCCAGGGCTGAAGGGAAGCTGTGCTGGCTGCAGGCAGAGCTCACTGCTCCCCCCCAGCTTACTCACGGCCTGGCTCAGCACTCTGGCTGTGCGGATGCTCCGGCTTTCCGGTTCCTGTCTTTGGGGGCACAGTCGGGCATTGTAAAGGGGCCAGACAGAATCACTCTTTGCATGAGCCTGGGGGGGAGATAGGCAGACTCAGCTGGAACAGTGAGCACACACGGCCCTGCAGCTCCCTGCCTGTTTCCCCATCAATCATAAGCTGTCTGGCATTTTGGAGGCAAACAGTGCTCCTTCTCTCCCATCTCTCCCCCCACACCAGGTTTTCCCCAGGGATGGAGGGGCTCCCGCTCTCCTGCAGTAACTGACCCCTTTGTCCCCTTTCCAAAAGGAGTTCTAGTTTCACTTCCAGCTGCTTTAAGGCTAAAGGCCCCTCTGCACCTTGCTCCCAGCCAGCTCCCTAAATAAGCAAGCTTTCCAGGTTTCTGCTGTTTAATTGCTCTGTAAATGCTCAGTTTGGGGGGCAGAGACTCGTTGGATCCCTCTCTACAGGGTTCTTCTCATGGGGCTGCACCAGCAGAGGACTTGGAGTCCAGAGGGAGCGTTTTTGTTGACACAAGTTTTCACAGCAACATATTGAAATAAATCCCCGGTATCATCTTTCACCATATTCCCTTTTGCTGCACACAGGATATGGTGAGGAGTGGCTTCTCTGAGCACCCCCAGAATGTTTGCTGAAAAATCCCAGGACAATATAGCTACCATTTTCCTCATTATTTCCAAGGGTCTGTTTTCACAAGCTTCCATCTGCACTGGAGCTACCAGTCAGCCCGGTGAAGCTGTTGTGCACCAGGGGCAGTGTCCGTGAACAGTGGCTGTATGGCCATACTTCCCACCTGACTCAGACTTAGCGTGTGTGGGCAATCCCCCAAAAGCCTGTCCCCAGCTCGCTGTCTCTGTGATCCCACTGGGTATGTGGGAACAGCCGGCAGCGGGATGAGTTGCCTTAGGAGACTGGGCAGAGCTGCAGGTATTGAGACTGATATCCCGTGTTTCCCACATCCAACCCTGTAAAACTAAACCTGGGGCTGCCAAATGCCTGGAATAAAAGTCCTGTTTCCAGCCTGGGCTGGATCCCACCACGCTGCTGCTTTCTGGAAGGGCTGAGCTGGCAGTTCGTGCTCCATGTTCCTCTTTGTGTTTCAGTTCTGCTTGGCACTGCACAATGGCAGCTCAGCCCACACACCCCCGGCCCCGCAACCATCCAGCCAGCCAGGAAGCCTTTCCTAACACATCTCTGTGCTCTGCAGGCTGTTCTGCTGAGAGGTGACAGCATGGATAAACCCAGTGGGAGCAGGGATGGATGGCGGTACAAGGGCACCCATGTTTGCCAAGGACAAAAATCACTCCCAGCTTGACCATGCTGGCTTTTAGCTGCACCTTAGGTGGGCTCCCAGATCTTGTGCAGTTGAACCATAAGCTGTGTCTTTGGCCCAAATCTGAAACTTAGTCTGACTTTGAAAGAAATGGGACTATACAGGACAGCTCTCGGCCTCTCCCTTGGGAGGAGGGAGGGACCAGTGGGAATGCTTTTCTCACACACCTCTTGCTTTCTGATTTCCCTTTTTTTCTATACCAGCTTGATTCAGGGCCCCAGAAACCAATCCTTCCTCTTTTGCTGACCTTTTCTGAGCAGTTCTTATATGTCCTGGTGGGCACAGGGTCAGGCACTGGCTCCCCTGCCAGGAGTCCTTGCTTAATCCTTAAAATGACTCCTGTATCTGTGCTCTTGCAGGCAGAGGAGCGGAGAACAGCAGAGAAGAGGAGATCAGACAGTGACAGAGGCCCAGAAAGTGAGCACAGCCGGAAGGTGAGTGGGACCTGTGTCCCTTTGGGGGACTGTTGCCTTGGAAGAGGAAACCAGTAGGATATACCTCCCCACTACGGTCCTGAAGGAAGGTGATCTTTAAGGTCCCTTCCGACCCAAACCCTCCTGTAATTCTGTGAAGCAGCAGTGTGCTCTCATGTGGCCCCCACTGCTCATCCCGCTCCTCATCCAAAGTGTAACCGAGCAGTTGAGCTCTTAGAGCAAAGCAGCGCTGGAAAGGTGACAGGGACCTGCCTCGTGGCTGCTCAAGCCCCTCACACAGCTGCAGGGAAGGGTAACATGCCCACCCCTGTGGCAGCACAGCCCTGGCTGGTTCCTCTCCCAAAACCATTTCTTTGTGGATTGAAGAGCTCAGGCCGCATTAGCTACAGCTCCTCACTTCCGCAGGAGCTGAGGAGGATGGAGGTAAATTAAAACAGAGGCCTTCCCACTGACTGTTTAATGCAAAGCCTGGAGACATGCTGGCTCCCCCGAGCCTGCAGATGCTTTAATTAATGGAGCACAAATGGAATAACCCCACCTCAGCAGGATTCATTAGGAGGACACAGATGGGCTCCTAGACAATAATTCTATCTGAGCCCCCCAGAGCAGGAAAGGGGAACACGATGGCCTGTGGTCCAGCCAGCCACAGCTCTGCTGTCACTGAGGTGAGGGACCAGCCCTTCCTGCTCCGTGGGCCCATGAGAGACCATGGCACCAGCCCCAGTCCTGCCCTCACTTTTGGCTTTATGGGTGCAGCAGGACTCACTGTGGGGCTGGAAGTGGTGGGGAGCCTTTCCAAGTACCCTGGCCCAGAGATCCGTGCTTGCCCTGGCTTTGCCCTACTGTGCCCTGCCTTTCTGTTCGCCTCCTCTCTCCCTCCCCGTGGCCGTGGGCTCAGGTGCCCCAGCTCCTGCCAGCCCAGGATGGAGGAGCACTTGGAGCCACCCCAGCTCCGGCCCACGCGGGTGGGTCACCCCGGTAACGGGGCTTTCTGTGCCGCCCTCCCGCCGCTCCACTTTCATCCGCGCAGGCTGAGGGGGCAACTCCTCTCTGGGGAAGGGCTGAGGGCGGCTGCTGGAGGGACACGTGTGTGAGTGATGAATTGCCTGCTGGTAATTAGCACCCCAGGACTGGCTCTGCACTGAGCTGTTCCCTACGCTCTGTTGCTTGACAACACACCACGGCCTGCCGGCTCCTGCTTCCACGGCATCCATTAACCTGACAGCTGGGATACCTCCCCCCACATGCTCCCTTAGCTCTGAACTGCCTTTTCATTAAGATCTCAATTTTTGAGCAGTGTCTGGAGGAGTGACAAACCAAGAGCCTGACAGCAGTGAAGGGGAAGAGCCCCTTTGCTCCGGGAGTGGGCACAGGGTCGGCCTGAGCTCTGTGACTGTGGGCTCCCATGGTGCCTGGTGGTCACAGAAGGCTGGCTTCCTTTTCCGCCTTCTCAGTGTGAAGGATTTCATAGCCATAACTTTGATTTTAGTGTGCCAAAGTCTTCAGGCTGGGGGGACTCATCAGCCCGGTGCATGTTCCATGTGAGTTCAGCCTCTCAAACCCTGCTGCAAACACTCCAGGAACTGACTATGCCATAGGTAAACCTTAGCAAAGTGGCTTTTCCAGGAAAATCTGAGAACATTTGGGTTTAAAACCTTCACATAAGCAGTGAAGGCCGCTGTCTAATTTACACCCACAGTTAAAGTGGCTGCAGGTACAAATGCAGTGAACCCATCCTGTGGCCATTTGCACATGATTACAGGGGCAGGCTCCAAAAGGTTGCAATCAGGGACCGAACATCTAGAATGAAAAAATACATCTTATGGGAGCTGCTTCACAGATCTGGAGGTTGGATAGCGCTCAAGAACCAAGGAAACACTGTGGTTTGGGTTAAGGAAACAGCAGTGATACCCCACCTCTTTAAGATAACAGGAATGTGTCCAGATGGCAAAATTCAGGGCTTTAGGTGAAAGTGATTTTAATCATTTGAAATGTCAAAGCTCTTCCTGCAGTCTGGATGAAGTGGAACAACTTCTCAGAAATACATTGCCACCAATTATCATTGTATTGCTGAATATAATCCCCAGAAGTGTCCAAGGCCAGGTTGGATGGGCCAACCTGGTCTAGTGGAAGGTGTTCTAGTGGAAGGTGTCCCTGCCCATGGCAGGGGGATGGAACGAGATGAACTTTAAGGTCCCTTCCAATCCAAACCAGTCTGTGATTCCATGAATATCCCTGGAAGGGAGTGGTTGCTTGCTGTGATTTGGCTGTGGATTTGCAATGTGGCTCCAGGCAATCTGTGTAACTTCTTCCTGCCTCAGTTCTCCTCTCTGTAGAGCCAACAAGCCCAGGACTGGTGTATTTGGGGTGTGAGTGAAGCAGAGCCCTGGGCATGCACAACACTGCAGAGAGGGGAGCTGAGCTCGCTCCAAGTTGTTCTTAAATACTGCATTCTGGTGGTGACAGTACAAAGTACCCTGAACGGGGCTGTTTCAGGCAGTTTTATTAACCAGAAGCTCTTTTCCCTCCCCCAGGATGGTGGGAAGTCAGTGCAGAAGAGCCCTGGAGATGTGAGTTTCCCCATGACTGGTCGGGAACGCTCGGAGTACATCCGCTGGAAGAGGGAGAGGGAGCAGATTGACCTGGAGCGCCTGGCACGGCACAAGAACGCCAAGGGCGAGTGGCGGCGGGCTTGGGATGTGGAGAAGTCGGAGCACATGTAGGTCCTTCCCTGTGCCAGGGGAGTTTGCCTGCAGAGGCCTAAAGCCACTGGTGGGATCTGGTGCAGATACTTATTGCCAAGCACATCCCATGCTGTCATGTGCCTCTCCCTGGTCAAATCCACACTTTCTCCCCCTGACCATGTGGGATCAGATAACAGTCCACAGGTTCTCTCACTGCCCTGCTTGTTTGTCCTTTTCAAGCACAGGAGAGTCCAACGTCCCTAAATCCTCCCCACCCCATACACTGAGCCTGTTCGGGTGCTGCAGGTTGAGGGGGTCATCCAAAGGGCCACCTGTGGGATACAGGAGCAGTATTGGGGACAGCAATGTGGGAGAGCTGGGAATGGGACTGACACATCCCTGCCTTAATCACTGTCCCCCTGAACTGTACTGCTTCAGCTGGGTCACACCACCTAGGGAGCTTTGCAGGATGACCTGGCACCTGCAGCGGGATAAGGCTCTGGTAGGGTATGGAGTTTGGGAATGTTACAAAGGTTTGCTGATAGATTCGTACAGGGCAGGTAGGTGGGACAATCCTTTGGCCGAGGAATGGGACCAAACACATCAATTTTCAGTCACTGAGACCTCAATAATTAGAGGTGACCTGTCTTAAGTGGGTGCTGAGTGTTGCTGGCAAGACAGCCCTGAGCCCTACTGCTCTCTCATTTATCCATTTTTAAGAGAAAAGCCATAACACAAAATAAGCAGGACTAGAAACAAACCAGATGAGTCTGATCTGAGATGTGAAGTCCTAAAGCTACTTCAGGCTGTGTTTGGAAGCTTTGGGAAGCTGCATTTGAGCACAGCTACACTACAGGCATCTATAGGGAGTTCATAGAACTTAACATATACATGTGGGTACTGATGTAAAGGTTTTGGAGGCTCTCCTTTGGGGTAGAATTGCCTTACAGCCTCATTTCTCCTGGCTGGTGCAGCTGCTTCAGCTCCTGCTGAGAAACCTGCCCAGGTTTGCCCGTGGGCAGGTGCCAAAGGGCTGAGGGCTCCTGCCCACACTTTGCACACTGGGGGAGGATGGTCAGGTCTGACAATGCCTGTTTTTAACCTGCAGGTTTGAAGAGGACTTTGTTAAGGATGGGGAGCCAGCCTTGGATAATCCCAGCAATAAGAAAGGTTGGCAGGGGACACCTAGATTCTGTCCTGACACCAGTGAACGCTGGTCCTGCGCACCCGAGTGCTGCAGCAGCTGCCGGGGCTGAGTCAGCTGAGAAGCTCTGCTTCCCTGGGCAAATGCCTCTGAGCTGGGGCTCAGCCCTCCCTGGGCTGGGCAGGGGGCTCAGGGGATGGGATTTGAGCTGGCTCAGGGGATGGGATTTGAGCTGGATGCTAGAGCTTTGGACCTTCCTAGAGCTTTGGACCTTCCCAGGGACAGCACTTGCTTCCGTAACCTGGGACGACACCATCCGGAGGCTCAGCCCTGTCTCCTTTCCCAAACACTGGTTTGAGAGGCAATCCTATTCCAGAGCACAGCATCTCTGATCCCTGGGGCACATGCTGGCTTCTTTACTAGCATTAGTCCATCCTGACTCCTGTTGCTCAGGAGATGGACTGGCAGAACCAAGCTTTCCCTTGTGACACCGTTTGAACATCAGCCTTTCTGCTGCCTGTCCATTGCAGATCCTCACTCACTTCGGTGCTTCCTTTGCTGTGTCCTTGCAGGGGGAAGAAATGCAAGGAAATTTCAGCACAGATCCTTTCCTGCCGATGGCAGAGGTGAGTAAGCCACAGGATTCTTTTGTGCCACCCCACTAAATGCCAGCACCTCTGATACTCCTCATGGAGAGAGTTCTCTCCAGGCACTCACAGATTTGGAGTGGCTTTTGGGGACAGACCACGTGGCTGCTCTCATATCTGTGTGCAGGGGAGAACAAGACTTCCAAGAACAGCACAAGAGAGACTATATCCAAGGAATAAGATTTAAAGTTATAATTGGAATTTGGAATAAAAAAAAAACCACAGAAGAAACACCTTAAATTCTCAATTTGTATGTATGACTAAAAAACAAATGTGCAGTGTGCAAACAGCTTCAGAGGCTTCCCACTCCAGAGGTACTTTCCAGGGATCCAAGGATGTTAACATCTCCAGGGGTCTGGAGGACCGGAAGCAGCAGGCTGGTTGTGCCTGCTTTTGCCTGGCATTTCCAATCTGTTTTTCAGGTGGAGGACACCATGGGGTGAACGTGAGCGACCCTGGCCCGAAGGCAGTGCCCGCAGTGAGCAGCCGTGCCAAGGGGAAGGACAGACTGACGGGCAGAGCCAGGAGGTGAGGAGCTGGCAGCAGGGCCGTGCTGGGCTCACTCCTTGCCTAACTGGGAAGAGGGACAGACAAAACCTGATATTTTCTGTGATGTCTGGCAGGAATTCCCTTGGTGGGGTTTGTGGGACTTGTGGGGTGTGTCGTCACTGTCCTGACCTGCTGCACCAGCTCTCTGAGAACAGCCCGGGGGGTCGGGTTACTCTGGGCCCAGATTTGGGTACCACTGGCACACCCCAGCAAGCTTTTGGACACATCTGGTCTGGCTTCCAGGCACGGCTGAAACGGAGGAGCCGCCTCCAAAGATACTTCCCAAATGAACCAATAGGAATGGGGATTGACACTGTGGTACAAGTGGCTTTAATTCTTCTGAAACAACTGCTCTTAAAGATACCAACCCTGGTGAGGAGGGAGGGGGCTGCTCCTGCCAGCAATGCAGTCATTTGCACAGAAGGAATTTCAGAATATCAGCAAACCCATGTTTTGCAGGGAGAAATATGTGCATGTGTTATATATGTGTATATTATATATACCATGTTTGTTTGTGACCTGTAGGTCAGCAGGCACACACACAAGAAGGGAAGGGTTCCTCAGCCCTTCCCTGCCCAGTAGCACTGCATGGGCAGGTTCAGATTTAGATTTATATTTATATTCACCCAGCAAATTCAGACAAGCCAAGGAAAGCAGTTCCTCACACAGCCTTTCACGAAGCCGTGGCCCTCCTTGGCACACGATGTTGTAGCTGCTGCAAATTTATTATGGGGTCAAAATGCACTCACACAAATCCTTGGGAGAGACTGTCTGCTAAGCTCAGCATGACTCAACAGAGATACCATCTCAGGCTGAGGAAATCCTAGAGCCACATGTTCCTGGAAGCTGGGGAGGGAACAGGGGGTAGGTCAGCGCATTTTCCCTCTTTCCAAACCCTACCCTAAGCATCTGCCAGTGATGCTGGGAATGTAAAAGCAATTTTATCCTTCAGCATCTCCCTCTGTGACCTGGGACATTTGGGCACTCTCAGGCAAACAGGACCAGACTGTGGGAAGCACCAGCACAAGCAAACTGTATCTTCTTAGTCTAACTCAACTGTCTGTTCTGGCAATTGGAATTTATGTTTTCATTACAGTTAGAATTAAGATTTAGTGGCCTCAGATGAGTCTCTGGATGGGCCTGGACAAGGGGCTCAGACAGGGAATGCATGGCCCTGGTAGGAATCCCTACCAGGTGTCAGGCCGGGACAGTGGCTTTGCCATATGAGAACTTGAGGGCCTAAATTCTGATTTAATTTTTTTCTTGACAGGTGGGATGCAAAAGAAGGCGAGGACATGTCTTTTCTGAAGGATGACCTTGATGGCCAGGTGAGCTCAGGAGTTCCAGGCTGGCTGCTGAGTTTTCCCCACACATGCACTACCAGGAAAGTTGGATTCTCTGAGCCACTGTGAGCTGGGACCTCTGTTTTGGGGTCAGTGTACCCCTCGTTAGCACTCTCCACATGGCATGGTGTGACAGCAGCTTCAGTGCTTGCACTGCCCCTCTATCAGCACAACCACCCCACCTATTCTGACCCCTGAACACTTCACCTACATCCCTTCACACTTTTTAATGGCCTTTGCAAATTTTTCCTCAAGTTTTGAGAACCCTCAGAGACAAGAAAATACCATCTACTGGTATTTTAAAAAGCTGAACTAAATGTCTCCTTTGTTTCTCAGAGGAGCCTTGGTGTGGACAAGCGGAAGAGCAGAGGAGAGGAGGGGGTGGAAGAGAACTGCACAGCTGAGCAGGAGGAGAAGGGGAAGCAGCCAAGCCTCCAGGATCACGGGGCCTCCTCATCCCAGCGGCTCCGAAGGGAAGGGGGGAAGGTCCATCCTGCCCACAACGGGCAGAAGGAGGAGCGGAGAGGGGTGAAGGGCTGCAGCACGGAGGTGTCTGTGACCAGCACAGGGGACTCAGAGCCAGGGCCCAAGCCAAGCAAGGAAAGTGTTGGGGAAGATGCCAATGGGAAACCTGGCACTGCTGACACCTCCCAGGAGAAGGAGAGCACTGGCAGCACTGCTCCTCCGAGCAGCCTCCCAAGCACTGTGCCAGCCACCAGCGAGGAGACTTTGTCCCTGCCCGTGGGAGCGAATGTAGATGGAGCTGGATCAGAGAAAAACCCAGTTTCACAACAGGAGTCCTCCCAGGACTCCTCAAACTGCCACGGAGAACAGCTGGACACAGCAGCAGGAGACAGACTGGATGCAGATCGAGGACAGCTGGTGAGCAGAGAAGGGGAGGAAATGACCCAAAGCACTGCCCTGGAGGGGCAGGCACTTGCACTGAAAGGAGAAGATGCTGAAGGCACTGAACACCAGGAGCCTTTGCCCCCAGGGAAAGCCAGCTCTGACAAGACTGTTGTGCCTGAGCAGGACACAGCAAAGTCCCAGTCCGGAGAAGGGGACCAGCCTGAGGACTGCAAGGACAAGGACACTGGGGATGCCCTCAACTAGCACAGGTTGCACCGGCTTGCCTGAGACAGAAGGTGAGTTCCTGACCCCCTCCCCATGGAGTCTCTGCTGTCCCATTACTGCTCTCAGCCATAGTTCAGGGCCACAACTCCACTTGCTGTGGTATAATGGCATCAGAGCAGAAAACTGTCCAGAAATGTTCATTAGCAGGGCTAGGGATCCCTCAGGGAGTTAAACCTGTGAATCCCAAAGGCCTGTCCTGGAGTGGATGGGGAAGGAGTGGAAAGTCAGGAAAATTCTGACTGAAAACTGGGCTGCTGACACACATTAGTTAGGGCACAAACTGAGACTATTCCTGGGAAGGGAAAACCTCAGAAAGGATGGGAGGGATAACCTCAGCGGGATTACTTGTCTCTGGGGGGATCACAAATTGAGGTCAGCATGGTACCTGCCCCAAACCCTTTGAAAGCCACAGAGGCCCCACCCCGTGGGCAGAGGTTTGGGGAAGGTTGGCTCCATGGGGGGTTGTCTTCCCAGTACAAGGTCTGTGAGTGATGGATGGTAACACTGGTGCAGGGCAGTGCATAAACACACAGGGTGAGATGGGTCACGAACCAAACAGAGGAGGGAGAACACATCTGGTTATGGAGAAGTGCTCCAGGTTTTACACAAAGAAGTTTCTTCCATAAGGGCAAACGGAAAGCAAGAAAAGCCAGGAGAAGGAACAAAGGATGGCAGGAACAAACGTAAAGTAGGAATTAGGAGCAAAGGGCAAGGCGAGAGTGTAGGGGCTCTTTCTGCAAGGTGTGTTTGTTCTGGGCAGTGCCCCCCAGATCAGGATGTCACGCAAAGCAGAGATGAGCATTTCCAGAACACAGGCCAGGTTCCCTCACCCCTGAGTTGCTGTCAGGATACCCCCGGCTCTTTCCTTTACAGAGGCAGCAACACTGTTCCATGAGTAGGCACTTGAGTTCCATGAGTAGGCAGCAATTGGCTGCTCAGAGCCAGGCAGGCAGACCCCCCCTCAAGTACCTTTCCCAGATTCCATGAGCTTTCCTGCAGACCTCAACCCAGCAGTGTCCCCCCTGGTGCTGCTCAGCATTCATCCCAGAGTACAAATGAGCTTAGGGATGAAGTGGCTAAGCTGCTAATAAAGACTTTCCCTATAATCCCATCCACACAAAAGGCAGGGAGAAGCACAAGAGTCACAGCAATTTCAAAAAGACAAAGCACCAAGAACCAGCAGGAGCTGGTTCTGTGCTTGAACGAAAATTCCTTCCAGTGAGGGAAATTAATTCCAACAGCATTTAGGAAAATGTTTTGAAACACCTGGATGCACATAGTGGGAGATTACTGTCCAGCCATGCCTCTCCAACCTACCAAAACTTCCCCAAAATTAGAGGATAAAGGGATGAATGACAACCTTGCTCACTCAGGATAACTTTAATTAGACACCAGCTAAGAGGAAACACTAAATTACAGCAGTTCATTTTCATCTCAGCGATGGAGATTCCTGTGGTGTGGTAATAGGGCCCTGAGTCCACTTCAGTGTGGCTCTCCACTCCATCACTCCTCCCTGGACTAATTACAGCAAGCTTAATTACAAACACAGCCATGTGGCCTGGAGAAGAGGAGGTGTTTGCACTTCAGCACTCAGGTACCTGCTGGGCTGAGCTGGGGCTGGGCACCGGTATCGATATCCAGGGCTTGGGAAACACTGAGCGTTGGGATGCCAGGGGGAACTGAGGGGTTAACTGGTGTCCATTCCATCCTGCCTTCCTGTCTCCTTCCTGCTGCCAGGCTCATTTCCCCTCGCCTGACCATGCCCCCACTCCTTTTAGTGCTTAGAGCAATCAGTAATTCCCAGCAAAGCCCATCTAGTTCCAACCCCCTGCCATGGACAGGGACACCACACCTTCCCCCGAGGAGCAGCAGGGTCTGTGCCCCCCATCTCAGCAGGGGGTCAGCAGGACTGGTTCATAATTCCCTGCCAGGAGGTAGCAGGTGACTTCCCAGTGGGATTTGCTTTTATTTCTCTGAAAAATACGGATGTGACAAATGCCATGTATGTCTCAGGAACGTGTCCGTTCAACATCTCAGATCTCACTAAGCCCAAACCGGAGCCCTCGTTAAAACTTTTCAGGCAGAAAATGTTATGTTTTTAAATACTGGTGATCCAGTTTTGATACAGTGCAGTTTTTGGAAAATCAGTGTTGAAAGAGGTGGTGTGATATTGCAAAATACACCCTATCAGCCCCCGAGGGATGTAAAAATATCATGCCATTACAAAGTTTATCTTGAGGAATTTCCATCCAGTAGAAAATCCTGGACTGGGTCACTTCACCTGCTGCCCAGGGCCATGCCCTCTCTTCATGACCTCACACGTCCCAGAGCAGGGCAGCATCTGTAACAGCTGGAAACGTGTCTTAGTGATAAGGATGGGCTGTCCCTGCCCTGCTCTGGGACTCCGCGGGGCCGTGTCCCACTCCCACGGAATGCAGATCTCACATCCCTTCCTGCACAGCAGCAGCTCCGTGCAGCCACCACATGGGGTTCACAGCTCCCCCTCCCAGTGCCTATTTTTGGCACTAACAATCTCCAGCACCTCCAAACCAGTGGGAGATGCTGTGCAGGGAGCGTGGTGGGGCTTTCATCCGTCGCTTCAAATAACAAGGAATAAATATTTACCCGAAGTGCAGGACTGGAATCCCTGGAGAATGTCCAACAAGTCCCAGAGAAGTAAACGATACACAAAAACCACAGAAGCTTTTCCCTGAATTCTCTTGAGAAAATTAATCTTAACATCTTTAGAGCAAATGCAGCTGGGGGTGGATTTGCAGAGCAGCTCCAGGGATGTGACCTTGGCGCTCTGGCTGACGTAGGAGCGGGGCCGGCAGGGCCTGTGTGCTGGGGACGGAGGGGTCGGCACAGGTCGGCTCTGATGCAAAGCAGCGCCCAGGGTTGGTGCAGGAAGCAGCACAAGCACAGACCAGCACTTCCCAGCACAGCCGGGGAGCTGCGGAAGCACAACCGGCTTCCTCGAGGTTCAGGAGACAGGAAATCCCATCTGCTGGCACGTCCTGGGAGCTGGCCTGGGATTGGCAGGGTCAAGGGCTTGCCTGGAATAGCACCGGCCTCCCTGGTCCTTCCTGCAGCCCACAGCACCCTCTGGAGCCCACTGTCATGCCATGGGCATTTCACATTCCCAGAGCACCTCTGCGTGCCACCACAGCAGAGAGCTTAGTCCTCGTGGAGAGCCGGGGAGTGGGATTGTCTCTGTACCTCTGGAGTGATGGAAACCTCTCCTGTGGTGCGATGTGGGAAAATACTGTTAACCCTGGAAAACACAGGGATTCTGTGAGAATGGTGCAGGAGACTCCGGACACGCAGGGAAGGACTCCAGAGCTGGTGAGGGAATGTTGTTTAGTCTAGGAGAAGGAAGGCAGAAAGCAGTGGAGTCGTGATCTCTGTAAATACAGGGGTAGCGAACACCAGCAAAGGGGGAGAAACATCCAAGCCAGAACACAATGCTGGGGCAGGGACCAATGTATTGGAGAAACACAGGAATAAATATGGGAAAACCAGGGAAAGGTGGCCACCTGTCAGGGACAGATGACTTGGAAGCACGCCATGGCTGGAGCAGGGACCTCCTTAGGGCCACTTACCGAAGCTTAACAACCTAAACACAACTCAGGGCTCTGCCAGATGAGCTGCTGCCATTCCAGCACTGGGAACAGAGCTGCTCTTGGATCCTGCAGTTGTTTCTGCTATCCCAGAGCTCCAGGAGGGAGCAGGTGCCCACACCTCAGCCACCTGTGTTCACCCCCCTAATGTAAACCCAGATGAAGAGGAGTTCATGTGCATGTACAGGTGTAATGTCCAGCTCCCACAGGCATCTCCAGCACAGACTGC
Organism: Neopelma chrysocephalum; assembly: GCF_003984885.1. Lineage (NCBI taxonomy): Eukaryota > Metazoa > Chordata > Aves > Passeriformes > Pipridae > Neopelma > Neopelma chrysocephalum. The sequence continues at coordinate 537,839 of NW_020897771.1, read as the reverse complement.
CTTTACAGGTTTAAGCTCACCAAGGATTGCAGTGATAATTTTGCTACCAGCAAATCTAGACAAGGAAACCAGTTCTCATTAAAATAGGAATTAATTCAGGGATGTCCAATGGCCTGTGCTAGAGGATGTCTCATGACCTTGAGGGCAGATTTAGATGGGATATGGGGAAGGAATCCTTCCCTGTGAGGGTGGTGAGGCCCTGGCACAGGTTGCCTAGAGAAGCTGTGGCTGCTCCATCCCTGGAAATGTTCAAGGCTGGGTTGGACAGGGCTTGGAGCACTTCTGGTCTATTGGAAGCTGTCCCTGCCCGTGTGGAGCTGGACACCCTCAGCAGCAGGACAGGCCAGCCCTGGTTGCTGCACACAGACAGGACCAGGAATAACGTCTCCAGTGGCAATCTCCTCTCAGCTGTACATGGCATTGGCTGTGTCAGTACCTTGGGTCTGGCTGCAGAGCAGTTATTTATTAAATATCTGTGCCTGTGTCCTTAGATGATTCCTTGAGAGGTTTCTTTTTTATGCAAGCCAAGCTTCCTATGGCCTCTCCTGCCTTCGCAGGCTTTCATCTGTTTTTCTTTTTATATCCCCTCCCTGACCTTTCTCGGGAGCTTTGGGTGCTGAAATCTGCATTAGCAAAAGGAAGAGCTGTGGATTTAAACATGGAGGCAGGAAAATGCCAGCTCAGCAATTCTGAGCAGCACCCAAGCATCTGGCAACCAGAGAAGAATAAAAAGTCTGCCTTTCCCAATTAAAATCAGCGTGTCTGAGGCTGGAGGCAGCTCCAGGACAGCAGGCTCCAGACACGGGATAGTTTTTCACTAGGGAAAGCTGATTCACCCTCTGCCCTTGGGGCACACAAGGGCTGCACTCCCAGGCCAGGTTCACACGGAAACCAGCCCCTCCTTTTGCTCCAGCACACACAGAAGCATGTCAGGATTGTTGTTCCCGAGATGTAAGGAAAGAATAAAGGAGTTCTGCCTGTCCCAGAGGAGGACTGGGAGTGTTCCATCCAGACTGGTACAGTCAGCTCATCCCCTGGGCCGCGGAGCCCCCGCTGCTCCCGTCGGATTTGGCAGCAGGTATCTGGGTTATGCCCCAGCGGTGCCTCCCAGGCAGCCCCAGCCGTGCAGGAAGGGCAGGTTGGAACTCAGCAGACATTTTAATTTACACCTCAGCAGTTCCCTGGAGACTGATAATCCCGCTGCTGTCTCTGCTCTCCTTTTGCAGGATAACGTGCTGGAGGCGGTGGAGGAGAAGAGAAGAGGAGCACAAGCTTGTCCTCACTCTTTTACCTTCTATGAAATCAGCTTTCAGCACCTGCCCTGTGCCCAGCACCACCCCACTCACAGTTCTGGCATCCCCCTTCCCTCTCCATGTGCCAGAGGACAGGGAAGGGTGCCCACACTCCCACCCTACAGCAAAACCACCATCACTTATCTCTTTATTTGTTTGGCCTATATTGCAGCTGCGTGGCAAGCCAAGGAAATGTCTACTGGATGCACTTTATTTAATTTAATGACTAATTCTGTGTAGAGTTAAGGTTTGGGTTTCTGGGCACAGTTTTCTGCCCTGGAGGCTGGAGGGACCTGCCCGTGTCAGGGCTGTGCCAGTGCCTGGAGCAGCGGAAAGGGGTGGCGTGTGAGGGTGTAGTTCATAGGTGGGTGCAGAAATAGTGTTCAGAGCTCTGGTACTAGAGGTTTGCACATGGTTGAAGTGTTGGCAGAGGTGTACAGTAGTGGCAGGGCTGTGGATGGATGGAGCACAGCCGTGGGGCACAGAGCTCCATGTGCCAAGCACAGATGCCCCCCAGCATCTCCTCCCTGAAGAGCCTCCAGCTCTCCCCTGCTAGAAGCTGAGGAGCACATCAGGACACTGCTGTGTGCCGAGGAAGGGGGCTCTTGGGTTGAGCAGGGGTGGGCACAGCTCAACAAACTGTGCCTGCTTCCCAAGGGCACTGGTAACTGGGCACCCCTGCAGCAGGGCAATCTCCTCCTCCACCACACTGCCCAGAGCAGTGCCAGCAGCACCCAGGCCAGACTGGACCTGGAGGCCCAAGACTTCCTATCAGCTTTCACCTGCCTGGTTGTGCCTTCCGTAGCCTTGTGCTTGAATTAAAGAGGGCAGGAGTCCTCTGGAAGCTGCCCCACAGACCTTCTGAGCTGGCCTTAAAGACACCTTTCAAATGCAGGATCTGGAGAAGTATTTACAAGCACAAACGTGCAGCAATTCCAGCTGCTTGGATTTCCAGTCACAGCAAGCTGGGACCTAGCTGGAATACAGCTACCAGTTAAGGAGAAGGCACAGGGGATAACACAGCAGAATTTCTGACATGGGAACGACACAGCAGAGAGGGCATCGCCTTGGAGGTGCTGCTGTAAAACCTGACGCCAGAGGAAAGTCCCTGGGCCGGGTGTGTGGAGACTGCCTGGAATGCCCTGCAGGACCTGCTCTGGCGAGGCTGCCAGACTGCCCTGGAGACCAGGCTGGCACGTGTGGACTGAAATACTCGATGCTGCTTTAATAAACTAATATTTGCACACATAAACATTTGGTTTATGACTTAGACCCACAGCACCTACCATGAAGCACAAGCCTGGGAATTTCCTCCATGTGCCAAATTCAGGAGAGTTTACTGGCTTCACACCAGGTATTGTCAAGAAACAGAGCGTGCAGCTTTTGTGTTTTATCAGTAGAAACATCTTCACCCCACCAAAGCCCAGATGGGTTTATTTGGACTTACCCAACAGATAAATAAAAGATTGTAAAATTGCTCCAGGTCCTGGAGCTCCTCCATCACTGTTAAACGCTCATTTTCCTTATCTGACTGCCTCAAAAGCCTGCTTACAATTGTTTAGTTTGTTAATTTATTATTATTTTGTACATCAGGTCTCTGACCTCACTCTTGGTCCAGTCAGCCCGAGTCAATACCAGCATTTCCCAGGAGCCACTTTGCCTCCTGGTCCAAGGAACACACAGTCTCAGCTCAGGAGCTGCTGCACTCCAGAGCAGTCAGACACAGCCAGGCAGGGATTTCCCATTGCCCTGGTCCAGCGCTGTGCTGGAGAGATAGGAAACCTTATTGCCCTAGACTGTTCTGAAAGGAAAACCATCACTGTTCCTCCATTCCCTCCTTTTCCTCCTGCAAAGCCAAGTGACTTTGCAGGTACTGATGCCCAGGAAGGACTGAGACTGATCCAGGCTCCAGGGATGGGGCTGGGCAGGTTGTGCCTGTTCCAAGTGTAATTTTTTCCTGCTCATTAACACTTTGCTCGATGCACTTTGGTTGGTGCCTGGGTTGCGATTTTTCACACAACTGTGGCTTAGCTGCTGCTTCTTTTATGGTGAGAGAAAAGACTGAGAAGTTGACAAATCTGATGTAGAGGGATTATTTATATGAAATAAAAGTTGGAATGAGGAAAAACCTCCTGTTTCTTACTGTTTCTCACATGTAGAGTTTTAGGAATTGAACCTGTAATCTCTTCTTTTTAGAGGAACAGCTCCAGTTCAGAGTGCTGATCCTTTTGGGAAGTGCTGAACTCCTGGGCTAGCTAAGCTCCCTCACCCAAAAGCTTCCTGCAGCGACACCAGGAAGACAAGGGTCACTTTTTCATCGAGGCATCAAAGCCACCACCTCATCACCAGTGTACTTTCCTCACAAGCAAACGCGTTGGCAGCTCACAGAGTACCAAGTCACCTGCCTGCAGAGGTACCTGTTCCCTCCCAGCAGTGCTTGGCAGCTCAGGGATTTGGTGGAAGTTATTCCAGCTCTTCCAGACCCCAGGGAAGTGGCAGCACTCCCAGGCAGAATGCTTTTTCCTTCAAAGGAGCAGCTTGCCACTAGACACTCTTCTTCTTGGTAAAATGCACCATCAATTGCAACACAGCAACTCGGTAGCTAAAACTATCAAAACTGATCCCAGACCAGGGAGTCAGCTCTTGTATAAAGAGATCGATTTAAAACACCTTGAGCCAAGGACAGAAATACATCTGGACAAAGTTGGAGATACTTGTTCCCAAAGCAATTACTAAGGGAGGCAATGACATAAAACCCTGACAGCAGTTCCAGCTCTCCATTCCCACCTCAGCAAGTCCAATACCTGCAGCAAGAGCACACCCAGGTCACTAAGCAGTAATGCCCTACAGAGTCTCTAGAAGTACAAATAACAGAACAATTCACTGATGTCCCCACCAGTCCCCCTCCAATAAACTGGTTGCAGATGGCAGAGGGGGCTGGCACTTAGTCAGCAGTTTTGTATTTTAAGTGCATAATACAGCAGTTAGTGCTTCCTAAGTCAGAGCAGCAGCAGGATACAGCACTGCTGGGAAGGTCAGGACACTGCCTGCTGCCTTCCCTGGAAAGGTTGTGCAGCAGCAGCTCAACCAGCTCACGGGCTCAGCAGCCACTGGCAGGCGATTCTGGGAATTCTGCGGCCACTTCCTGCTCCCACCATCCCAGGGCAGTGACAGCAGCTGACCAGACACAGGGCTTTCCCAAAACTGCCTTCCAACACCCGTGGAACAGACAGAAGCCAAACTTCACCTCCTTAGCTTCACACTCCAGCTTGGCTATGTTTCTTATCCCATTCCCTTCTCCACACGCTCCGGCAGCTCCAGGGCTCAAAGCCAGCCATCAGCAACTCCCCCCAGAGCAGCCACTGAGACCAGCTGGGAGTTCCCTGAGGGAAATGCCTGAGGCCCAGAAGCGGCCCCTGATTTTGCCATCATGGCTGCACCACATGATTGCTTATCAGCTCCACTCATGGACTAAGCCAAACCTCCCTGTCAGAAACACGGCCCAGGAATGTGGGATTAAGCTGACGTGCATCGCATCAGCTGAGCCCACGAGAGAACGTGCATGGGGAAAAGGGAGCTCTTAGAGATGGAAATGGGAGCCAGCTGCTGGAGCACATCACACGCTCCACTAACTCTCCTTCCAGCTTTTCCCCTTCCTTCTGGTCCCTCTGCACGTGAGTTACACCAAATGCTCTCCTTGAACAAACAGGGCTCACTGGGACGAGCCCAGTGTGCGCAGGCAGAGGGCAAGAATTGAATGTCAATCAAAAGGGGTGAGCCAGAGGCACCCGCCTGCAAGGAGACAGCTCAGGAGGTTTGGACAAACACCCTCTCCTCCCTCTGCCACAGTTCTTTAAAGGCTCTTAGAGGACAAAAAGCTGCAACTCAGGCCCTAAATGATACAGAGACTCAAAGCTTGGGGGAAAAGTTGGCGTTACAGAATTAACGTCATGTTTAATCAATAAAAAAATGAAGTAAAAAAATGGAAGCGCAAATGCCAGAATTCCAGCCATGTGCTTACAGCCATCATGCCTTTACAGGAGCATCCCAGAGTCAGGAGTCCTGAGACTTGTCAGCTTCCTTCTCTCACTAAAGCAAAGGGCATTTCCCTCACATGTGATGAGCTCCTTCACCCAAACTGACTTTCAGCCATCTCCCTTCCACACCAACACACACGCTGGGAATTTGGCACCATTCCCTTGGCAGGTAACATGCAGGACAGCAGTCGTGTGAAGGGAATAATCCTCCCCAGCAATGCCAAGGAAACAACATCCTGGATCATGAGGTTGCAGACATTCTCATCTAGGAAGCCACACACCACCCTGTGCCTTGTCTTGCCTGATACAATCACACCAAGTGAACTGAATGTTTTTATTTTTTCAAGGAGCAATGAAGGGAAAGGCTGAACTGGAGCTGAAGTAACACAACAGACCACATAACCAACGGCCTTTTAAACCTCAGCTTTACCCCAGACTGGTGACTGCACCATTTAAGGGCACTAAAACAATTCTGTTGGGATGCAGATGACGCTCTCAGTACAACATAATGCAAAAATTCCCAGTCCAAGCTGTTCTCTGTTGCAGCCAACCTACTTCCCAAGAAATCCCTAATACCCTGAACTTTAAGTTAGCTTACACCTAGAAACCAGTCCACACAAGCCCTTTTTGTCACTAGAAGTATTTGCAAAGTGTACTTAGTCACCAATTTCTTCGACAGTCTGTCATGATGACAGTCACAAGCGCAGCAACGGGCTCATCATGGGCTGGCAGCAGCATCCCAACGGGAACACGTCTGCCTCCAGAGGGCTACTATGCCTGGCTACGGAAAGGATGGGGAACAGATTGTAGCTGAAGAATCTGGGCCCTGGAGATTTGGAAAACCAAATCACCTGAGCTGCCTGGCCCTTAGGCTGGCAGCCCGTGATCCTCCTGCATCTCCCCCAGGCCACCTCCCCTCCCTGGCTCAGTACAACCGGAGTAAGGCTGCGGAATGCTCCAAAGCCAGTTGTAACAGGTACAGAAATAGCAGCATTTCAGTGAGATCTGTTTGTCAGCAGAGGAGAAGATGCAAAAACACAGTCTGGGAACTCATCAAGCCTGCACTTTCCTCCAGGAATGCAGACAGCCACAACCATCCTCGTACTGGCTCATCAACTATTTTTAGCAGCAGTAAGGGAGGCAGCCATCAGGAAAGGGCCTGTTCCCTTTGATCCACGGATCCGAGCACTGTCCCAGAGATCCTCTGCCCCCAAACCTACAAACCAGGTAAAGAGCTGTAGGTTGTTCCTGCTCCCAAGTACGAGGCGTCTCTCGGCAGTTCCACGGCAGGTTGGAAGAGGGCCACGCAGCCCATTTCATTCCACTCACTTCCTCTCCTTCCCGCGCCACGCAGACGGCTCGATGAGTCTTCTGAGAGCAATTGGAGTTAAAGTGAAGGATGCCAGGGGGCCCTGGAAACCAGCACATGTTGGATGCACCACTCAGAGCCACTACAGAGCGCCCATGCTGCAGGCCAGGAGCAGAGAAATCCCAGGATCTGTGTCATCCCACTCAGCTTTATTTATCTCCAGAGATTTTATGGGATAAACACGAGCTCCTTCTCAGAGACACTTCCCAACTGGTTCTGCGTTTAGCACCCGAGCCAAGGAACAGCCTAAACTGAACTGGCACCACAACAAGCCTGGTTTGTTTCTCTGTCACTCATTCCTACCTCGAGGAGCTGCAGAAACCTTCCCCTGCAACCAGAGGTGTATCCCAAGGACAGCAAATGGCACCGCTGTCACCAGGACCCAGAGCTACCGCAGGCGTGTGCAGCCCCACGACAGGGATGAACACGCTGCCGGCAGAGCCAGCAGGGAACCAAAGCCACTCACAGAACACACACCGTGGGGTGTCCAGGAGCTGGTGCTGCCCCGGGACAGCTCAGCCTTCTGCTGCTGTGCATATTCGGGCTCCAGCCCCTCTCCAGCTCCTCCACCTGCCCCACAGGAGGGTGGCACTGATCCCTATTTGGCTGAAGTGACTAAGCGGGATCGTTTTGTCCTCCCCACCAGCTTTCCGTTCTAACAACACACAGCCTTCCTTGCACGCTCCAGAGAACTGCCAAGGAGGGTGAAAAGAAGATCCCAAAGCACTCTCTCCCTGCAAGCTCCTGCTTCTACCTTCCAAAAACGCTGTAAAGACAATGCCCAGCTGACACAGCCCTAACACAACACCACAGCCCCAAACACCCTGATTTTGGTACGAAACAGCTCTTTTCAAACACCAAGTGCCATATTTTATGGTACCTTCGTGATCTGCACAACTGAAATACGTACGTGACAGCACATCTTATCCCTCAGCAGAGGGGATCTGAACTGCTGGGATTGTTTCACAGGGATGCAGCACAGCCTGGCAGCCTCACTGATTCAGCCAAATCCATCCACCTGGAAAGCAGCAGCCTGGAACAACACAGCTCTTATGGTTTCCTAGTTGATATCCCACATCCCGGAGTCATTAAAGGCCAATGTTTTGCTCAAGGAATAGAACATTTCTGAAGGCTACAGGGAAGGCAAACACTGGGAAGAGAGGCTGCCCAGGGCACATCAGGAACTGCCCAGCCAAGACCTGCCCTGGGTCCGGGTGCCCCCAGGGCACAGGGATGATCCATAAGCACTGCCACCCCTCACAGGCAGCAGGGCAGGAGCACGGGGGGTACAACCACGACACAGCTCAGAGCCCACCACCACAGCTCCACCTGCTCTGCCAGCACAGATCCAAGCTTTCCAGCACCACCGCTTCCTTTCCACGATCAGCAGGATTTAAGCACATATGGAGGTTTTTCCAGTCTTGCCTATGGAGACCAACGACAAATGAATCAACATCATATACCACAGTTCCCACTGAAGCAGCCAAATTTCTGCTACTCAGAGCCCTTCCAGTTCAGCATTCCTCCTCCCACCACCGAAGAGAACATACTGTGTTACAGAGACTTTCATATTGGGAAAATATTTTAATATAGTAAACAAGTCAATTTACCTTCCACATATTTTAAATAAGTTTATGCTCATCGTTAAACAAAACTGGTTTTACTTAAACAACGGATTACAGCCTCTAAATTCGTATTGTTCCCAGCTGATCCTGTAAATAGTGAGGAATTTTGGACACCGGTATCCTTGTATAGGTAACAGACTGGCATAAACAGCGCAGGAATTCGATGCGGGTTCAACGGGAGAAGCTAGCCCTGGTGAGGAAGGAAACGAAGCCACAAAATTCCCTTTCGAGGACAAACGGAGGGGGAAAAGAAGATACCGCAGTTCCGCCGATTCCGGCGGGGCCGAGCCAGTGCCAGGTCAGTGTCCGCTCAGTGTCCGGTCCGTGTCCCGGCGCTCCGCGGTGCCGCGGGGGCGGCCGAGCCCTCGCTCTCCGTGCTGGGCCGGGCCCTCGCTCTCCATCGCCGGCGGAGCGGCCTCAGCCCCCATCAGGGGCTGCTCCCATCGGGGGCTGCGGGGCCGGGCGGGGTGGCCGCGGCGGGCGGGCCGGTGGCGGTGGCGGCG